>NW_008239080.1:9453880-9557816 GCF_000691975.1 Corvus brachyrhynchos
CCACTGTGGAGTTCCATCTCTGTAAAGCAGTCCTTCCTGGGCTTTTTCAACCTGTGTCCTTCCCATGGGCTGCAGTTCTTCATGAATTGCTCCAGCATGGGTCCTTTCCAGGGGTTGCATTCCTTCAAGAACAGAGTGCTCCAGCATGGGTCCCTTCCAGGGGTTGCATTCCTTCAAGAACAGAGTGCTCCAGCATGGGTTCCCCTCAGGGTTTCAGGTTCTGAGAAAATATTTACTCCTGAGTGGACTCCTCTCCAAGGGCTGTAATTTTTCCCAGGAGCCTGCTTCAGCATGGCTGCAACCTCCTTCAGGGCACATCCACCTGCTCTGTTTTGCAGTCCTTTATGGGCTGAAGGATGAATACCTGCTCTACCAGGGGCCTTCAGAGGAGCAACCTGAGGCACCATGGTCTTCACCACAGTCTGCAGGGGAAATCTCTACCCTGGTACCTGGAGCAACCTGAGGCACCGTGGTCTTCACCACACTCTGCAGGGGAAATCTCTGCCCTGGTACTGGAGCACCTTTTGTTCTCCATCACTGACTTTGGTATTTTCAAAATGTTTCTCTCCCATTCCCACTCCTCTCTCCAGCTACTTTTTGCACAGCAATTTTTCTATGTCCTGGACCTGGCTGGAACTGACTTTGTCAGACAAGGGGGCAGCTTCTGGTATCTTCTCACAGAACACAGATTTGCAGCCCCCACACTACCAAAACTTTGCCATGTAAATCCAATATAATTTAGAATAGAGTCTTATCATTTGTTAAGCAAATATCGCCATTACTTTCCTTGGTACCTTGGTAACAATGCACATTTTCAAAAATGAAAAGACTATGCCTTAAAAAAAGCTTCAAACTATTATGGACCATAAAATTAGTTATGTGGGAAGGAATTCTTTCTACTCAACTAATAAGAATTGCTAGGAAGATGTTCATATGAAAGAATAGGAAGTGACAACAGACTCCCCATGTTTCTCCATAGGCTCCCCATGTCTTCAAGTGATGGATGCTAAAGTTTCACTGGTGGGATACTGGGACCAGTGTCACAGAGGGAGTGAAGTGCTTCACTTATAAGGGAGAAGTAGAAATATGTTTACTGATATTAAATGAGTTAACAAAGTTTGATAGTAAATGTGACAGTGATTTAAGGAGATTCAATGGCAAAGTACACTTGGTTATTTACTGCATAGAGGACAAGGTCAGCAAAACTGACGGGAAGATCTTCCTGTTCAGTCATGAGATTCAGAAAGGACCTCCTTGCTTTCTAAACTTTCTGATGGGAGTTTAGGTGTGGCTGGATCCAGACTTGGTCCTGGACTTGCTTTATGTCTAAAGGATTATGTATGCACAATCAGTCCTTTATGCCACTTAGCTAAGGTTTCAAAGTTTCACTGCACCTACTCCCAATTCACTTACTGAGTATCTGATGTGACAAAGATCCTCTCAGTTTTGCAAGCAATCTCTACTCAAGGGAAGATCCTGGCATGCAGCCGCTGCCATGCAGGAAAGCTCAGTGGGCCCTGAGCTAGGGATGTCCACTATTTATGGAGTATGATGGTTGCCTTGCAGTTTTACTTGCATAACAGCTGTAGTTTTGGTGTACACTCAACTAGCCATTAGCTGTTGAGCAAGATTCATTGTGTTTTTATCTGTAAAACAAAGGCAGACATCATAACTATCATGGGTGGCAATTGGCAATTGCTCAATCAACAAAAGGTGTGGGGGTGAGCAGAACATCACAAGCAACCATGTCCCCAGAGCTGCTTGCTCCCGTGTGTGTGACAGTTCTGTTTCCATTTGACTGGCACTGACAGTGGTATCTGCAGCAGCAAAAGTCATAGAGAGGTAATGGTGGTGCAGTGACAGCAGCTGGGGCAGATGTCTGTTTTTCTTTCTCCTTTGGTGGAAGGATGGAGAGGTAAGGGAAAACAGTTGAGAAATACAAGTCTCTTGACTGCAGCCACATACCATAACCATGAGGAGCAGAAAGCAAGGAGGGTTGTCATTCTCTGCTGGCCAGCATTGGAGTCAATCAGTGTGGGAACAAACTTTTGGTTTGACTCACTCTTACAGTGTATTGTAGTAGACTGTATTATCAATGCAATTTGAAAATATTGGAGAAACGATCTGTAACATTGCAAGAATGTTTACTGTAAAGAATAAAATTACTATATTTCAAATTATTTTTAAAAATTCTAGTTTAATTATGGCTATAAAGCCCTTTTTTGGTGCGTTCAAAAGAGGAGATGTGAGGCAGCAGAGAATTTTTCAGCTGCTTGTTTTGAGTTTTGCCAACATGAAGATATTTCTTTCCCTTTTTTCTGAATATTAAGCGAGGAGACTGCTCTGTATTTTGGGTCTTTATCATAGGTGGACAGAGACCAAATGGTGAAACTGAGATAACAACACCAAAAGGGAATCACAGTACATATAATACCAGAGAAGAGAGTGAGTGGAGAAAGACAAAAAAGCACCAGGGCAACAGTGAAAATGAGAGGGTAGAAGAGAAAAAAGCATGACTAAACAGAGGATCCTGGAGGAGCATGTAAAGAAAGATGCATTTTGAGGAAACAGATTTACAGAATGAAAACTATTAAATTTGAAGAAACAGAAATGCACAGCAGAGAAGAATTGAAAAGTAATAATAGAGCTTCAAGAGGAAAACCAGAAAGAATGAAATCTTTAAGAGAGGTAAACAAAGTGTGGGAGAAGAGCTGGTCATGTGTTTACCCAAAGTAGATGGAAGTCACTCTTCTGAAAGTCTCCCATTTATAATTATGGCCTACAGCAAAACTACTCTGAAAAATCCAGTCTCAGTTATTTTCACCTTCTTGCTCTGCCATTCTCATTACTCACTCAATGGGAGCCACAATGTAAAAAAATAACTGAAGTCATCAGCTTCACAGCATTTTATATCGATCCACAAATATGAGTGTCATGAGCAGTTTTTCCCAAGATAAAAATATCGGCAGGAATTGGAAAGGAAGGTGGCTACCTGGGGATACTATTGCTGAAATATGACTTTGAACAGAGAAAATGTGCTCTACCTGTAAAGAAACCATGGCCAAAGTTTAGGTAAAGAGTTTTCAATTCTTATGTTGCTCCATTTTTAGGTATTTTTGCTCTTTTCAAAATTTGACCATCAATAGTGCAACAGAATCACACTTGAAATAAGTTGAAAAATTTAATGAATAATAACAACAAAATATTTTATTCCTGACATTCAGAATGTGAGTAAAAGATAAAATATGTTAGTATATACCACTGTGTTTTGAGACAATAAATTCTGTAACTTAGTATTATTGTGGAAGCAATTTCTGGGGGAAAAATGTCATTATTTTCCTTAATGAAACACGAGAATACGAATGTGTAGAGCAAGGAATAGATTAATATTTGATTTTTATAGAAAATTCAGATGCACTATTGTTGATTGGTGTCTTCTGTGTAACAGCAGACAGGTATTTACTGCTCAAGATCCTTAACCTAAATTGTATTTTTCAATAAAGTTTAAAGTAACTCAGTCCTTTCATTGATGCCTCTCTGGAGATGAATTCAGCCATTTTAAACTGTTTCATGCACACCTTGAAAAGTTTGCAAACCACTGAAACATTGGTTATGTTATTTTCAGAATACATTTTTCAGGTGTTTGCTAAATAACATATTTTACAGGTACCCTATGTTTGACATTTGACTGTCAGCACGCAAATCTTTCAATGGAAACAAAATGCTTTGAATATTTCCAGCAAAAGGGACAGAACTAAGTTCTGCAAATCTTAAACAATTCAAGGTTTTCTTGCTTAAATTTTGAAAATACTTAAGTTTAAGGAGCCTTACAAAAGTGAATTATTTTTTTAGTGCATAATTTTATTTCCAGGTGTGCAATATTATCCTCATTTATATCTTCCTCGTGTAATTTGATATAGACATCACAAACAAGATGCTATTGTTTTTCTCTCTTTGTAGCCTCCTTGTTCTTGTTTGTATCAAATATGGATGCTGAGTGGCTTTTTCCTGCTCCTTAGGAAGTAAGGACACCTAGGAAGTAGTTGCCATAACTGGCTCTAAGAATAAGCCATTGGCATATTGGCGTTTCTGCACATTGGTAAGATATTCTAAAAAGAGACCATCCACAAAGTTAGAACTACAGATCTCAAGTGCTACTTAAATAATTTAAAAGGACAGAGGAGTCATGTATCAAATACCTTCACTGGCTGATATCAGTGTTTTAATGAGAGATGAACCTGAGCTGTAAATTCCTGAATCTAATGCATTGTACAAAGCTTGTGAATTTCTGAAAGTAAGTTATTTTAGTCTTGGAGTCTTATTTGTCAATAACATATTGCCGAGTTATGCATAAAACCCCGCAAAATCAAGTTCTTAATGTTAAACGAACTTATGGAATTGTAAGTTAATTTAAGATCTGTAATGACCAAGTATTAAAAAAGTGCAAAGTGCTAATATTTCTTTGGTTTTTTGTCTCAGTGCTTTCTTTTATTTTTATCTATACTACAGTAGTATCTGGAGATTTCTGTCTAGAATCTGTTGAAAGAGATTCTGTGTTAATTATAGCAATAGAAGACCTTTCTGCCATTGAATATCCAGAATTATAACAAAAGTTTAAAATAAAAGGAAATGAGAAAGTTATGGAGCCCTTATGCTTAAAGATTATTGGTTTCACGGGACATACAGATAGCCCTCTAGGTCAGTTACAGTTCTCAATTTGAGAACTAGACAATATTAGAAAAGTGCATTCTGTCTGTAGAATAGATCAGGGGGATGAAGATCACTGAGGAAAGTAGTTATTTTTCTACTTGGGATGTTATTTGATTGTGATTATGTGATTATGGTTATGGTAGATATTTTAATAAGAGTATTAACAAATAATTAACAATTTTAATATCAGTATTAATAAACAGATTATTTAATAACAGTATGTCCTAGTAGATTAAGCAACCTGAGGATAAATGGCAAAAGCTAGAAAGTTTATATATTCACTGTGCTCTGCTTCTCAATCTTGTTACTCAGACATGTTTTCCCTTGGTTTTCTCTATGGACTCTACAATGTAAGCATTGTTGCCTCTTCAAACATAATATAGTAAATATTCCCTTATGCTGTCCAGTCTCAAAAAGATGGGCACCATTAAAAACAGTGGTTATCCACCAGTAGGAAAATTATAATGAAGATGCTGAGTTATACCATAAGCATTAACCTGGCATCCTAAAGATGTGCAGATAAATGTTCAGTTTCAGGTGAATGCAATCCATATCCACAATGGCTTTAATGGAGATTACATGTCTACAGTCATACAGGTAACCCCAGGTTTTGACTACAATTTTTATCACACCTGAATTAAAATTGTAGTAGAGTAGGCCATATTTTCAAAATAGTAAAACAAGTATTTGGGTTTATTTTGTAGTTTTAGAAAAAGTATTTAAAATGAAACCTGAAAAACAGTGGATGTTTCTGTTATAATATTTTTAGAAGGCTATTAGTACTAAATGAGATTATTAGAGGAAGAAAATTTTTTGTGAGATTCTCTGTTGAAAAGACATCTTTGCATTGATTTGAAATTGCACCTTGGTTTTTCTCTTCACTTATATAAATTTCTATGTATCTGATATAACTGCTTTGGTGATAGCTGTTATTTGAACATTCACCTAAAAGGGTTTTAATCTCAGTTCTGATATTATATTAGAGAAGGTGCCCAGCAGTCACTGAAATCTCCAGATTTTCAATTGTGTAACTATTGGAGTTCCTAATTTATTACATTTTATTTTACTATTTGTCTAGTCCATGTCTAGATTTTATTTGACTTTCTTCCCTATTCCTTCAGCTACCACATTTTTTCTTTTTCTGATAACAGATAATGGCTACAGGTGTAGATATGGACAAGTGAAGTGATTTCTCTGACTTTAAAAAGACAATGGATCAAATGTGGCAGTATATTATGTCTTCATGAGCATGGTAGAGGAAGGTACTCTTCAAAGAGAGTCAAAAACAGTTGAAGATTAAAAAACATTTTTTAGAAAATCAGTGGAATATCTAAGGTGAAAAGAGAAAACTTAGTACATTAGCATTAGAATAATTGTACAGTCAATTAATTTGCACAAAGCTATGTGAATATCAAAATAAGTCAAATCAAAATGGAATATTTAAATTTCAACTAACTTGGTCAAAGTTTTATTCAAGTAAAATATAATGAATTTGCCTTTCCACACTTTTAATCTTTAGTATGAGGTTAGGAAGAACTATTGGAAATATCTGTATAAAGATACTTAACTGTAAATATAAGAAGAAAAGGAAAGTGAGATATCAAGATAAATGTTCAATTTTTTTAAATTGAAAACATTTTAAAACCTAGTTGGACAGATAGTCAAGTTTCTTATAGACTGCTTATAGACAGTAGCTTGATATAAATTAGCAAAATAATTTCATAATTTTTCAGCCAATCCAGAGGGTTGCATTCCAAAAACAAAAAACAAAAAAATTCTCTGGAAACTGTTTGACCTTTTGATTCCTTTACTTCTAAAAGCTCTTGACTGCATTGAATTGTAAAGATTATCTTGGTGAAATTTGTGGTCCCAACTAATACAAGATCAGTGGTGAAGACACAGACTGTTGTGAGTTAAACCTGTCTGGCTGCCAGGTGCCCACCAACCCATATTTTACAGAAATGCATTACTTTACATATATATTTGCATCTGACAGATTGCAAACAGATATACTGTGTCAATGAGAGACCATCATACTGCACTGCATCATTTACTGTGGAAGAAAAACTTTCAAAAATAGTAAAGGTTATTTACAGTGTCTGGAAAAACAATGTGGTATGAAAATTAAGAGCCATTTTCTACTGCAGAGCATAGGGCTAGCCAAATATTTGCTCCCCAAACACATGCAAAATCTATAAGATTTTGTACTGTAGTATATGGTTCCAGACTGCATCCAACAAGGATTTTGGCATAGTCTCCAATATAATTTTGCTTGTGTTAGTATGTCGTAGTGAATACAAATATTTGTTTACGGTCTTGCAAATCATACTCTAAAATTCTTTAGTCAGCATTTTAATCCCAAACCAGGTCCGGATTGGTGAAAATTATGTCTATTTGCATTTCTGAGTAGATTATTTAAAATAGATTCACTTAAAATTTCAAGATGTTAATAACATAAAACTTAAATGTTGACATTAGGTGCAAGTTCAGTTATTCAGCTCTTATACCCACACAGTTACCTGGAATGTTGCGGGCAGCTCTAATCCACAATTAGAACTTTCCTATACCTTCTCTGTAATCAGGGAAAAAAGGATGAACATTTCAGTCCTTTGATTAAGCATCCAGTATGTCTTCTTTAAACCTATTCAAGTGAATCCATCTGTTTCCTGGACTGTGAGAATCCGCATCAATGACCATACAAAATATTTGTTTACTTCCTTTCCACCTGTTTAAATAGAAAAAGATTATTTAAGTCCCACTGATTATAATTCTCCAATTCTTTGCTCACTTCTGGACAATTAATCTGCTGTGGATTCATCAGTCATTATTAATATTCTTGGTCCCCATTTTGTGACTTTGCATTTATCTGGATATATTAAAAATATGCTGTTTTCTTGATATATATAGGCGTTTGTCAGTGTCCTTCTTTAGTTACCCCTACTTCAAACTGAGGGTACCTGATGTTTTGATGAGAAATATGTGTGTTTTCTCCTGAGGTACTTTTTTAGTTTATAGGACCGTATTGATGAGAATATGATTTATTATTTCATAATGATTGAATGCTGTATCAATGTACTGGAATTGGTTGGAATAGAGATAATTTTCTTCACAGAAGCCGGTTTGGTGATGATTTTTAGATCTCTGCTTATAACTGTTGCTAAACAGTGCTTGCACAGCATCAAGACCTTTGGTATTTCTCACTTTGCACATGAATATGGTGGGAGCAGACAAGAGATTTGAAGAGGCTACGGACAGGACAGCTGATCTGAAATTATTAAAGAGATATTCCATGCATTATGACATCATTCTCAGCTACAGAACTAGGCAGGGTTGTAATTTTCCCAAAGTAGTCTGTGTTTGGGGACTGGCTGGAAATCAGTCTGCTAGAGGGAAGTGGTGAGGGATGACCTTTGTAGAAATTTTTTTACTTTTTCTACCCTTCATTCATTAAATTATATCTTGATCCAGAAGGATTTCTTCGTTTTGCCCTTACAAAACCTCTCCACCATTCTGCTGAGCAAGAGTGAGCAAGTAGTTGGTAATTGCATAGCTGCTGAATGGGGTCAACCCACTGGTCTCAGTCATTCTTAATGTGGTTCTGACCACTATCACCCATTTTTAAAGTGCTAACATAATATTAACTTTCTTCCTGTTCCTTAGAAATTCTGAAATGTAACAAAACGTTTTATATGAGCATTAAAATTCTGAGGAAGTATTTGATTATCTGTTTTGAGTGGCAGGTGACAGTTAAAATCTCAGTCTTCATGGCTATCATTTATAAACTACTGTGTATTCTCAGTACATTTGTGAAGAAAAATTGTTTATTTTTATGCATCACCTTTAGCACTAAGTGGAAGAATACAATGACTGACTTTGATTTCCTCTATGTCTGAAGCCATGCTTCCATTTAAAAATTTCTCTTGAAATATTCAATACCAATATGTTAAATCTAAATTGTTCCAAATATAACTTGGCCATTCAAATGAGTGTTTGAAATATGATAGAAAACAGTAATCACAGGAGCTATCAAAATTTTAACAATTTTATTGTGGAAATCCATTCTCCTCCAGAAAGACCTCTTCAATTTTAACAATTTTATTGTGGAAATCCATTCTCCTTCAGAAAAACCTCTTCAATTATTCCTAAAGTTTTTCAGTCACTTACTGTTTGTCCTCTTTTCAGTGTGCTTACTTCTTGGCCACACATTGTTTTGCATTCATTGCTAAAAGAGGCATACCATGCACAGAATAATAAAGAAGTTTATAAAGAACATAATTCAGTGACTGATGGGCTCAAAGGGTTACACCTGCTAAAATGCATTAATTATTGTAATGTGATGTAACAAACTGTGATGTGACTTGCTTGACATAATACAGTATGTCACTTAGGAATTAAATTAACAAATGAAAGAGAAAAACTAGAAAAAGAAAAGAGTTGCAATTTTAATTTCTAGTTTTATAAAAGAAGATGAAATTATGTTCACTGTATAACAGATTGGTGTCAGGTGAAGTGTTTAGAAGTTCAAGATAATTGGTATTCTGGGAACTCCCAGGGTGCTGAATAATCCTGCCTAATGCTGGGAAGGAGGACCACCATCTTGTAGTAACTATGGCCAGAACAACAAATATCTGAGGTATTGATGCAACATACTGTAAAAATAGAAAATAATTGAACAATACATAACACACTCACAATGCAATTAAAAAATCCTATACAGTGAAGTAGTCAGAGATATATATCCCTACTCCTGGAATACAAAGTAGATATTTAAATCCATGAGTTTAAATTATTGGGCCTAACTCTAGATGAAAGAGACCTTTCTTTATCCTTTGATCAACCTTGAGTAGAAAAAAACTCAGAAAGGTAACACTTTTCCAGCTACTGAATATAACAAAGTTTTGTATTATATTAATATGGTAGATTGTAAAAGTAACTGTTAGAAACCGATCACTGCTGAATTTAGGCAAGAATGCAAAATATCATTCATGTCTACCAGAACAGGACAAACAAAATATATGGGAAGAAAAATAGATCAAAATATTCTGTGAAGTCTTGAGCAGAACTGATTTGCACTAATTTGTGTGCTTGGTTGTAGGAGAAAGAACTCTGAAACTTGAAACATCATCTTATAACGACACCTTTCTGCTCTCTATTGTGATTGTTGTTATTATTATTTTACATTGCAAGGGATTCTTCAGATGTTTTGGAAACCAGAGAAAATTTAGGAATGGTCCATGAAAACTCATTAGTAACAAGAGTTTCCTCTGTTAGCCCATCTGATTTTTAAAATGTAACCATATGCTGAGGATAGGATTTATTTTGGCACTTAATCATGACAACGTACTATTTTACAATGGATTGCTTCCATGTTCATCAAAACAAACTATTGAGACACATTTAATATCGATTTCTGAGATGCAAATAACATTTGTCAACTTGTATCAGATACATCAGTCTTGTATTCTGACATAATTAAAAAAACCGCTTCAGACAATAACAAAATTACTGTTAAAATGCAAAGAAAACCCCGTATATCAGTGGAAATATGTAAAGAAAATGTTTACTGATGAAATGCTACAGCATTTCTGATATATCTTCTGATAATGATGAATACAGAATAATGGGTTTTTTTAAAATATGCAAAATATAATTAAAACACATGTTTGAACATGAGATGTAAAACAACATGCAGAGGTCTGACTTTCTGTGTATAAATGACTTTATGGCAGAGTGAATTGAAATATAAATTTCACAAGCACTTTCAAAAAATGCTTACATTCATAAACATGATGTATACCTTATGGAGTGCATACTTTGTGTCTGGCCTTATGTCTCTGTGTATATATATATACATATATACACATACACATGTATGTGTGTGTATTTGATAATGAACCCATTTCTGCTTATTTCTTTGAGTTGAAATTTAGAATATATTTTAGAATTCTTAAATTAAGTACACCAGTGCAGAGACATGTGAGGAGTCCTGCCAATGTTTCCACATTCTAAAGGTGAATATTAAAATTAATTATTAAAATTAAAGTTAAATTTAAAATCATTAAAATTAATGATTTTAGATAAAAGAATGAATCGTGTTTCTTGAATCTGCTGCTCACATAGTCCAGAGGGGTTCATACCTGGTAAAGCATCTTTGTCATCGTGTGCTCTGAGTGAGCCAGTGCAGCCTTCCAAAGGAACCACGTAGCAGTTGCTTTCCATATGATTGTCCAGTTCCTGAGAGCTGCCAAGAAAGAGGGTAAAAAAACCAGGGGAAAAGTCCAAAGAGGTAAGAACTGCTTTATTGCATTCTACTTCTTGCTTACTGCTTTGTGAATCTCAGAACAGGTGAAACCCTCACCCCAGTTAGGATACTATAACTAAGTTATTTTAAAAAACAGTATTTAGTATAGATAAAAAAGATAACGCTCTAAGATATATGTGGGAAATGCAATTCTTATGGAAATTGCTACCACACTCATGATGCTCTGAGGGGTATAAGGGAGAAAATGATTGCCTAATGTGCAAGGGAAATATAAAAGATAAATGCAGAGGGGATTGTGCTGCAACACAGGCTCCAAGAAATAGGCCAAGAATCTTTTGGTTTTTTATTATTTAATGGCTAAATATAAGAACTGAGTGAGAACTGTGAATACCTAACATTCAGCTAATTCTTGAGGAATTTGGATAGTTGAGATGGGACTTCAACCACGTTGTCTGGTTGGCCTATACACTTTTATTTTACAGCGTCATGAAGTTTGCTGGCGTCAGAGCAAAAATGAGATTATTAATTTTAAGGGATTGAAAATTCAAAAGATTGAGCTGACTAGCATGTTTCTGTAGCAGCAACTGAGAAACAGTAACTTGTATTTGTTGAAGACAGAAAAGGAAGACATGCCTCTGCTATTTCCTCATAAAGAAGTGTGTATACCTTTGACTCATTTCAACTGTTTTCGAACTGGAGGAAGATGGGCTTCCTAGAAGCTGTGATGGGAGGTGTCTGAACACTTGTCGTTGAGCAGCAGCAGCCATGAGAATGGTAGAGTGATTTGGTCGTAGGGTTAAGAGGGAATGTGAGCTCTAAGAGTTGATAGGACCTCTGGGATCATGGGACCTCTGGTCTGCCTTATCACCATGGGAAAGTGATGATGTTTCACAGTGCTCACTCCCAAGTGCCAACTGGAGTCCCAGAAGTAGCTCCACAAGGGATATGCCTCTGCCTAGGCCCTGAGCCACTGGGTGATGGAGCAATGATTGTAAGCCAGCAGGCACTGTAACATAAGAAAGAGAAAACAGAAAATGAAAAGATTCTTTGGAGTGGGCTTTGGAGAGGAAAAAAAAACCCATATTGCATGCAGAAAATAATAGTTAGAGGCTGCACTCAAATACTTCTTTGGGATGAATTACTCAAAAATTGGCATGAGGAGTAAGGCTCCTGCTTCACTTCCAGGTGTGCATTAACAAAGTTGGTCTAGGCTGCTGGGAACAGCTGAAAAGGAACAAATTTCCTTGGGGAAAAATCAGAGCTGCTTGAGCCTGATCCACCTGTCATCATGCACAGGAAACAGTGGAAGACAGTGGACCAAGACATCCAGCTGTCAACCATACTATCTGTCTTAGGAGGTTTATTGCATGCCAGGAGTTCAGGTGCAAATTGCTTGTAGAGGCATTGCCAAGATTTACCTGTTTTTCAAACTGATACTCTTTATTGTCTATGTGACGCCGACAATACCACCAAGGAAGACCCGGAGCACATCACAAGAGATTAGAATTCTGACAAAGGACCCTTTGACTGCCTTACGGTGTGATATAGAGAAGATGGATGCAGATTTTTCTTAGAAATTCACAATGAAAGTTCATGAGGCAATAGCTATGAGCTGGAACAAGGCAAATTCCAATCAGATATTAAAAATAATAATTTTATCATAAGGGTGATCAAATATTTGAATGAGTTGCTCAGTGACTTTATGTAATCTTTATCCATCTATTAACAGTTGGCTTTATATGAACCTGAACAATATTATCTGACTTAGAAATGTGGTATAATTTCAAAATTGTCCCTTGCTCTGAGCAGGGTATGGAGTAGCACCATGGATGCCCAGAGCTTCTTTTCAACCTTAAACTTTTATGGCTTATGGGACAGTAGTTGAGACAGAGAACAAATTTTTCTGTTCAGTACAGATTTTTTTTTTAAATGCTGAAGTAGCTTAGAACTGAATATAGCATCTGATAATCATACAATACTGATTATGCTCTTTAAGTGTTTAGATAACTGACAGCTACTGCTATAAGCAGGAATTTCTAATTAATGCCCTTAGTGTCACTAACCAGCCGTAAGGTCTTCTCCTGTAAATTAGATGGCCAAAGCTCAGTTATCTCTTTCACCAGGTCAGAGAGCAAACTAGTCTGTTAGCCCACTGCTTGTTTCTTTCAACTGTTAAACTCTCAACCTAAATGGCTTTTTTTCTCTTACCTTAAGGAATTTAACTGTGCCTTACAAGGCACAAGGCATCATGTGAGGAAAAACTGCATGTTTAAATTGGCAGTGATAGAAGGACAGGGCATATGAGAATAAAAGGAAAAAAGAAAGTGAGAAGGACAGAAAGAAAGATAGGCTAACCTTCCTAATTCTAAATGCCTCATACATAGTCCTAGAGTTGTAAGATGCAGAAGGAAAAGCGAGAAGGAACCAGAGTGAGATGAAGCAACAGAATATCCCTATGCCTACCCCATCCTACACACATGAAAAGGTTTATTGTGTTCAGAAAATCAAGTAAGGCCTTCACTGGAGGATAAAATGTCTCTGAGAAGCCACAATTTAGTGTCTATGGTAGTACATTGAAAATCAATGCTGTTGGTGTTCACCATTTTTCTTAATAAGTGGAATCCATCAGATGCAGAAGACCAAGTGTACTTCCAAAATTTGGGGTCTTGAGTACAGTCTTTGGAGCAATCCATTGGTTTGGCTTTAGTTTCCTTTTTTTTTTTGGTAAACTTTTGCAATAAAATAACTTCATAAATTTTGCAAAGTTTCAGTTCACAGGTTGCAAAGAATTACTTTGCGGGAGAAAAATGAAAGAGCAATAAATTTATAGGAAACAAAAGACAAAAGTATTGTTTTAGGTAATAATAAAAATTACTGGAGCACAGAAAATTTACACTAGACCAAAAGTTACAAACAGATTTTTTAAAAATAATTTTGACTTCAGAAAAAAGTAATATTAAAGTTATTTAAATTCATCAGAGATAGGTGTTTGCAACTAGCAAAAAATCAACATTTCTTCAATTCTTTAAATGCATAATGTATTTTATAGTAATCTCAAAAGTATTTAAAATTGCATTCTTGTACAGTCTGTTTCTCTACAGAAATGAATTCTACAACAGCTAAGAAGCAACCATACTCGGAGCACATTCACTACCATTTGAGTTTGATGTCACAACATTCAGAAAATAGGTGAGAGGCCTTGAATAATCTGAGAAAGGTGGCTTCTGAAGTAGCATGATATGATGCTGTATGCAAAAGGATTAATATGATTTAACACTGTGAATGAGAGCAAATTTGTTTGGAGGTAATTTCATTAAAGTAAGACAGTTTAAAAGGTTAACAAGGGAATAAGAAGTCAGGAAAGTGACAGAAATGAAAGGTTATCAGCAGGCTTATTGGCTTCAGATTGTTGACTTAATGGGGGAAAAACTGTATTTTGATTTTAGACGTGATCCATCTTTTTTTGATCAAATATGGACAGGTCAACATATGACAACAGGAAAAAATAACCAAAAAATATTTTAAATCCTTTTCTGGGCATCTCAGCTCTGATTCTCAGCAACGCTGGCTGCACTGAAGCTTAATGAAGAGTAAGCTTCTTTTGAAGTTAAGTCAAATATAAGATACTCAAGATGTACAGATTCCCTTCCCTTTCTCTTTCCCCTCCCCCTTCCCCTTCCCCTACTTCTTCCCCTTCCCCTTCCCTTTCTCCTTCCTCTTCCCCTTTCTCTATTCCTTCCCCAAGGTATATTTCCTTTCTTCTGCAAAATAAATAACTAGAGTATCTTAAAAATCCCCCAAACTTGCGAGGTTTAGTTGGTAGCTGTTTATACTCTACACTACTGTACAGTTTTAAATTTCTTGAAGTGGGACACTGAGAGGGTATGACTCCTGTGAGTGTTCACAGGCATATTACCCAGTGTTTCTAGACCAGGTGATGCTTTCAAGACTCTAACCTAAGTGAATTTATCATTAATCTCTTTTTTTTTTCTCCCCAGAAAGCATTATAGTTTCTCTTAAAAAAGAGAAATGAAGGTTTATAAAGGTTGGAAATTGAAGAATGAAAGCATAAAAGACAAGCAAATGTGTAAGAACTTTCATTCTTTCAATGTATAGATTATGTTCTATCCAATACTCTCTCCTAGAGACCTCATATTACAAGACAGAGTAATTCATTCAATTTGAGGGTTTTCAGGGATATAAGTAAGCAGTTTTTCTAATCAATCTCTGACCTTTTTCTTCTCAATGAAGGAAATATTCCAAGGTTTCCAAAAATCCACATTCTCCAAGCAGACTTTCAGTCTCTATTCTGTGATGACACAGCTCTAACACAGAATTTCTTTTCAATTCTGCCCAGATAACATTAAAAAAAAAAAAAGTAGTTGTTAGACAAAGAGGAAATTCACCACTGTGAGACCTGAGAAGCTACTCTTAGAAAAACAGTTTTAATATTTTTCACTTTTACTGCAATATAAATTATAAATTGAGATCTTCTAAACAATCTTCATCACATTTTAATTAGTTTACATGCTCACTAGATGATTTGCTGAGTGTCCCATTTACACTTCTTATTCCCTGTGACATAGGCAAGGAAATGAGATTCCCTGGAAATTCTCTTTCCACTCTGCAAAGCTTTAACTGAGCTTAAAGATTGTCACTGTTACTGCCTCAAGTAAAATAACCAAGCATTCTGTGATTTTGCCAAGGATCTTTTATCTAGGAATCAGGATGAACACTTGCACCCCATTAAAAGACCCTAAATCTGGCAGTTTATGAAGACAAGCAGCGGCATTAGTTCTGATATAGATAAATCTGTACGTAAATCTTAAATAAAATCTGCACCTTAATGATGAAAAAGGGGGAATCTAATTTAGATACAGAAATAGGGTAATGTATTTACAAGTAGAGTTTAAATTTATAATTTTTTAATAAACAGACAATACTTCTGATAATCTTCAGCATCAGCAATAGCAACGAGTAGAATAAGTAAGCTAGTTAGCAAGCAGAACATCTCTAATACAGGTAAAACTTGTTTTCACTACTTCTTTTGTGCACCTTTGCATAGTCAAAATTGGGATGAAGATTATTAGACACTCCCCCAAACTGACAGAAACCAAAGTGCCTTTTTTATTTTATTTTAATCATACGTGCATGAGAACAATGTTCCAAAAGAAGCAAATGTCTAACAAGGACAATGGTTTCTCTATGAAAAGGAACAGACAAGAGTGGTAAAGCATGAATGTATCAAGTGCTGCACAGCACAAAGAGAGCTTAGGCAATGGAAGTTTCATCTCAGAAAGTGTCAGAAAGGAAAAGATTTTATTCCTCTTGTCATTGCCACAGTATGACAGTTTGGACAATTCACTGTATTGCCAAAGAAGTCAAATGCGAAGTCTCAAAAGATGACACAGAACTTTGCTTTTGTGAAAAATGTCCTGATGTAAAATTCAACTCTAAGCTGGAAAAAGAACATCACAAGACACCAGAAGGGAACAAAGTAAAGAAATTTTGACATCCTGACAAATAAAAACCTAGTGTAAAATATAAATTTCAAGAAAGATTTAGAGTGACTCCTTTAAATAAAGAAATGTATCAGAATGTTTTCAAGTGAATCTCATTATTTACATTGAATTATGTACATTATAATTCCACATATTAGGAGAATTTAAACTCACTGATATCTTCTTTTCACTTTTTATTTTCCCTACCATAATCCTTTTCTTAAACAAACATGCTTCTCTGGAAAGAGATTAAAAAAAAAAAAAATACCCAAGATGATTGATATTTTAAAATCCTTTTTTTATATTAATAATATGATCATATGAAATCTAGTGAGATAACTGAATAACACAAGAAAAGCTGAAGTAATATCAGTAGTTTTGAGTTGTGTATAGTTAAAACCAAAGGTGAAATTAATAGCACACTTGATCAAAAATTTACTCACTGCACGTCCATGAGTGATTTACCTATATCCACATAAAGGGTGATGAATGGACGGATGAACACCCTACTGGGAAAACTTTTCCAGTGAAACCTGATCAGGTCTGCTATAGACTCAGCAGTAAATTTAATAGCTCTTGTAAAGTAGTTTGAATCAGAACACTGGCCTCTGTCTCACTTCTGTTGTAGTAGACCCTTGAGCAGGAATAATTTTGAAAATATATCCGTTTCATAATTCATGCTTTTTTCTAGGCATTCTTACTCATAAAGTCTTGGTCTTGAGCAGATGCAAGTCAGCAACTTGAAGTCTATATCAAATTTCTACTCTTAAAATAGTGCCATGGGTATCTACACAATGACTGACTAGGTAATTAAGTAGAAAACCTAACTTTCCATATTTTTATACACCTCTTATATTCTTCAAGTATTTTACATGTAAGAAATGCAAAACACGATGTTTTTAATTCAGCATATCAGGCATTTTAAAATGGTCTCTGATTCTCCCTTTCTGAAATGCATCTAATCTCCCTTTCTTAGACTCCTGCTTCTGATCTTCTTAGACATCAGATTCTGATCTGTTAGAAATTATTGCACTTTCACACTAATTGGTAACTATGCCAATTTCTATTTTTCTATTTTGTTCTTAGGACTTTTCTTCATGGTGTGTTGTTGCTGAAGTTTTCTGCCTTAAAAGTAATTTTTCTTATCTCTAAAATAGGAAAATTTTACATTTATAAAAATAATTTAATCCAGAAACTTTCTCCAGAAAGCAGGTGTCAGAGTTGTGCATTTCTGTGTTCTGAAAGGTGCTATGTCACAAATTACTGAGCAAAAGGAATCTTTAAAGCAAAATTTAAAAATCAAATTTCCAAGAGGCCATTTTCTCCTGTTTTGAAACACTATTGTTAATCCATAGGTTGAGTTCAAAAGGTCTGATTTATGTAACTGCCTAAAACTTTCCAGTATTTGGATTGGGTTACCAAAAGGACAATAAAATCATGATGGTCTGAGGTATGTGTAGGCCTGTAGATTCCTTTTAGTTTTATGAAGTATCCTTTATGATAGAACTTGCAGTACAGATTAGGATCTGCACTTTGTACTAAGAATAGGTGGTGTCTGGTAAAATGAATAAAGTCATCCAGGAGTCATCAAAACAGAATATTCCTTTTCTGTTGAGAAAATGTGGTTAGTATTATGGAAAGCACTGACTCTTGATGCCTCTGTGACAAGCAGCTGCTGACTACCTCCAGGACTGGGCAGAGCAGGACAATGAATAACTTCATGCAAGAATGGGTAGCAGATATGTAGGACAGGGTGACAGAGTGCCTTCAATGGCAGCCCTTTTCAGCAAAGAAGGATACAAGAAAGACACAGTTTAACTGGCAGAGGAAAGTCAGAAGACTGTCTTATAAGAACAGAAACTTGCTGAAACAGACTTCCTCACATGCAGAAGGCATTGATTATTACGCATAGCAACCTAACTACTTTGTAATAAATGTAAACGGTATGAATTCCAAAGGCTTTGTTTAGCTTTGATTTCTCTTAAAAGTATTACAGTGTGAGTCAGAGCAACAATAAATGGAGACTGTGGATGCTTATTTATGAGCTGATTGATTTAAATGGCTTGTTTGAAGTATTGACTAGCTGACCTCCAGAGGTCCCTTCCAGCCTAGATTTTTCTACAATTCTGTGAAAAGTACAGAAATGTCTTACTGAATTAATATTGGGCCAGAAGTTCTGCAGAGGGAACAGCTTAATCCTAAGGAAGATTAATACTGAATGAAGAATTTCAGACTGTGATTTTCAAGTATCAATATTCTTTAAGGGTCCAGAGTTAACAGACAGTCTAGAATGTCTTCCAACCCAGAGGATTTGAATGGATATAGGTTTGGTCTGATAACCAAAGTATAGACACTACTCGAGAAATGGATTTAGACAGAGGCTGAATGTCTGCCAGTAGTTGAAGCTGCATTGATGAGTTTTTCCTTTGGGTTTCAATGTAATAGTTAGCTTTCTTCAAATATTGGCTCCATCTTACTAAATTTAGCTATTTTTAGTCTATGATGATTGCGCAAATTTTCTCTGCAACTTTTTTCCCACTCTGATAGAGTGAGAGGCATCTCAAAATGCGATGCAATCTCTTACAGAATGAATCGCTGACACGTGGATTAACTGACCATTGCATGGGTTTGAGCAGTCCAGAACAGATATAGGCATATTCATAGAGGTACATGAGGAAATCTACCCTACATACCCAAAGAATACTGTATGAAGAAAAGAAAAGAAAAGAAAAGAAAAGAAAAGAAAAGAAAAGAAAAGAAAAGAAAAGAAAAGAAAAGAAAAGAAAAGAAAAGAAAAGAAAAGAAAAGAAAAGAGAAAAGAAAAGAAAAGAAAAGAAAAGAGAAAAGGAAAAGAAAAGAAAAGAAAAGAAAAGAAAAGAAAAGAAAAGAAAAGAAAAGAAAAGAAAAGAAAAGAAAAGGAAAAGAAAAGAAAAGAAAAGAAAAGGAAAGAAAAGAAAAGGAAAGAAAAGGAAAGGAAAGAAAAGGAAAGAAAAGAAAAAAGAAAAGAAAAGAAAAGAAAAGAAAAGAAAAGAAAAGAAAAGAAAAGAAAAGAAAAGAAAAGAAAAAAGAAAAGAAAAGGACTTGTTTGAGTAATAAGGTTCCAGAATGTTTGCAGTGTATTTATTGCAGAGCTGAAGATTTGAAAGATGAGAAGGTCCTGGATATAAGTAAAGCTATGAAGATTTTTAATCAAATTAATCTGGTTCATTGCTATAACTATGAAATTTTTTTTATTTCCAAGTGTCCTGGTTCCAGCCAGGACAGGGTTAATTTTTGCAGTAACCAGAAGATGGCATGTCTAGGACCTGAATGTTAGTCTGTAATACCTCTCATCATTGCCAGGGGCAGAAGAAAAGGAGTCTCTTACACTCAGGGTAGCATGGCTGGTCTGTGGTGCGCATTTTGCATGTGAATCACTGTTCTTTTTGTTATCTTGCTGTCTCCAGTAAATTGTTCCTCTCTCAACCCCTGATCTTTGCCCCCTGTGCCTCCAATTGTCCTCTCCATCCCACCACAGGGAAGGAAAAGAAGGGGGGGGAGTGAGCAGCACATGGTTTGGAGTTTCAGTGGTAGCATCAAATTGAGTAATACCATTCCTAAACCATGACAGGAAGATTATTTTCTGACTATTATATTAATCAAGCTGCTTATGATGATTCGCTAATTCACAAATATAGTTAGCAAATTTTCTCTGATACAAAGCTAGAAAAAAAAGAATCATCTATATTTAGAAGACCCTAAAAACTGTACAGCTATCTGAAACATGAAATTGATAATCCAACAAGCAAAATAACTGGTCTGAAGACATAGATGACACACTGTACTGCTGTAAAGCTGTAGCTCATTAGACTGTCTCCCTAAGCAATCAGAAAAGATGTAATTTTTTACAAGAATCACCCAAAGTCGATCAAGGATACTCATGTTGAAATGATGAATCTGTTTGATTCACGAAGAGTTGTTAGTACATCACCTCTCAACATTTAGCTTAGGTTTGAAGGAAGCACTTCGAAAGTGAATAAAATAAACTAATGTGGTCAAAGCTATTAACTCTATGAGTTCTGGGCCACAGAAACAGGATTAGAATAAAAAATGAAGAAGAGAAACAATGGCTCAAGCTACTGAATATTTTATATTTTTATATTGAAAAAAAGGGAAACCAAAACAAAGAAGTCAAACACTGAAATGAATGGGAAAAAAGCAAAACTAAATTAAAATTTTAGTGCATAAACAACCTGAAATAATTTGTACTACTAGTATCATTTTTGTAGAATAAACTAGAATGATGGGATATAGGTACCCACAATTCTTTATCAGAAACATTCATGAAGAAAAATAAAAAAGGAGTATAGCCTACAATCAAGGGAGAAATGAGAACCAGTAAGCAGATGTCTTGAAAGGAACAGGCAAAACCTTGTCAATATCAGTGTAAAGCTGATTAACTGTTCACAAACAGGAGTTTTCTTTCTCTGGGCAAGATAGGTTACTTCTAAGTAGTGAAAATTTATAGTTACATAGGTAGATACCAATTGCAAAACTATTATGGATTCGTGTGAATTAAAAATTATAATACTGTGCCAAAAAAACAGTTCCAGAAGTGGCAGAACATTTTAAAATTGTGTCTATCTCATTTCAAATAAATGTTGGTATATTAGAGATAACTATGTGTGTTTGTATTCCTTTGATTATTTTCTGAAAAAATTATTCTCCACACCAAGTGAAACAATACTTAATTATAAAATCAAAATTTACTTTGGCAACAATATATTAAAACTTCAGGTCTATACTATAATTTCTGGAAATCATCATAATGATATATTTCAACCTAAAAATTCCTCTCACATTTTCAGTATTTGATGGAAATGTGTTACCCAGATTTCCCTGAATATTTTTTCAATTCATTTAATTGATTAATAGATTTATGAGGCACAGCAAAAATCCCTTATTTATGTTTTTGGTCATGCCTTTTCGGCTATATTAATTTATGTTAAAATACGTTTGAAAGTCACTACTGGGATGCAAAGTCATGTCTTTCCTGCTTCTTTTCCATTTCATGATATATATTAAAAAGGATATTCTTTCCTAGAATATTCTATCCCCTACTGTCCATAGCATGAGTAACTCTTGTGTTTTTCTGGGTATTATTATTAATTTTTTATCAAAATGCAGTAAATCTCAATGCGGGAATTAAGAGATATTTTCTGTTCTCATTCCAGACAGTAATCCACACATGCAGAGGCAGCTGATTTGGTCTTAGTAAATATTTGCTTCCAGCACGTTATGTATATTTATGTAAAGACATATATAAAATATTTTAAATAACAACATACTACATATATTAGTATTTCTTTGGAATTTTCTTGGAACATATGAATTATAGTTACCACTTTATGCATCTCTGGAAGCAAAGAAAAAGAGAAATGTCTGAACTTGTAACGCTAATATTTGTCTATTCTCCTGCTCTTATCAGCATCAACCTAGATTGAAGATATCCAATTTCATGTTAACTCATAGGTAAAATGTTTGCTCTCAGAGAAAATAAAATATCCTGTAACTTTTAATCAAATCGTTCTCAATACTGGTGGGAAGGACTTCTTGATGTGTTGGTTTTTTCCTGTTTAATATTTTCACAAGATTTAAGATGAAAAGTGTGTTTAGTTACTGTGCTTAAATCAGAAATAATTAAAATAACTGTTTTGTGGTGGGACAGAAAGCAGGAACAAGATATCTCTGAGACTATATGGCATGTCCCATGTTCTAAATGTACTTATTTGGATTTCAGAACCCAACTCCTTTCTTGCTCAGAAATGCAAAATTATTGTTGGACAAAAGGACTGCATGATTGCGATCCATGTGTCATCAGACAAGATCTATGGCACTAGCAGAGCGTCATAAACTTATAAAAGTCCCAGAGACAAGGGAAAATAAGATCAGAAATCTTAAAGGTTTGTAGGGATCTGTTCTGGTAATAAAAATATTGCATATGCTCAGAATGGCACATACTCACTCCCTTCTGTGCCTCTACTTCTTTCAGGAAGAAATTGAATAAGTAACTTCATATTTAAATAGTTAAGACTTAAGGCTCGTCTTATAATTTCAGTATAGCTGATGTATATAATTTCTTATACCTTAGCATGACTAGCAAGAAATACTTCCAGTAACAACTCTGAAGTTAGATATGCACTTTTAAAGTACAGGACAAGACTTTCATTTTTCATTCCTCATACTAAGTTTTGAATATTTTATGGCTACACTCAGGAACTGGATGGCTGCTTTAGAATGAATAATTAAAACTCACTTTAAAATAACTGTCTTTGGGGAATGGGTGCCTCAGTGAACTAAACAATTCCTATTCCTATTCTCAGCATTATTTCCCTGTAATTTCCTGACCCGATTTGCAGTATATTCTTATATATTTTGGGAAAGAAATATATGCCAAGGTATCATAATGGGAAATAAAAATCCTAATACTTTAGGATTGCCACAGAGAATTTAGATGACTAAGCAGAAATCCCTCCCGCTCTTTCCACAAGAGCTAGCTCCTTAAATGTTCATCACGTCTGAGTGTAGTTTTAATCTCTCCTTTAAGAAGCTTGTCTGGTCTAGACAGACAATAAATCACTGTATTCTAGACTTTGCCATAGACATTTTAGGAGATGATTTTCCTGTCTAAAAATGTTGAATGATTGGAAGTGTTTTGTGGAAATATGCCAATCTCAAACAAAGTTCAAAGGGTGATGAAAGAGAGGTTTTTTTTTCATTAAGAACTGATTATTTAATATCACAGGCCAGAAGGGAAAAGTCTAACTCAGAGTGAATTTTTATCAGTACAAATTAATGATATATTTTTATTTTTAATTCTGTTTGGAAATTATAGATGTTTACTGGTATGACATTTACTGTGCAAAGAAAACACCTAGCCTTAATGCTTTTTTATGTAGCAGTCCCTAGATGGCTTTAGAAAGCATTTTTCTAAAGAATGTAAGTTAGCAGCTCAGGAAAAGCTGAGATGGATTTCAATTCACTTCAAAAACAGTCTTTCTGTTTCTTGAATAAATATTGAAAATGAATATAGTATTCTGTAACAAATATACACACCACTATATATAGAGAATATTAATAACATAAGATTTCTAAGCACATATTTTGCAGGGCCTTACCACGAAACCCATGACAAAATATGTCTGACTTAAATTTTTTTCTGGCATATATAAATATGACACACTAGAAAGAGGGTCAGACAACTAACAGATGTGGCAAAGTCATTTTTTATGTTCAAATCACAAGAACATTCCAAGTTTTCCAGGCATTTATTGCAAATTGAGATTGTATATCATGGGTCAGACTCCCCGAACACGCTCTGAAAAAAAAAATCCTTATTGCATGAACTGTGGGGATACTGCAAGATTTCAGGCTAGTGACAGACACTGCAATTTTTATCCTGCTATCTTTGCTGCAGTTCGATTATTTTAACAGTGACAGAGGAAAGAAAAAGACACAGAGACAAAGAAAAATGTCAGCTTGGGAAAAAAATTATATGTCTGGCCAGAAAACCCATTGTATAAAGAGAAGTCATAAATCTTTTTCTTTGTTTTTCTTTCTATCATGTCAATCTCAGTAACAGTGAAGTCCACAAAAACTTGAGCATATGTAAGCGTTTTGAAGCCAGCAACCTATGAATCCATGTACTCATTTTTGACATTAAGCAGTATTTTAGAATGCTGTAGGTAAAAATAAGACTTCAGGGTTTTATTTTTTTTCCATGGTCTTTTGCATGCCCTCTTTTCCAATTTTGTATTTTAGTGAAGGTCAGGGACTTTCTCAAAATTTTTCCCTGACAAATGATGAGTGATTTGATCTTAGCCATATTTTTAACCTGCATGTGATGCAAAGCAGACCAAACCAAAGAAAGAGGTGTTGGCTGTATCATTTGGGGTTTTAGTTAAAATAAGAAATTAGAAAGAATACTTAGGAAATCAAACAAACAGCTGTGAAGTTTAAGCATTTGAATCATGTTTGCCTAAACCATGAAAACTGATTCAAGTTTTACAGAACTGTGGAGGAAATAAAGGTGTGCTTCTCTCTTGCTTTTGCTTTGACTGTAGTATCCAGATAATGAAATGAATAGTCAGGTAAGAAGTCCTTATGTGGGTTCATGCTGATGCCTTTTCCTGGTCTTAAAATCAAGAGGCATACACGGTTAGAAGGGGAAAAGGGATTTTACCTTGGTATTTATTTTAAGGATCCTTAGGTGTACAGGTCTAGGTCATATGCATCGAGATGCACCCCGCCGAATCTATCTCTGTGTCTGTGTCTTTTTTTCCCCCCAACATTGGCTATAACATTATAGGTTTTACTAATTAGCATATCTATCAAAGATTCCCCAATGAGAGGCTCAAGTGAGCCCCCCTCCTCCCCAAGGAACCTTCCCCTGGATGGTTCTATCTTGGTTTACAGAATATGTTCTGGAGAGGACCTTGGGGTCTGGGGCACACTGATCCCTAACTACGAAGCTTCTAAAATGTTTAGTCTCTTAGCTTGACAAACAAGTCCAAGAATGTAGGCAAAAAGCACTAGGAATACAGAAGTTGTAAAAGGTATAACAGGGGTATAAAAGAAAAGGCAAAAATCTTCATGGCATCAATGCAGTAAGATGTAAATTATTATAATTTCATTACACTTACAGATTTGTTTATTCACACATAGTAAAAGGAATAGATGATATAATAATAGATAATATCTAGAAATAGGTAATAGATAATATTATTTAAAAGCTAGACTACTAGATCTAATTTTTTACTTTGTACATTTCCAAGGCACTTTCATAATTTCAAGTGGTATCAAATGCCACTAAGCATATTATTCTAATACAAGCATTTATTTTGGAATGGTGTATATTTCTAATTAGAAATTATTTCTGTTTAGATTTATGATTTCTAAAAAGAGGTGAGGTGTGCTGAATGTTAGTTTAAATTCTTAATCTAATCCTAATTTTTTTAATCCCTCGTTGTTGTGAATAACTGGCAAGATATTTGTTGGTTATCCTTCCTTGCCTTCATGTCTAATGACTTCATAAGTAGATTATGGAGACAAAAATTGTGGTTGGTTGTGACTCCATCACTGCAATTGTAAAAATCTTTAAAAACGAGTCTAAATTTTCCAAATGTTATGACAAATTCCTAACGAGCAATTTCAAATAAGGAAACTGAAACTACCTTCTTATTGGTTGATTTGTTGGTTGGTCGGCTGGTTGGGTTTTAGGTTTTTTTGGGGTTTTTGGTGGGGTTTTTTGGTGGGTTTTTTTGGTGGGGTTGTTGTTTTGTTTGTTTGTTTGGGGTGTTTTTTGGTTTTGCTTTTTTTTTTGTATTTTTTTTTGTGACAATTTACTTTTCTGACAATGCAAGTCATACAAGGTTTGATTTTATGTTTTATTGTAAAGAAAAGTAGTATATATATTGTTGTATCCATATCTACTACATTTTTACTTTAAGAAAAGTCATTCTTGGTGCATAGAGAGGACTTATAGAGCACATTAGTTACACAGGTGGCAACCTATTAAAAAAAAACCAAACCCAAGAAGACTTGTACTGTCTTTATAAAATCCCTATGGATTAATGGAAGAAGAACTGGAGCAAAGAAATTTAAGAAAAAAAATTAAAGTTCCTGTCTTTACACTTGAATTTACATGTAAATGTTTAAAATAAGATTGCGTAATAGCTGTACAGAATGTTTTCATCTTATTGCTTAAAAAATACTAAGTATATATACAGAGCACAACTATATTAAATTAAAACTGATTAAATTATGAGAAAAACCTGACTGCATATCACTCCTGTATACAGAAAACTACAGAAAAAGCTTAGGATTTTTTTTTCCACAAAATCCAGAAGACATCAGAATGAAAATAGTATCTTTGAGTAGCTTTGTTATACTAACAGTTCAAGGTTAAGTCCTTTTTCTTTTATGTTTATATTTTTTACCATCTCTGTAAATTTTAAAAAATCAAAATACTTTAAGTCAAGTTCTGTACCAAAGTTTCATAACAATTTTATAGGCTTCCTCAATGATCCATGGACTTCAGTTTCAAAACTGTGGGTATATAGAGAAAGAATGAACCCTCTTAATTTAAATTAACTCTTGAATATTTATGATTTCCTTGTTTGCAAAATTATTTGCTACATGCGTCTCATTACTCTAACATTTCAAACTTAATAAAATGTCTTCCATAAAAAACTAGCTGGCTTTAATTAACATATTTAAATGTAAAGCATTTGCCAACATATTGCATCTTAGACATAATGAGCATTTTTTTTTTCAATTGTAACCTTAACGGTTTTATAAGAAAGCTGCAAAATATGAATGGCACACACCTTTTATGACAGTTTTACAGAGACAAAATGAATGCAGGATATAATTTATGAGAAAGTACCAAGTTGGTTGGTGCTATAAACCTTTAGTTATTACATTGTGTGTACAACAATGCTGATTTATATCCAGACCTCAAACAGACAACTCTTGCTAATTATTCCATTTTACTATGTAACATTTTTCCTTGGGAAAATGAAGTATTACTTTTTTTAAATTTATTTTTCCTTTTTTCCTGTTTCTTTGAAGTTCTTCAGGAAAGTAAACTTATAAGGCACTTTTAATTCTATTTTTATGGCTATTTTTTAGATATCTAGTAAGCATTCCTCTTTCCATTTATTTGGAAATGAAATTTTACAATATTTCTAAATATATGCGCGCCATGATAATAATGGAAGACAGGCCAAAGTACAAATTGGTTTGATTTTTTGTAAATTCATTGTCACAGTTTTGAGTCTGGGCAATACAGATGATCTAGTATTCTTTACCAGGTAATATTTAAATCTAACATCCGTAGTGTATTTCTCAGGTTTTTTATCTTGTTCTCAGGCTGTAGCCACAAAAGTTGTCTCTCTTTTTTTTCTTTTTCCTTTTTTTTTCTAAGTGTCAGATACACTTCTTTCATTTAGAGTACTGGTCTAAGGATATAGTTTGTCAGTTTTCATTCACTTCACATATCTGCGCCATCCTAGACTGAAGAAATCTACCAGACTTCTGGCATTTTAGAGCATATTTCAGATACTGTATGTCCATCAACGAAACATGAAAGACTCTCAATGTACATGAAAACACTGATTGTTTTAAGCAAATAAAACTTTGACAGTTGTGGAAAAGTGATGCAACCATCACTAGTCAATTGTGCAAGGAAAAGTCTAAGAGATCAAGGACAAAAGTTGTTTGATTCAGAATATTGAGAGCAGAAGTATTTGAAGTGTTCTGTCACAGTGATTTTTGGCATGCCTTGACATGTTACAGAGTGTGCTGTAACAGTTTGTGCATCATCCAAAGGGAGATTCATGTGCTAGAAGTTTGACTGGTGACAGATGCAAGTGTTCACTTCTTTAGTTTGAGATTTGAATTCAGTATCATTAGCTTCTCCAGAAGCTTCTCCTGCATACATTGCATGTAATTTGGCACTTTGAACAAACAAAATAAGACATACTTAGATGGTAACTGACCTGTTTTGCAACTTTAGAGGTTATTTATGAATAGGTGGAAGTGTACTGACATTATAAAACCCAAAGAGATTTAGCAATTATTTAAAGTGGCCATACAGATACAGAATATATCCATTACACGAAAGTACACTGCTGATACAGGGGTTAGCACCTTCCTTTCAGTAGATGGTACCTCTTTATTGCTATTATTTTATTAAATATGTGCTTACTTACTTGCTTCTACATGGAAGGGAGCACTCCAGATTTGTAGATGTGCGTGGTTGGAAAAGAATGACAAAAGCCAAAAGGGTCAAAAAAAAAAAACCTCAGAAATTTTTTTAGCAGACTGCACACTTGGCATGGAAATTCGTGTGTGTTTTGCCCGCATAAAAATAAAAATAAAAGAATAAAAAAGAAAGAGGAAAGAAAGAGAAAATGAAAGGGAGATGAGACAGGAGAGGAAAGGGGATCAGCAATTCTGGGTCCACCACTGGTTCAGCTGATAGGGTGTCCAAGGTCCTGGTGGTGCCACTCAGGCTTTGTGGGAGTATCTTCTTATAGGTAAATTTTTCCCGCTCTGGGATTAGGTTTCTTTCTCATCATGTAAATAAGTGAGCATGTGCAGTCCAGTCTTCTAGACCTTTCTGGAAATGGGTTGGGGTGCTTTGAGGGTCTTTTGGTGGTCTTGATCCCCCTCTATTGGTCTTGACTGCTCCTTGACCCCTACTTCTGCACTTGTGCTGTCTGTTTTGTAGTCACCATGAAACTGAACTGGAAAATTGGTTTCAGAAAGGTGCTGCTATACCTTCATGCAGCCCTCTTTCCCAACACATTCTGATCTAACTTGCCCACTTCAATGGTCAGTAATGTGTGAGGCATAGAAATGCATTAACTCCTTACTGCCCAGGCTTCTACATCTACCCAGAGATTCAATCAACCCTCTTTCTAAGCAAAGAGCTTAGTCTCACTAACAAATGATACAGGTGATGAAAGCCTTTGACATATTTTCATAAAAGATAACCAGCAGAATTTTTAAATATTTATAAAATTGAGAAAGTCATTTGTATTCAAATACGATAGATAGCTGAATTCTAGACAGACTAAAATTCAGTCACTTCTCACTAGACAGGCTCTCAATTTTTTTTTTCTTCTGTTTGCCTGTCTGACTCCAGATCTTTCTTGTCCTCTGCTCCAAACTCTTTCTCATGCACAGATTCTTATTCTACTCAGTTCTGTGAGCTGAATATTATGGAATTTATTACTCTCTGAAATTTTACTGGCATCTGATTATATTCTTGCCTCAAAACTTGAGATGTCATTTCTTTTGCATTTCCTGATTCCTTATTTCAGGTTAAAATGGAGATGGTATTTGATATTTCCACCATGAATTTTCACCATAAATCAATATATTCTCTAGGCCTCGCTGCTTCTTTCCTGATCTCTGTGGCATGTGTAGAACCACTGATGCATGCTGCTGAATATATTTGGGTAGTTTTGCTGAATGCCTGCAACACAGCATTTCTCTCTTGCAGTATATGCAGTTTATTTATCTCACAAGATTGAACTTTAGCTCACCACCATGAAGAGAGACAAACTAACACTGGTAACAGAACAGGCTGTGTCAAAGTGTATCATGTCATCCCAGTGCTAAAACTGCGAGTGAAGAGATGAGGTGGATTGAAAACTGGCTGAACTGCCTGATTCAGAGGGTACTGATCAGCAGAAACATAACTTCCACCTGGAAGCAAGTCACTAGTGGTATACCCTAGGAGTCCATATGGAGCCCAATTCTGTTTTTACATCTTCATTAATGACCTTAACAATGTGATACAAGGAATGGACTGTCAGAAAGTTTGCAGACAAGACAAAAGTGGGAGCATCTGATATACCAGATGGGTGTGCTGCCAGATAGACCAGAGTGACCTCAAAAGCTTGGAGAAATGGATAAACAGAAATGTCAGAAATCTGAGCAAAGATAGGAAACACAGAGAATCAGCAGTGTCAGCTTGTTTTGCACCTCTTCTATTTTTCTTATGGCTGGCAAAGTAAGTTATTCTGACTTAGGAGACAACAAAATTATTATGTTTTCTGTGTTATTCCCATTTTTATTTGCTTCAGCTTCAGTGTTCCTCCCCAATGCTCTTTTATTATGTTTTCTGAATAGAAACTGAAATGGTGACTTCTGAAATACCCATCGGATTACCTTTTAAAGATTTTACTTATAATGGTGTGTATGTGATTTTTTTTATAATGCAAATGGGAAAGGATGACAAAAACCTCAAAAAGATGTCTTGTGGAAAAAGTATGTTTAATAAATCTCAGTAAGTTGTCTTCATTTTGATAGGTACTTTGATTTCATGCTACATTTTGCAGTGAACTATAGACTGTCCAAACATAAAAGGAATGATTTCCCAAAAGAATAACTTAGAAAATGTGTTAAAGAAGCATCAACATCTTGTAACTGGGACAGAATCACCATCCACCAGCTTCTTCTTTAAGGTAAAAAAATAAAGATGTGACAGCTAACATCATGTATCAATGTATGACCTTGCAGTCTTGTCAGCTAGAAAGCAAAAGGAAGCCAGAAGAGTTACTTTTTCTTTATAAATGTATTCTGTAAGGAAAAAAAATCAACATCTTAAAATCGCAACTGCTACTGAGTAACCCAAAAATGCAAATATAGATCAAATCCCACTTTCTCTTATAATAGAAATGTCTTACAAGGATAAGAGTGAAATTTTTTCAGTGCAATTGGTTTCTTTTACAAATAGCATTTCAGAAATTTTATTTGTGTCTAACTGCACAGTATCCTAGTGGCAGCCACATCTTACCAAAAATATAAGATGAATTAAGAAGTTAACTGTAAAACATTACAACTGCATTTTTAGAACTCAGCAATAATCATTTTAGCCATGATTTGGAAAAATGTCTTTAAAAGATGACCAAATAGCTACCTCAGTTTGTGGTATCTGTCCAAGGTCTCATCTATTAAGCAGGAGTAGGTGAATGAAAACACTAAACACACAGAAAAGGAATATAAACTGTCACCTGTCTCTGAGCTCAGGTTTACTGGACAAGAACAAAGTGATGCTTCCAGTCACCTGAGACACACAGCATAGAAAATTCTGAAATTCACTATAGGGAAGGGCTTAATATTTTAAGACCTGTTGGAAGGACCACTGTTTTCCTTGTAGCTAGCAATTTAGTCAGTAGAACACTTTCCTGAAATGCAAGAGAATTGTATATGAATTGCTACAGCTCGAAGATGGACTTGAACAATATTGTCTATGTTTCTTGATTAAATATCATGCTTTATGCAGAAGACCAAATCTTCTTCTGCTTATTAATTTATCAGTTTGTGTTGACCACAACAGCTCAGTCTGCACTATTCTTTACAGCTCAAAAGCCAAGTAGTCTGTGGAATGGAGCTTTGAATTTCATCCCAGAGCTGTATTCATCATCTCTCCTCAGCTATATCAAGGATCTCTTGGATTCAGCTAGGGATCTAGCTGAAAAATTTTATTTTTATATATTATATAATATCATTATATATTTTCAAAATATGTTTATCACTGATGATCTAAGTCTTTAGATAACTAAGAGAGCCAATGGCTTTACTTTATTACTTTTTATCACAGTGCTTTTCTTAATAATCCTTTAGTGGTGAAACTGTGATGGGATAAGCAATTGCTGCCTCATAAGAGAATTCAAGCAAGTGACCATTAGGTCACTGATCTCTCTTATTTAGAATTTTTCTTGTGGCCCAAAGCTTAGAAACAGTGAGATAGTTATGATAATTACAAGGAATATTATGATAACCATGAAGAGTTTGTGTACGTTCTTATACTATTCTCTAAATGGTTGTTACTAGTGAATAAAATGGCATAACTGTCATCTTGTATGTGTTGTTCTTTCATATTTTCCTCAGAAAGAGGCCTTTGTCCCAGGTTTTATTCTAATAGGGACTTATTTTATTATATATACTGTTATACAAATGGTTTAAGGTTGTTGCATATAGTGCATACGGTACTGTATATATTAATGAAAGCTCAGAGCTATGTATACTACACTTGGAACTGAAATCCCTGTGGTGTCCTGAAGAAATTATTTATCTCATTTCTCTTACAATCTCCAAGAAAGCACCTTTCCTAGCAAAGGCAGAGGTAGACTTTTACCTTTACTGTGAAAAACACAAGTTGCTATTTCTAGCTGTTTTTCAGAGTTTCAGACTATTTACCTATTCTGCATTCCAGTTTTAAATGTAAGAACATGTTTTGAAGTTGAAAAAATCTGGTTGTTTGAGAAATGTAATAAAGCAAGGAGAGAGAAGAAAAAAATCTAGGGCACTTACTCAATGGCAAGCAAATAACTAGAATGCAGTAATGTCAAAAAAGATATGTAGTTGACTGATGGTAACATGGTCTGATGTCCCAGTACTACATGGAGGAGTAAGAGGCTACACACTGAATATTAAAGACCATTTCTCTATGTGGTACAGTTTTGAATGCAGCAAAAGGAACTGCGAGAAAAAGCCTTTGGAACAAGAAAACTTGCCTACAGAAGAGCAAATTCAGTGATCCAGTTATGGACAAAGAGGTTTACAAAAAAAGGACTAAGGGCTGACTGATATAAACACTGATGAAATTATCAACAAAAGACCAGTAGCATATAATATATAATGTGCTCATTTACACACACCAGGCAATGGGGGATTATTACTCTGCAATAGGATTAAATAAGAGAATAGTAATTTAAAAATAAATCAAATTGAAATTAGGCCCTCTATCATACAATGATGCCTATCAAGTGGAATCTCTGAACACTACAAAACATCTCTCTAAAGTTTTTTCTCCTCACCTGACCATATACTTATATGAGACTTGTAAGAATTTAACATTTTTCTACCTTTCACTCACTGTATGATTTTTCAAAGGGAAGGCAGATAAACACAAGAGATAAAATGTTATTATGTAGCTTTTTCAGTACTGGGTCATGGTCCTTATGCTGTAGGCCATTTTTCTACTAGTGTCCCAAATTACTTTTAAGTATTTTTCCTTACTGTCAAGGATATGTTTTCACTTCAGTTTTCATGTCATGACCAAATGACATATCTAGCCAAATATTTAAATGTTCTTAGGACCATAGTTCCATGCCTATTCAAATTGTGCCGTCAGATGATTCAGTGGTATTTTACTTTCATGACAGTTTGACTTTCTTGAAAAGTTTGTTGTCAAGTATCAACCAGAAACTCTTCAGTTAGAGAAAATAGTTTGTCAAATAATATCATAAATCCCTCTGTCTTTGTATTGATTTACGCAGAATTTCTCTGGTTTAAACATAGTTACAGCTGTAGCAGGACTTCTGCCCCTGCCACAGGAAAGCTTATCTGCTGTTTGTTAGCTGGTGCAATAACTCAGGGCATCTTGCTCTAACATAAGCCCCACATAAGCCTTGGTGAAGGACAGTTTGCCTTTTATTATTTCAGCACCATGTGATTGATGCTTTCAGCTGACAATAAGCATCTTGCTGTTGAAGCAGATATGGGAAGATAAGATGGAATTTCTGACTGACAGACACTTCACAAACTATAAAAGCTACACCAAAGTTTCACAAAGCAGAAATCTTCTGCACACTTCCTGGAATGTGAGGAGTCTTCTCCCTGAAGTCAGGATGCTGACTTTCACAGTTACTCTTCCAGGGGTTGAGTGAAAGGACTCTGTGTACACCATCATCAATTCGGTTTAAGTTACATTGAGTCCTAGTCTATGCTATTTCTGTGCTAGCTATAATACAGGTACCTTTATGCTGTGCACAGTTTTATGCAATCTAATAGTAGTTCTTTTGTTTTATACTGCATAGTAAGTAACTCTGTTTAAGGGTTTTTGTCTGTTAATCTCCTGTCTATTCAATAAATAACTCATTTTATAATAGACCTGATCTGCCATTCTTGAGAACTTGTGAGCCAGAGCGATTTAGGTGCAGGTCATCTAAGTACAGCTGCTGCCAAAATCTGAGCCTAAGGAAGGGCTTGTCTAAAGCTCTCACTTGATCCATAAAAACAGCATAAATTCTGTATTTGATTGCTATACTGAACCATCATACATTGTGACTGCTTCAATTATGTATGCAAAATCAGTTCATGTTTTTCAGATTCCATTACACAGAGGCAAACCCACTGACATCAGCAGAGATATACAGATACAATCCAGAACAGAATTTAGTCTCAAATCTTAAAGCTATTAAACAGAAGTAAAAGTCAAAATTATTTCTGTCAAACATTTGGGTCCTTCCTCTTATGGCTATTCTCCAACCTCATCATAGCAAAAGCACTCCTCACCCTGTTTAGGGAGGTAGTAATTATTTCTTGTCAATTATATTCTCAATCACTGAACTATAAACAGCTGGTGGTGCATAACTGTCGTCCAGTTTTAAATTATAGTACAATTTCTTCTATTTTTTTATTTTAATTTCCACATGTTCACTAAATTTCTTGCCATAAAAATATCTTTTCCTGCCTTTAAAACTGCTAAATAAAACTAGAAGAAATGATACAACAGTCTGGAATTATAATGATGGTTATGCATCACCAGCTGCTTGTAGCTCAGTGATTTCATGTCTAATCCACAAGGGATAATTGCCTCTCCTTGTATAAGGTGAATTGTCTCGTCACTCTCTCAACATCACGCCTGTCTCTAAATATACATTAAAAAAAAAAAAAAAAGAGGAAATTATTTGGTTTTAATAGCTTTCAGTACTTAATTGTTCCAAATGTATAAAATAAGTTGTTAGTTTATTTTCAAATAATATTTTATTAATAGTAACTACTAATGAGAATATTTACAAATTTTAAAGTGTGGGCTATTACAAATTAGATATGCATTTTTGTCTACATATTTTATACTGACTTTATAACATAAAATATAATTCAATGTTGCTTATTTACATACTTTATTTTGTAGAAAGAAAAAAAAGAGTGTTTTTCTGGACGAGACTGACAAGCAAGTCATCTATAACACCTACTGGTGCACATAAAGGAAATTACTTAACAGGGAGTTTCATTAGACTGGAAACTGCCTAAAAAAGAAGTTGCTTCATTACTATCATATCACTCTCCCATATCACCCAAAGAGAGATGGGGGATGTTGGAACCCAGTGGCATGACCGAACTGTGAGATCTAAAATTTCACAAAATGCCAAATGAAAGTTTAAAGCATAGGATAAAAGCAAATAATAGCACAAATTGTGAGTGTACCTTTAGGGGCAAAGACACTGATTCTCATAGTTTATACAGGTTCAGTGAAGCAATGTAACAAGTATCTCAGAAGCTAATTGGAATCAAAGTCAGATTGAGGTTTTCGTTATTTAAATAATGTGTCTTCATAGAACTGAGAACTGTAAGACAGGGATAAACGCAACTCATTAATGTGATAAGAAGTTTTCTCGCCAGAAAGCTCACTTCATGTATGTTAGTGACCTTTGCACAAATATAGTATTCTGCACTTATGTTCAAGCATTTGTAAGAGAATAAAAAACTAGATTATCTTCCCTGAAATTCTTACGCTCCTTCAGATCTTTTCTAGTTCTAAACAGGTCCATATCAACTAAGTTGTCTAAAGATTTTGAAATCCAGGCTTTGCAGAAACAGTTTTCTCTTAAACAAAATACTCTAGCAACAGAATATTGCGTGGGGATTTCCTTATTTGCTTTTGTTTGTTTCTTTACTTGATTTTATTTGTTTGCTTAGTTTTGGTTATCTCCCACAGGGTTTTCCCATTTCAATACTAATATGTTTTTCCAGCAGCATTTTTCTCTTACAAAACATGTAAGGACCACTGAGTTTCTGCCTCAGTTCCTTCTTCTGAGATACTTTCCTGTATCTAGAAAGCGTCCTCAAGCCATGGACTATTTCAGAAATTTTGAGAGCTGCATTCACAAGAGATTTTTGTGAAGTAAAAATCTGCTAGCCCAATGTGAATTAGCATGAAAGTTGCTGAAAAAGAAAGAAATAATACGTTGGTATTCTAGAGTCTTTGGCTGACATTTTGTGTATTGCCTTTGAAAATATTTCTTCATTATTAAACACTATAATTACATGTATCCACATACTTAGAAGATATCCAAATACTGCTAAGATGAACTGATGGATTATGGATGAGGAAATTGGAATGTCACAGGTCATTGTCTCTTATCATTACCAACTTTAATCGGCCTTCATATGCAATGACCACAAAGTATTATTTTAAAACAAAGAAAAGGTTAAGCTTAGAAAGACAAGCACAGTAATGGTAATAAGGGGAAAAAAGTGTTTCCTGGACTTGATATTTTCTTTAAAATATTCCTATGCGATTGTCTATGAAACGTTGTATACTCATCTTTCCATAAGAAGAGTATCAATTTTTGCCTCCATCATTAAAATTTCCAAGCATAAAAATCTATGCATATATTACTGTGCTCTACACCTACACATTTCCCTTTATGACACCTTTTTCTTGACAATATATGTTTTAGGGGTTTATCCATTCCCACTGTGGCAAAATGAGTAGCATTGTTGTTGAAGAGCTCTCCTTATGCACAAATGCATATGGTTCACAATTCCTGATAACAACATACTTCCAATGGGTTGTCAAATAGATATGGTCACATTTTTGCGGGTCACATTTCTAATTCCTTACATCAACTTTTTAATTAGGGCTGAGTGATATGTAAACCCAAGCAAAGGATAATTACATCTAAGCCATGTGCCCAAAATGTTGTCTAAATCTCTGATTCCTTCTTGCCACGGAGGAAGAGACACTGCAAAAATATGAAGCCATGTCAAGTTTGAAGCAATGGGCAGGTTGTGAAATACAGTGCTTTTCAAATTTCAACACTGTGGAGTAATATGCTATTAAGCTATTTGATTTTTCCTAGTTTCATAGAATAAAATCATGCAAGACATGTTGCCATCAAGTGATTTAAGTGCAGGATGTTGGAGATGGGGTTGGTGACACTGTGCAGAGGAAAAGCCAATCTGCAGGGCAAGCAACAAAGATGAGACCAGGAAGAATAAAATATAAAAGGGATTGGTTGTGTTCAAAATGGAGGTCAGTATGGTAGTCTAACTGAGCCCTATGCTTGATCATCACAATCTGTCCTGTCTTCTTATTAAATTCTTTCTTGATATCTATCATCTCACGCTCTATCCCATGTATGTGCTGTTGCAAGAATGGGGGAGCAGTTACTGGGAGAACTAGCATGTGTGGACTGGGTGCCAGTTATTGGAGTCAGCTGCAGGAGTAAGTGGGATACCAGTGCCAGTGACTGGAATGGGTGGGGTTCTTTAACCTTCAGCCACAGTGGGGGAATGGTGTGCATCCCAAAAACAACTTCTGGGAGTGAGGGGCATGAGTGGCAAGTGAGGAGCTCAGCACCAGTAGAGTGGGACAATGTGCTGGGTTTGCATGGTCAGGTTTTGGTAGTGGAGTGGGGGAGGCTACAGGTGTGGTTTTTGTGAAAAGCTGACAGAACCTTCCTCCATGTCCAGAAGAGCCAACGCCAATTCCAGCTGGCTCCAAGAATGATGTGCTGCTGGCCAAGGCTGGGCCAATTAGAAGTGGTGGTAGTACCTCTGTGATAGTAGCTAAGAAAAAGGGGGAAAAGAAAAAAGTTATTGCACTGATGTAATTGCAGCCAGAGAAGAGCGGGCTGAGAACATGTGAGAGGAACAGCTCTGCAGACACCAAGGTCAGCGCAGAAGGAGAGGAGGAGGTGCTCCAGGCACCAGAGCTGAGATTCCCCTGCAGCCTGTGGTGCAGCCTGTGGTGCAGCCCATGGTGAAACAGCAGTGAGTGTCCCTGCAGCCCATGGAGAACCACAGAGGTCCACCTGCAGCCCACAGGGGACCACAGAGGTCCACCTGCAGCCCACGGAGAAGACCCACACTGGAGTAGGTTTATGCCTGAGAAGAGGCTGTGACCCCGTGTGAAGCCCATGCTGCAGCAGACTCCTGGCAGGGACCTGCAGACCCATGGAAAGAGGAGGCCACTCTGGAAGAGACTTCCTGGTTGGACTTATGACCTGTGGGGGACCCACCCTTGAACAGCCTGTACCTGAAGGACTGCATCATATGGTGGAGAACTGTTACCTCTGGGATGGACTCATGTTGGAGAAATTCATAGAGAACTGTCTCTTGCGGGAGGGACCCCACACTGGAGCAGGGGAAGGACTCCTCTCCCTGAGCAGTGGCAGAAACAACCTGTGATGAGCTGACCGTAAACCCCCATTCCCATCTCTCTTCGCTGGTGAGAAGGGAAGAGGGAGAGGGGAGCTGGGAAGGAGGGAGGGTTAGGGGGAAGGTGTTTTAAGGTCTTATTCTACTTATTATCCTGCTCTGATATTGTTAGTAATAAATTCAATTAATATGTGTGAGCCTCTTTTGCCCTTGACAATATTTGGTGGTTGATTTCTCTCTCTGTCCTTAACTCATGAACCCCTCCTTATATTTTCTCTCCCCTGTTCTCTGACTCCAGAGGCTGGGCAGGAAGTAGTGCTGTGTCATGTTTGCTGGAGGTGGTGGCCACACTCTTAACATCCCTAACAGCACCCCTAACATCCCTAACATTCCTAAGTAATAAGTAAATAATATCCCAAAGTAAACAAGGAGATTAGTTTTAGACCTGCCTTTGGATATTTTCAATATAGCCATCTATATCTCAGCTAACAGTGTCAGCTAGGCTGAGTGTCTGATGCTGTCTCTTGAGCCGTCAAGTGTCTGCAACATCTCCAGGTGGGGTCGCATAAGGGTGTAGTGTGCATTCACCAGCAAACTCTTCATAATCTGTGAAAGTAAACAGTCACTTCAAAAAGACAATCCATCCCACCTTAATGTGGATGGCTAAACTAGGTCAGATAAAATGTGCCTCAAAAGTGGCCATTTCCATTTACTGACTATAAAGGGGATGCAAAGAGTTCAGGTGTAGCTGTCCACATTGCAGATGTCTGCAGTTAGGTGAGATGAACTTCATCACAGATACCTTACAGTGTTTAAGTCCATGCACATAATGCTCAAATACTCTACTCATACATTTCAAACAGCCTGCACTATACAGGTGCCCAAATCATGGTTACATGCTTACTTGGCTGCAATAATCTGGGAACCTAAAGAAAAGAATTCTTCTGTCACATACATTCCTATAGAGTTCACATGACACAAGATAAATGGCAAGCTTTTATGCAGAATACATATTTCTATCAAATGTTTGATTTGTTTAGATTAATTTTCACACAAATTTTTTGTATAAACATAAATTTTCTCCGTGGATTTTCCTACTGCACTGTATGTGCCTATTTCTGTAAATCCCCTGCTGCTTGCTGTCTGGAATTCATGAAATTCACATCATTTGCATCAGTAGGATCAAATACAGATGGCATTTCACAAATACGAATGATCAAATATATTCTGCAAAATATCTGTAATTTCTATTTGGTAACTTCAGTAACATAAACCAGAAAGTCATAATTTTGGACTGCCAAAAGCAACAAAGAGGTAGTAAAGAGGGTTTTTTTAAATTACTTCTATTAAATTTGGTTTCTTTAATTGTATAAAACAATGTATTAGAGGTTTTTTTCTGCAGAAAGCATCGAGGCTCAGCCCTACTAAACATTATTGGAGATAGATAGATAGATAGATAGATAGAAATTAACTGAATGTCAAAATGTTTTCAATATTACTCTTGCTCAGCTAGAAATCTTCAAATAATTCACTGCTGATGAAAGAATTTGTCCAGGCAAACTTATAACTGTGCAAGAATTTGTTTGTTAGAGTAACTCTTTATTGTTCCCTATTCAAAAAAATCTTTTCATTTCAAGAAAAAAACCACGGAACAGTAAAGAGAGGGCTTTGTGGTACTACCTAATTATTACCTGTAAAGATGTGATACCAATTATTATTTTCAAATGTTCTGAAAATGAGCTCCATTAATATTTCTGTTACTGTTTTGATACAGATTCCAGCATCACTGGCTTTTCCATGTATATTAGCCTCTATGCTGTATTCCTGGTTTTTGCAAAACTACTGTGTGGTTATTTCTCAATACTGATATATTTCTTCACACTCTAATTGGCTGAGTGGCTCAACTAACTGACAAAATTGCAAGAATTTGCATTGTAATGACACAATTACTTTTTAAAAGCTGTGCAATCTCTATATTTTGATCACTTTTTGATCACCTCTGAGCTTTGAATAGCCCATGTGCCCAGAAGATTTGTCACTAGCATAGAAGTTATCTTCACAAAACTACTCTCCCTGAAATAAAAATGTCTCACTATGCTCCTGAAATAGAAGATTAAAAAGTACTTTTTGGCTGGAAATTATCAGTAACGTAAAACCTTTTATATTATTCTTGCTTTATGCATTTTTTTCCTGCTTATTCGACCTTTTTTCTCTCCTTATAAATAAAAAATAATGTCCCAGAATAAGTATCATATGTTTAGGGTTTCACTGATTTCTGCATGGATCTTTTCTAAATCTTGAAAGTCCTTTTTAAATTATGAAAACTTCAGTTCCTCTGAAACATGGACTAAAGACATGCAGAGGGATAGTTCTTTTCATCTAAGGAAGGTAGAAAAAAAAAGCAGCAGTGTCATAAGCCTTCCTGTGAAGGCAAAAGCTATGCTATCACAACCTTTCTCCTTTCCTGTGGATGTTTAATTTTCTTAAAGCATTTGGTGAGAGACTATTATTAGCCAGATCATTCATATCCAGGTATTTATTGAGCTCTTTAAAGAGCTTCAAGGATTTTCGGAAGAAGTTCACAGAAGCCATGTTTGCCTTTCCCAAATACAATCCAAAATTTTCCATGTGTCCGCTACTCTTTAGAAGCTTCTAGTTACTTTACTGTACACCTCAGGCTTTTCTTAAGATTTTTGGTGTGCTTGCCATCCTCCGTTTTCAGACATAAATGGAATTTTAAATGAGAGGTTCAAAGCCATCTTCAGGCCAAGTGAATTCTTACTGTTTGTTCAGGTTTTTTTCTACAACATTTCCACAACAGCTCTTATTTCAGCTAGATCCTCAGTTGAGTTGCACCCTAACTTCCCCACTGCCTGCCAAAAATATCATGCTCGACAACCTCAATGATTTCTTTACAATTAACAACTCAGAGAATTCATTTAACAGTCTCTGCAATGCCTCTGTCTCCTCTGAGTGTCCCTGTATGGTTCAGGAGACTTAATCACTAATCTCAGGACTCCAGCAAACTGCTGGCCGTGGCTATTCAGACAATTTTCCTGACTTAGTGTTTTCCACTGTGTCTGCTGCCTAGAATTAGAAGCCAATCTTTCCTATAAGGATTCTTCAGGAGAACCAGGCAGCAAAATTTTGCTACAGGAATTAAACTAAGATATAAGAGGGGAAGGAAAGTATGAAAAAGATATGGACATGACGAAACAAATCCAGCAAAGGATCACAAAGATGACTAAGGGACTAGGGCATTGGTCATTGTAGTGGGTTCAGTTCATAAACCAGGCGGAAACACCAATTAAGTGTAGTGGTTTGGTTCAAAATATGTATTACTTACTCATTTCCTCTCTATGAGATAAGAATTAGGAGAAAGCAAAGCAGGCACAAAACTTAAAGGGTTGCAGTATAAAAAAAGAGTTTTTTTACTAATAGAATTAAAAGTAAGAAGAAATAACAAGAAATTAAAGCAAACCCCCTCCTCCTTTCCAGCACTTTCCTCCTTTTACCCAACTCACACAAAGAACATGGGATTTTAGTCAATGTTGCAGTTCTTGATAAGTCTCTTTCTTATGCTTAAGGGAAAAAGGGTTTTCTTCAGCTGCACAGGGTTCCCAAACTGCCACCAACAGCAGACCCGCCTGGAAAGAAACAATCTGCTGTGGTGTAAAACATCACTTCCATGGAAATCTCACAGTTTTTTCACACTGCCAAATATAGGCTATCACATGGGGTTATTAATCTTTTTAAGGATGAGTTACTTTGGCCTGAACACAAAGGCTTTTTTCCCCACAAGTCTCTAAAAAGCCTCTCAATGCTTCTATACAGCCTGGCATAGGCACTCTTCATAATTTTCACAGGCCACACGTGAATTTTCCATCCCCCCATGTACTTCAAATGGATTAAAGAGACAAACAGTTTGTGATATCACAGTTTCTTACCACGGCATGCAAGAATGTTTTTAAACTACGTGCAAGAAACAGAGCACCGCCCTCTTTTCTCCCGTCGCCATGTTCAGCTTCATCTCACGTGACTCACTTTCTCTTCCTCTCTGACTCTGAAGCTGCCATGTTGAAGAGTGTTCTTGTTCAGGCTGTACAGTGGAGAAAGCCTTGCTCCCTTTGTGCTGCTGGCTGCATGGTGTCTTCTTCAGTTCAGCACGAAATGTGCTGGCTGCAGACAGGAGACTCTGCCGGGTCCTGTTGGCTCCGCCGGTTCTGCGGGTGGAGAGGAAAGGGCCCCACCAGTCCCAAGAAGTTGCGCCGGATGGGGTTAGCTGTGTGGCAGTCCTGGGCTGGTTTTAGCTGCCTGCGGCTCTGGGACAGTTTCCCCCCCAGTGACCCAGGGTCCGTGCCACGGTGTTGGGAAAGGAGCGGGGCAGGGGCCCCAGTCCGGCCCGGTGGGGCCCGGAGGCTCAGAGGCCACCCCCACCTTCCAGCAGGCAAGCTGAAATGAAAAGGAATTCCTGCCTTTCCACGCGGTTTAAATATGTAAATTGTGAAAAGCGTCGTTAGTCTAAAGGACTGTCCATCAACTCAGGTTCAACCCACTACAATCATATAAGAGGCTAGAGAGCTGGGACTGTTTAGCCTGGAGAAAAGAAGGCTTAGTGGTGTTTATCAGTTTGTATAAATACCTGGAGAGAGGAAATGAGGAAAATGGAGCCAGATTCTTCTCAGTAGTTCCCACTGACAGGACAAGAGACAATGGATACATGGCTACAAAATAAAACATTTAACATTGTAGGTACAAAAATGCTGTTAGCGAGGATTTTCTTGTTATTTTTCTAAGTCCGTGAGAGACTTTTCTCTCTCACAGAAGAGGTAGCAGGGAATGTAAACAACCAAGCCACCTGCAACCTTGGAAAGTCTTGTTTATGGTATAGTAGAAAATATTTTGATAATGGATGTTTTAGGATTTTGGCCAATCACCCCCAAGGGGTGGCTGGTCCTTTGTCCAATTAGACTATGAAGAAAAAAGTCTATAAAAGAGTTTGTAAAATAATTAAATAAATCAATCTTGCTGCACAATTCCTGCCTGCTGGATCTTCTCCTCCTCAACATTCCACCTGAAAACAAAAAATAACAGTAGAATCAGGTTGCCCAGAGAGGCCTCTCTCCTTGGAGAGTTTCAAAACATGACTGGACACAATCCTGGACAACCCACTCTAGGTGACTCTGTTTAAGTAAGTCGTTTGGACCAGAGGACATCTGAAGGTTCCTTCCAACATGAGCAGTTCTGTGATCCTGCAAAAGGTTTTTTTTAATTTATTAATTTTATTTTTATGTTTTCTTACTGGTGCAGACTTTAAATTTTACTGTGTAGCTCTCCTTTCAAGTTAATAGAGTGCCTCTAATCTCTTTGGCATGAGTAACAAAGGTAGTTTAACAGCAGCACAGCATTAAATTCAAGATGCTTGGCATACTGAGTTATTTCCCTAGATGACTGTAAGCTGAAGGAGACCTAACTGAACATTTGTGACTTTGGTAGGTCCATCTATAACTAGTTAGTCTGAAATTATTACCACGCAGGCACAGTTTTACTAAATAGAAATGGAGATACAAACTAAGAACAGTGCTGCAGCTGTCTCCAGCAAAGACTGTAGCACTAATGAATTAAACACTACCTTTTTCTTATAGAATATCTGAAACACTCATTTACATTTATATCAGTTCTATATCACTACTTACGATTTTATTATTCTGGTTACTGTTATTGCAGTTTAACCTTGAACTTTGTTAGTCACTTAAATTAATGCTAGCAAACAGCCTGAGGAATTCTACTTTAGTAAATTTTCAACAGACAGAATAATAAAATATAAAATTACGGGAGTTATGCTAAATTTCTTGTATCAACAACACCTTCAGTTCATTAACTTATATCAAGTAGGTTCTAGTATCAGGGCCAAGTTTTTTCCTGCTACTTTTTATTAAACACTGAAGGAAAAAAGAAACCAAAAAACCTTTTTATGCTTAACACTTTAAGAAGTTAGCATATTGTCACTTGTCTGTCAGTCTTTGACTTCCACACAGTATGCAACAGAAAGTGCTGCACTGATGGACAGCTTCTGTACTGACCCCACTCCTCTTTATCCCAAGAATCAGAAGTGTGATGGGTCCTTATAGATGATGTATCTGAATTTTCCAATCAGTCTTTCAGTCCAGAACACCGGTTTTATCTCCCATTTTAGATGATTTTGGTATGTTTGTCCATTGCATTGACTTCCCTTAGATAAAGGCAAGCTTACGTAAAATAAAACTGGCAAAATAAGGAAAATTCTGCAATTTAAGTGCATTTTAAGAAGACACCTATCTGCTTTGTATTGTGTACTATTTTTTTCCTATGTATCTCTGATTTTAAAATTATATTCACATATATATATGAATAAGTTGGTTTAAAATCTATTCATTGTCAGTTTTAATGTATTTCAATAGCAGTTTTTTTAAGCCATTCTTGTGATTCCAGATTAATGTTAAACTTGGATTTACCAGAAAGAATAATTAGCAAGTATCCTAATCTTTCAGTGAAAATACTCTTTCCACTACTACACCAGAAGTAATAAATGCCACTATTATCAAGAACTGGGTTCTGAAGGTAGAACTTTTTCCTCTAGAAATATGAATACATTGCCCAGTTCACAGCATTCCTTATATAAACACATTATTATGCATCTTTTTCCAGTTTCAAGAATTCACTTAATAATTAGTACTTGAGTATTTATTTTAGAATTATTAATGTTAGAGTATTTAAACCAGTGATGTTTTCTTCAAAGGGGCTGAATTAAGTTATTGTAATTTTTGTTCATTGAAATAAAAATAACAATATAAGACGTTTTTGAAAAAGAAATAAAATACTAAGATTACTTTTTAATTTTTTTTTCTTCTTTCTTAGGATATATTGAAGAGAAGAAGTATGTTTCTTACTAGAAAATTTGGGCAACAACAATTTTTTCCAGTATACCCTTCAGGGAAATTACTTTATAAAGCCCAGTACATATAAAATTCTTTGACTCTTCTGTATTCAACTTCTAATTTTATATTTAAAAAATTAAAAACATAAAGAAAAACAGAAAAAAAAGCCATTTTGAATCTATTGAAAAGGACTTAAAAGTATTTGCAATATTTGCAGTATGCAGTCTTGAAGTTGTTGACACCATTTGACATTTGATAGTCTCAACAAAATACAAAAATTTAGTTTTATATTCCTCATCTGATATTCAGAAACAATACCTTAATGCTGAAAAACACATTTTCAGATGTTTTAACAGGAACATACTTCAGTAATCCTTTATATTCAAAGATGGGAAAATGAAATAATGAACAAATATAAACCCTTTTAGAAGATGGGGTCAATGATATCTAAAATTTTTTACCCAATCTTCAAGATAAGGTCTTGAACCGCTAGAATTGCTATTTACTCTATCATACAGACTATAAAAAGTTGTTAAATTAGCTAGAGGAAAATCACGACTAAGCACAGCATTATTTTCTGAAACTGATATAATAAATAAATTTCATATAATTTGGTTTTGAAATCTTTTAACTTTCTCAGGTGCCTCTATGACAATATTTTCTTCTCTTTTGAAAACAAACAGGCAGAGAATGGGTTGTTCTTCTATGACTATGCAGTAATAAGTGACCTTGAAACATTTTGGAATTTCTGTTTTCAGGTATTAGTGGCATAGAAAAAAACATGCCCTTTTGCAGCTGAGACTTGTCTCTCCAGTTCAAAGAAGAGGTGATAAGCTGTTAGTGACACATGAAGATTCAGTGTTACCAAGAGATTTCACTTCAGCTAAGAGTGAATTCTGTTTCCTGGGTTATTACTTGATTTGCTGTTATAATCAAATGATCTGTGTGAATAACTATGGGTAATGCAATGATAGTCATTTGATGCTTCCACTGCAGTCTAGTTTTTCTTTTTCATATTTCCAAATGTCTTATCTACATAATATTTTCAAGCCTCATAAACCGTTGTGGTTAGTTCTCAGGCCTGTGATTTCACATGTATTTCTCTCATCTAAAAGGCTGACTTACATTAGGTTGTTTTCACTTCATTCTGGGAACCTTAAGTGCCCATTCATACCTCTACACCATCTTCTCCATTTTGGTAAAATTATTCATCCCATAGTGAATCAGAGTGATGAACTGATTTGAACTGACCACAATGTTTTCTTATGTAGAATGGGGAAATACAAAATTTGCTCCTCAGAAAGCTGTCAGAGCCAAAGGTTATTTTTTTTCAGCAAGATTTCATCCCCTAAAATAATATTTGTGTTCAAGCTGTCAGCTTCAACCTTTCCCTTACTCTTGTAACACACAGATGAAATATGGGATGTTCCTTAAAACAAAGGGAGTGAGAAGCAAAATTCTGGTTATCCTCAAAAGGGAAATACCCATAGTATTCATCTGAGCATGAACTCTAGTACTATTTGGCTTTAATTTCTATATAGAAAATGATGAATTTTGTATTTAAAATCATATATGATTTGTGTTTAATATCAAGTAATGTGCACTGGATCAAAATTAATACTATGACAGAAAGAGTATTAATTTTTAAGCTTTAACCTAATAACTAAATTAACACATTTTATTTATGTTTCAATAAGATCAACTAATTTTTCTTAGTCTTTTTATGTGTCTTTTAATACAATGGAATCAAGCAGACATTCCTAATGCACAAAAAATATATGGTTCCATTTTCCATTTTTTCAACTACATAAAAACTAATTTCCTTCTCCAAACATTTCAAAATCTAATTCTACTCCATTCATTTAGGCAAGGAGCTTTATTGAAGGAACTGTACTGAGAATTTCACTTGCATTGAGGCCAGGAATTTAGACATAAGACGCTATTCTAAGAAGTCTCTTACTAAATAGCAAAACACGCAGTTGAATGAGGAAAGAACACAAATAGATTCATGGCCAGGTAACAGAGAGAATCAAAGGCATGGAATTTTTCCTTCAAACAGTATTACCACAAAAGGCACTGCTCTTTCTTGAAAATTAGCAAAAGGGATACATTTTGTAGAAATGTCATAGAAAGTGTATTTATGATATGCTAGCAAAAATATGAAAGGCATGGCAGAAGTGTATCAAATCATGGGTGAGATGAAGAGAGTGGTTTAGGACTGTTTGCTCATTGATTTCATATGAGACCTATTAGGCCTCAGACAAAGATAATGTGTGAACTGATAGATGCAAGTTAACAAAGAAACCACAACCCACAGCAAAAGAAGAATAAAATCATCCCATCACCTCCCTGGCTGGAGGATTTTGAAGACAAGTGGGGACACATTCCTAAGCTTATTCCATCTTAGCAGAGGCAAAAAGCATATGGGCCGTTCCAGGTCTCACATCTCAAAAGGCCTGGCATGTGCGCAGTATTTCACAATTCTGCGCTTTCTGTAACCTCCGAGCTTCTTATCTCTCTTTCTCCCAGTGTGAAGAATGCCTTTTAAGTCCTTGACAGTGTTCTGTTATCTTCTACAGAAATTCCACTTCCCAAGAAAGACGGAGGATATGTGAGGTTGCCCACATGGATATTCTTAGCCTTCCCAGCTACAAGGTCACTTTGAATGAAAACTATCATACTGGTCTCCAAATCTTTTATTTTTAACCCTTTCCTCCCAATAGTTAGTATGAACCAAGATCCAAAAGAGTCAAAGAGAGATCTTCACTCTATCAAGAACTATGTAGTATCTTGACTGAAGGTTTAGTGGATGGTAAAAAAATCACATACAATACAGTGAAACAAGATGAGTGAAACAAATCTTCTGCATACTGCTAGTATGTGAAATACTTAACATCAATTAGTGCCTTCTGTTGGCCACTTTTGGTGGCAAGATACATTCAAAATATTTTTTTTTTCTGATATATGTTGGTCATATCAACATTCTTATAACTTCTAGAGTAAGATGTTCCATTATAAAATGTTCTGCAGACACAATCTAACTCCCACCTGTTAACATTCAGAACTTCCTTTCGATCATGTCACACAGCATTTTTTTTTCATATGCATCATAGCAAGTCTTCCTTAACTGGAATTTGGAGTCATTATTTAAAATACGTCTGCTCATATTTGCAATGAAATGCTAAGTTTTCAAATCATTGCTGTTATATACTGGCCCATCATCTCATATTTGCCCCTGGAAACCACTCTTCTTCATCCCATACTAGGTGCACAGCCACTGTCACAGTTCTTGTTTGTTTTCAACATGATCAACAAGTTAAAGAGCTTTAGTCTCATTTTTTACATCTTCTTGAGCTGTTTAGAGTGGATAGCAGTGCGCAACTGTCAGGAAAATACAAATTATTTGGACAATTTTTGAGTGCTCTTGCCACGGTGTCATTGCCAGCTAGCACGCTGCCCCGAGCAGTGGGCAATCTTCTGCCTGCCCCAAAAGGGAGGACAGAGGCTGATCACAGCGCAGGAGGGCAGGCAAAGCTCCTGGCTGGGTTCGCCTTGCCCATCGATGGCGAAGGTGCATGAAGGAGGCAGGAAAGAAGCAGAGGAACTTCTTTGTGGGGGAGAGGGTTTGTTGAAGAACACAGGAAAGCCACGGAGAAGCTGAAGAAAATGGGACTGACATGGGGTTTTATACCCCTACAGAGTAGGCACAGAAAACACACAGTAACCAATAATACATCAGTTAGGGGGCGTTACAAAGGCAGAGTAAAGGAATTGTAGCAAATGGGAGAAGGAATAGGCAGGGGGGAGTAACAAGGGGCCAATCAACTACCAAGGAACATAGAACTCTCTGAAAAGACAACCAAATATGAGAAATAAGGGGAGAAGAGAAGCAGCCAATGGTAAGGCACGGATCTACATATTTTTCACAGCCTTTTGGGTGCTCCCTGTGACTTCAAGGCTTTTGGGCTGTGGAGGCATCACACCAATGGACCTTTTGGTCCACTTGATCTGGCTGACCCTGGGGTTGGCCATGGTTCACCGCAACATGTTCTCATCAGCTTATACCATGACTCTCACCTGAACCTCTGTCATCTCACTAACTTTCCTTGGATATGGACAAACACTGCATGTCTTCATAACCTTTGAAGAAAAATTACTTGTTGAGTTATGCTCTTACCTTTCATGCCTGCAAAGGAATCTTTCACTTTAAATATTTACTTCATTTTTCAAGAAGTTTTAAAGAGCAGAAACTGTAGTTTTGGTATTGTTACTGTTATTTTTTGATACCTGATAATGACTCCTCCAGGGACACACTATTGTGAATGCTTTTCCTTTAGCACACTACTATCATATAAAAAGCCTGCATCCTGCCTGTATATTATTATAATGTGGTGCTTACTGAAGCTGCTTTAGTGTTTTAGATCCAAGACAGATTTTGTGACCGGGAGTTATTAGATTTTCTCTCATTTATAAAAACAGATGCAGTGCAATATTAGATGGAAACAGCAAATAGTCTATTACTGATATTTACAGCAAGCAGTAACAATGTGAAAGAAGATACTGCATCACCTAAGGCATGGTTACAATCCATGCTCTTCATCATTTGTACAATACTTGTATACAAAATTGTACTGTTCTAAATCATGCTATGCTTTCAATCTTGTAGTCTGGAGGGTCACACTAGAAAAGGCTTGTCGGATCTACAGAATTAGTATTTTAGTATTCATCACCTGAATAGCTTAGACTACAAGAATACTAATATGTTCTCTTCTAGGCCAAATTTGGTAGGCACTCACAGACAATGTGACGAACATAAAAAAAGAAATCAGAACTGACAGTAATGAACACCATAGCAAACAGCTGCAGCTGCTAAGCAGCGAACAGCCAAATATAACAAATTTATGTTCCATATGACACAAAACTCTTTCAAAAAAATTTGGGAGCTTAGTATTGTCCCACTGAATCTGGTTCCAAAAAGTCAAACCTTGATGGTGAATTGCTTAATTGCCCTCACTGGGAATACATGGAATTGGTCAGATTTTCTACAGATGACGCCTTTTAGAAATGAAGCAAAAAAATCAAATGTTTTCCACTGCACTGAGTGATTGCAAACTCCATGTGGTGCTAATTCAGGAGTATGTCTGTTGATGGATGAGCCTCATCTGAGTATTAACAGTCACAGGAAGGGCCTGAAAGAGAAAATGAACAAGCAAAATCTTGCCTTAGACACTTATAATGCCTAGAAAACTGATTTGCTAAGTTGGACTGGAATTGCGGAATATTGTACTGAAATCATAGAATCATCAAGTTTGGAAGAGACCTTTAAGATCATCCAGCCCAACCATCAGCCCCACCACTGTAACCCCAAAACCACTACACCATCCCCCAGTGCCAGATCTAGATGCCTCCTAAATACCTCCAGGGATAGTGAATCCACCACCGCCCTAGGCAACTTATTCCAATGCCTGAACACCCTAACAGTGAAAATTTTTAATCTAATATCTAATCTGAATCTCCCCCAGCTCATTTTAAGGCCATTTCCTCTCGTCTTTTCATTACAGGCACGGTAGAAGGGACCAACCCCCACCTCACTACAGCATCCCTTTGGATGATTGTAGACAACAATGAGCTCCCCACTGAACCTCCTTTTCTCCAGGCTAAACAACACCAGCTCCCTCAGCCATTCCTTGCAAGAAATGTTTTCTAGACAATTCATTAACTTTGTTGCCTTTCTCTGGACACACTCCAGCACCTCAATATTCTTTTTTAAGTGAGGCACCTTCCGCAGCACCCAAAACTGAACACAGCACTCGAGAGTTTGCCCCACCAATGCCAAGTACAGGAAAAAAATTAATTCAAAAAATTTTTGGAAAACTCATGTATTACTGCACAGTGAGCCATAGTTCTCTTTGGTCAGAGAGAAAAATTGGAATTTGCCTGACCATCATGACAGTTGTATGTTCTATTTACAAGATAGACAACAACACATCACTAGAAATTAATACTATTAATGCTAGCAGGCACTGAAGATAACTGAAAATTGCATTCTTTTTACAATTACCGGAAATGAATAAAGCATTCCTCTTAAAGAAATTGTCTCACCAGCTCATTGAGCCATGTTTTTTTTTTAATTTTGCATCCATTTTAGATCAATTATAATGTCTAAATGTGTTTGATTCTGTCAGATCAAATCCCTATTGAAAACTAATCCTAAACTATATTCCATTTTCATTGCTATGGCTGTACTACTCAATGAAAAAGAGCAGGACATACATCTGAGTGTTGACCTATGGCCATTTATACTGTGAAATTGTTACCACTTGGGATTTTTTTTCGATTGGGCCAGATAATTTTCCAGACAGGGCACAGAACAAAACATGTGCCAGGGATCAACTCCAATTGTGTATGTGGATGCAGACTCCCTGTTCTGCACAATGAGAGTGTTCAGCTGTGTGCACACAAGCCATGCCATGCCACGCCATGTCATCTCAGGGCAAGAGAAGGGCCCTTGAATATTTTATTTTATCAACAAAGACATAGTGTGTATGAACGGTTTTTACCACAGAAATTTCAACCATCAAGAGCAAAGCACAGGCTGGGTAGCTTATTAATGTTGAATATAATGTCAATATAATTTTGAAGGTAATTTTTCTTCTTTGCAGTCCTGAACTAACCAGCATCTCTGTAGTAGAAGGAAAAGTATTGGCTTTTTCATGTACCTGCATCTCAGTGTTACTTGTGACTCTCCTTTTGTGTTACAGAGGGGATTACTGTAACACGCATATATCAAACCAGGAGTCCCGTGGAAAGGAAATATATATGGACGGATTCTTGGTAGATGTTTCAGAGATGTTTATTTCTCCAGCCGCATGGCCAGGGCTCTGCTCAGGAACTCCCTCAGTCACGGGACCCGAGGGTCCTTGGGCACACAGGGAAACACAAACCAACCAATGGAAAATGAGACTGACCAGGGGCAGGGAAACCCCATGCCTCCCCCCCAGGGCCCCTCTCCCAGGGCTACATGGCAGGGGGGGAGAGCGCCGCTTTTGCACTTTGATGTTTCTCCTAGTGTCTCTACCACTATTGCCTCCCTAATCCTCTATTCCCTCATCTGTACATTGTTGGAACATTAAGTTCTCCAGCAAGTCAGCAGAATTTTCAGGAACTTGCTGCTACATACCATGCCTGGCTATTCAGTATAATCATTACAAGAATTAACATGCCAACTAAGCCTCTTTTTGACTCTATGTCTGTGTGGGCTTGCCACTATGGTACATACTGAGAGAAAATATTTTGTTTTGTTAAATATAGGCCTGAAATACCTGTGCCATTCTACCTGATACCGTTGTAACTGTTGATACACAGAAGGAAAATGACAATAATAAATTTCTCTTACAGTTCTGAGGTATAAATGATGCCATGGATCATGGTGTCCCATGGCAGTTTTTGTAAGTCTGTTCCCTGAGGCAGGAGGTAATCTCAAATACAGGGCCTGGTCTTCCTTGACAGATCTATGAAAAATACAACAGTACTTTTACAAGCCTGTCATTCCCCAGTACACAGACTTAGCAAGCAATGGCCCAAGAGCCATGGAATCTGGGATGCAAGACTGTGTTTATGGTATCATCATCAGAAGTCAGTTCTAGTGGGGTCCTCTTCTTTTGCTGGTGCTCTTTTCAGATATGATTGCCTACCCATATGTGAACTGGTTCACAGCGGTATTAGCAAGCAATCCATAAATTTGAAAATTCAACATTAAATTGTCAAAATTGAAAAATTATCTTCCAATTATCTTAGAAGGTTAAAGGCAGTTGGATGTTAATATGTCCAGCTGTTGTGAAATTAAAAATATCACAGTAAATACTGGGGGTTTTTATATCTATCCCCTCATGAGTAATAAAGAAGGTGAAATTCAGTTTATTTTGTCCCTATATGTGTTTTCATATATTTACAGTAAAAAAGGTATTTTTTTACCATGCTGTCTGCAAAGTTTTCTGTGTTCTTACAAGATCAGGAAAACTTATTTCCTGCAGTTACATCAAAGTGAAATTTTGTAAGTTACACTGAGCCCTAGCTGACAGTGAATCTAGGGTGATGGTATTCTAGCTTCATTATCCTGTCATGTTTCATTCAGTAAGAAAATATTCATGTCATATTTCCTTTGAGCTATTTTTGTACACATTTCTTCTTCACTATCATTTTACATTCTTGAGAGAGAAAGATTAAAAAACCCAAGTATATTTAATCTTATTATATTCCTTCCTTGCCATTTGAGCTTGATCTCATCTCAAATATTTTAGTACTTAGGTGCCAGTGCTGCTTATTCTATGCTCACTTGTTGTATTATTTTTAGCACCACAATTGTGTTCGTTGTTACATTTAAAAAACTATTTAAATTAGCTTGTCATCCGTACTATTTTTGCAGTTCTACATGAATGACCAGTTTTCATATTGAGCATGACAATATCTAAATCTAAATGCCTATATGTTTTGTGCTCATACTACTAGTCAAATTAAAGTCAGGAAATTTATCTTCTCAGTGTGCAGCAAGACCCATCTCTATAGTACTTAAATATTGCTTGCAATAAAAGCTTATTTCATCTTGCTCTTCTGATAATATTGGAGCTACATTAAATGTATGTACTCAAGCGCATTTATATATATAGAGATATATACATATATATAAATACTTTGTGCTTTTTAAAGTTTTTATGTCCATGTGAGAGAGGAAAAATATGAATGGGAATGAGCAGAAGTGCCAAAGACTCTTACATGATTATTTACATATTACAAAAAAAAGAAACGCAATATGAACCATTGACTGGAGGACTCCACTGGAATTTAGAAAACTCAGGCATCACTCCTAGTTCTGTCAGTGATCATGGGATCTTCAATGGCCCAGTGAATAGCAATCCTGTAAGCTTGAAAAGTTTGCCTTAACTTTTATGCACTGCTGCATTCCTATCTTCAAAATAAAAATAGCTATATACACAAAATAATGTTGAGAATCCCTTGTATTAACATGTGTAACATATTCATCTCTTCATAGTTAGTTTTTATTCCTTTGTTATTTTCCTGAACTATGTGAAAAGTAAAATGTTCTTTTTGGCTGGATGCATTAGAACCAGATCCATCAATTTGAAGTGAAAGGAGAATTGCCTGGCTTGTGGAATTGCTGTCCATTCTAATACAGTTTCATCTTTATATGAAGGTTTTTTCTCTTCCTGAACTGTTCTAGAAGTAAAATTTAATTATCTCTTCCTCCACTGAATGTCTTAAGCTTCCAGAGTCATGCCTTCATTGGTAGTCTAACCAATTGTAGTGGTTTGGTCCAAAATACTCATTACTATTCACCTTCTGTGAGATAAGAATTAGGAGAAAGCAAAGCAGGCACAAAACTTGAAAGAATATAAAGAAGTTTATTAACTGACCTAAAAGAAGGGGAAAAAAAAAAAATCATACCGCACCTTCAGAACATTTCTCCTTCTCTCACCTTTCTCCCTTCTCCCACTGACAATGTGAAAAGACAACCCTTGAGATCTTCAGTCAGGTTGCCACTTCCATAATAACCTTGTTCAGTTCACTTAGGAAGAGGAGTCTCTCTTGCTCATGCTATGGAGACATCTCCACAAGAAATTCTCTCATGGCTTCAGTATCACAACGAGACAGCTGCCCATGTTGGTTCTCTGCTCACATGTGAGAATCCCTTCCCCCGACTTACAGCTTTTCCCACAACTGCTTTTGAGGGTCCAATCTTGAGCTACTGGGGTGCCATTTTAAGATTGAGAGGTTCAGAAACAAAGGTTCTCTTCACCCATGTCTGGGAGCATTTTCATCTCTAAGAATAGAGACCCTCCCCTTTTCCTGGGAGAAAAGGGCCCCCATCATCTTTATCTCTAGGACTATCTCTGGGAGCATTTCTAGGAACAGAGGTCTTTCTCCTTCTTATTTGGAGCAAAGGGGTCCTCATCACTTCCATCTCTCCCTGTTCAAACTTCTCATCAAATTACAGCTGCTTCAGCATTTGCTTATTCCAGCACTGGTGCTTTTTCTCAAAAGTGCAGTTAGAATGCTCCACCCTCCATGCTTTCATGAAATTACAATGGGTACTCTGATATATCATAGTCTATCACCACCTGATATCCCTATCATCACCATCTGTACAACAGAATTTCAGCTTTAAGCATCTCCTCTTTCTCCTCCCTCTGGTTTTCAGCTCTTCACAGCACTAAAAGAGTTAATCTCACCTAGGCCTTGCAGATGGAATTTCGCTTATCGCTGTTGGTCACATGATCTTTGCTGGGCAGCAGGGCATTTTCAGCTGAATCTTGGCCACACTGGAGAGGGAGAGCTGGGCCACTCCGTCTGCACAGAGCAGGCGGAGGGGGTGGGAGGGGGGCACAGGTGCAACAGGGCCCATCGACTCCAGGATGGCTATATCCCGACCCAGGCCTGACTGAGCAGGTCCCGGCCCAGACTCAGGAGGCCTGAGCCCGAGCAGGGCCTGGCCTGGGCCCTGCGGGCCCTGTATGGGCCCCGCAGCTACCTGTCCCAGGACCGGAAGCGAGAGAGAGCCCTCCCCCAGGGTTTGTCCATTCTTAAATGTTAAAAATTTAAGTGGCTTAAAAAATTGTCAATATTTAAACTAGCCAGTTGATAGGTTCTGTTAGATCATAGAGGAAGCTGTAAGCCCCTCTTTGCAAAAGACTGACTTCCAGGGCTATGCTTGCTAACCCATGACACCAGTCCTGGTGTCTGTGTACATGGGCACAGCCACAGAAAGGAGGGTCTATCTGTGCCTCCCCTAGTGCCTATTGAGGGCACTAATAAACTGTGGTGTCCTTTACCAACCTCTCTGGGGCCTCCCACTTTCCCTTGTCCATGGCCTCTGGAGCCCCATTTCACCTTGGCCTTCATCCCTTGGTTGTGTGTGTGTGTGTGTGTGTATGCTGGTCCCATCCCCTGCTCTTCCTGTCTGGACTTGATGCAGGGAACCAGATCTGACTCACTTTTTACACTGTGTTTCTTAAAACTTTTGTGAATTTCTTTTCCAACTTTATTGACATTTTTTGGGTTGGTGCAGTGTTTTTCTTGCTATGATACATGCATACTTTATAAACAAGAATAAGAGACAGTGGGTCAGAATATGTAGATGCAAAAAAGCTGCCATATCTAGCTGAATTAATAAATTGAAAGCAATGGGAACATGTCTTGCTGTTGTTTTTTCAATAATTCGGCTTATGTTGTCACAAACCAGGCATATAAGTGAAAATGCTGTGTGAGGTGCTGATGGATCAGTTTTATAAGGATCCTTATAAATGTCCTTATAATATCCTTTTCTTCTTTTCAAACTCGGCTATTTTCCCTCCTGCTTGCTACTTATAATAGACAAGACAATAGGAAGTTTAATAGTGAATGGATAGTGAGTCATTGAAGGTGGATTACAAGATACAATAAAACATCCTGGTTTTATCACAGTAAGACAGAATAATAAACATATAAAATATACTGTATGAGGTCTACAGTGTATATATACCTGATTCTGAAGTCATTTTTTGGCATATTACCATCTTAAAAACTAGCTTGTTTAGGTGAAATGAAAATGGCCATTTAACAGATAAAGGAAGTACAAAATAGGGCAATATGACCTAAGGAATTGTATCTTCATCTTTCAAGTTTAAAACAGAAGGAAAACAAAGCTGCAGATTTTGTCCCAACAATGATAAATTACAAAGTAGGACTGTTTCTCATGTCAAAGTTATAAGAAGGCTGTATGGATAATGGATACAGTACCCATGCAGATTAATTTAAATGTAAATTTAATTTCATACACAGTCGAGAAGTGAAATTTTCCTAAACTGTATCCCTCATCTGTCAAAGAAGACAGTTTTTAAGGAGTCACCTTTATAGATTTAAAATGCCATATTAAGATCAGTGGGTAGATTTCCTTTTTCAAATATTCCTCACTCTATTATCCACAAATCCAAAAGTGCTTTTCTGGGATTATCTGGAAAAAAAAAATACTAGTTAATATCAATATCATAAGTTATAAAAGTTTCTTTTCCTGTTTGCTTTTCTGAATGTGGTTTTTTTACCTTTGGAAAAGCTTTTGCATTCTCAACAGGAAAGATTTGCCATAATAAAATAGAGAAGAAAAAGAGAGAGAGAATTTCTGGTTAGGTATCAGAATAAAACAATTATCAGTAAATGTTTTGATCCTAAATAATTAAAACAATGTCCCTGGCAGAAATCCATCAGTCCAAGGCAAAAAGAATATCTCACTGAGAAACAACAAGAGTATCAACAGAAAAACAACCAATTCAAGTGCCAAGGAGTGCTGAAGATCTACATCAAGTTATAAATAGAACAATTCTGGAATAGCACCTGGTACCTGGTATCCTAAGGGTTAAATCTCTTTATGAAGTTGTGGTTACAGAAGTTTAGCACCATGTGACTGCTATTCTACTTCCCTCTATGTAATAATAAACTGTTAATTCCGAGTAGCTGCCCAGTGCACACCCAATCCCTGGGGCTACAAACTGGGTGTTAAATGAGAAGAGCTAAACCCCTCATAGTGTTGCTTTATCTTCATCATGAGGGGTCATGTCTGCTAATGGGCCATCATGAACTGGATGAATAGGCAGCTACAATGATTATCAAGGACTCCAAAAATATCTTGTGACTCATAGGACTACATCATTCCACTGTGAAACTCCCGGCCCTGGGGGAGGTACCACATGAACCTGATCATATATAATCCCAATGTTTGGGGATTTGGGACACCAGCACCACTGGACTGATCCAGAGGAGCACCAGGCCTTCCATAGGACCACTGTTTTAGACATGACTGTGACCATCACTTAAAGACTGCAACAACTGCTTAATCAGTCTGTGACAACCATGGTGATCAACAGGGGCCAGGTTGTACTCTGACTTTGTGGGTTTAAGCCAGTTTTTCTGTATCATTGCATTTATTGTAATATTTCTATTAAATTGTAATTCTGACCTGAAATCTCTCTTAAAGTGTTTGTGTGAGTTTAATTTCTCCCACTGGTTTACTTGCAAACCAGCACAGAAGTAAATGCCAAACTCATATAGGTTTGGAAACTTTTTATACATGCTAGATATTCCTCTCAAATCTTGCAAGGGTGTTTCTGACATTTATGACTTAGGAAAGAAGAATCCACAAAATTTTCATTTAGGGGTAGAAAAATTAAAGTTGTTTCTGCTTTTTTTTCTTCTTTTCAACAAAAGTTTGTTCTACATAGGATAAAGTAGGCAAAATTATTTCTTTCTAAAGAAGCAAGAAAAACAGTGTGGCCAGCAGGACTAGGGAAGTGATCATCCCTCTGTACTCAGCAGTGGTGAGGTCGCACCTTGCGTGTTTGTATTCAGTTCCAGGTCCTTCGCTGTAAGAAAGACACTGAGATACTGAAGTGACTCCAGAGAAGGGCAACGGAGGTGGTGATTGGACTGGAGTACAAGCCTTATGAGCAACAGCTGAGGCAGCTGGGGTTGTTTAGTCTGGAGAAAAGGAGGCTCAGGGGAGAACTTATCGCTCCTGCAAATACAGGAAAGGAGCAAAGGAGATTGTAGCCAAGTGGGGGTCAGCCTCTTCTTCCAGGCAGCTGGCAAGAGAACAAGAGAACATAGTCTCAAGCTGTGCCAGAGGAGCTTCACATCAAACACCAGGAAGAATTTCTTCACTGAAAAGGTGGTTAAGCTTTGGACAGGCTGTCCAGGGTGGTGCTCGGGTCACCATCCATAAAACTATTTGAGATATGATACTTACTGCTATGGTTTAATTAACATGGTGGTGTTTTGTCAAAGGTTGGACTTGATGATCTCAGAGGCCTTTTCTAACATAATTATTAAATCCTATGATTCTATAAAAAATAAAATATTTAGAAAGCTCGGAACTTCAGAATCATACAAAAGATCAGATTGCTTAAGTTTTATTTTACTTTGTTTTGTTTCAAAAGCACACTTTTTCACACACTGCAACAGAGTGTTCAGATACACAAAGTAGTGAAAGGCATAAAAGAGTGCTATATGACACACACAGGTAATAAATCATTATGCTCTTTCAGTCAGCTGAACCTGTGTCACTTCTTCAAATTGCCTTGTGCATTCACTGCAACATGCCATCGCTATTTCTTTCTATCTGTATGGTGTTTCAGGCAGATAGCCCCCTTTAGACCTCAGCTCCAGCTAATCACTGACGATGTCAAGCAGCTGCATACTCAGTGTCAACTGAAATACAGCCATAGAGTCAAGTGCCATTAGTGAACATCTAGCACTAAAAGACAAGCTATTTTAATATCTCTGCTAGTGAATATATAGACACATCAAAGTTTTTCTCCCTTCATACTATAATGCCACAGCAACTCCTCTCCAAGAACTCTATCCACATTTTGCACACTGAATATTTTGTTTCTCACAGCTACTTATTGCCAAAAACCTTATGGAATATTGTTAGCAATTCACTTTACCGAGAGTACAATATTATTCCTCCCTATTAGACTGCTTTTCACTTATACCTTTAGTCATTCTGATTTTTAGAGGGAGCTGGGGGTGGAGAAAAAGGAGGAAAAGAAGATTATTTTTGCCTGATTGATTTTTCTTTAATTTAGATGGTTCTCTTGATCACTACGCATTGGGTTTGTCACTGTGAATATCAGGCTTCAGCATAATACTGTTAGGCAGCACATTTATTTGAGTTTCAATCTTTTCAGGTTTCCATAGTAACTGGTGCTTAGTACAGACCCCTTGATAAAACAAAGCCTCTGTCGCTCTGAAAAACTACAGATATGGATTGTTTTATTATTAAAAGTGTATAAATGTAGAGATATACATATATAAAAATCTGTATACATACATATAACATAATGTTATAATGACAGCATATCTTATATGCATATACATATACATAATATTATAAAAATATTAACTGTATGCAGACATTGTGATATATATACCATATATTAGAAATAAAAATAAATAATAAAAGTAAAAAGTGTACAAAAATATTGATTATAAAGACCTATCCACCACAAAAATGAAGACACAAGTTCAAGAGAAGTTGAATCATTTTCTTCTAGAAGTTCAATAGCTGTACTGTCACTTGTCACTGAGTCTGCTGTTATTCATAATAGTTACTGGCAAAAGAGTTCCAACTATCTAATATATACACACATAACTGAGAGAAAGCAACTGTGGACGTTATCCAACTAGTTTATGGCATACATGAAATAAATTGGCAAATGTCAGTTCAATTATTTGTGCTGCCACCCAGATACCTGTTGTATCAGATTCCCCTGTTGATTGTCTTAAAATACAGCTGTTGTAAAAGGGGCATTGAGATCAAAATACTCTCTTGATCTGGTCAACAGAAAAAGTAATCAATACAGTGCATCATACCTTAATGCACTCATCCATGCAATATTTTGTGTAGTTCAGTTCTCGCCCTGCAAAAGGGAAAGACAAATTAAACATGGGATCTAAGAATGTCAGAAATGTCAGAAATGGTGCAGATCTAGTTACTCAGCCCAGCCTGGCAAAGATGTAAGTGAGGGGAAATACTACAGTTGTCTACAAAATCTACGGGTCATCCAGTGTCATGAGTAGGAAGCAAATTTAAAACCAAGTAATAAGTTCCCTGCCATACTGTTTCTGATACAGACCAGGATACCATTGGCCACCTTGGCCACCTGGGCACACTCTGGCTCATGTTCAGCTGCTGTAGACCAGCACCCCCAGGTCCCTTTCTGCTGGAAGGATTTCCAGCCACTCTTCCCCCAGTCTGTAGCTCTGCACAGGGTTGTTGCCATCCAAATTCAGAATCAGGCAAGTCACCTTGTTGAACTTCATATGGCTGGTGATTGCCCAATCCTCTAATTTTTTGCCATCTCTCTGCAGGGCCTCTGTGCCTTCAAGGGAGTCAAAAGCTCCTCCCAGTTTTGTATCATCTGTGAACTTGCTCAGTATCCCTTCCAGTTCTGCGTGTAAGTAATTTATGAAGATGTGGGAGAGAACTGGGCTGAGGATGGAGCCCTGTGGAATCCCACTAGTGACCAAGTGGGTGACGAGGTCACCAGTCAGATTTCACCCTAGTCACTATAACCTTTTGCACCAGACCTGTGAGCCATTTGCTCACTCATCACACAATGTGCTTATCCAGCTGAGTGCTGGACATTTCATCCAGAGGGATACTAAGAGAGACAATGTTGAAAGCTTTGCTGAAACCCAAAATGACTATATCAAGTGGATTCCCTTGATCAACTACTTGGGTTCCTTGTCATAAAAGGAAACCAGGTTAGATAAGCAGGATTTTCATCTCATGAAGCGGTGCTGGCCGTCACCAGTGACTGCGTTGTCTTTCAGGTGTTTTTCAATATCTCCCAGAATAATCTTCTCCATAACTTTACCAGGCACTGAAGAGAGAGTGACAGACCTCCAGTTTCTGGGGTCCTTCTTTTTGCCCTTCTTGAAAAGCAAGACAATGTTCACCAGCTTCCAGTCAGATGAGACTTCTCCACATTTCCAAGACCGCTCAAAAATCATGAAGAAATGTTTTGACATGACATCAGCCAGCTCTTTGAGGATTCTTGGATGAATCCCATCAGGCCCCATAGATTTATTGGGACCCAGCTGAAGCAGCAGATCCTGCATAATTTCAGGGTTGTCTGAAAGTTGATCATATTTAATTACGTGTCTTCTGCTTAACGCTTTTTTCCAGTGAGCAAATTCAACAAAAATCAAATAGGAAAAGCATCAAAAATAATCAGTGTCAACACATTAACCATCAGCTAAGTGAATAGAAATTAGATGTTCTGAAGCATTCTGTCATGGTATTCAATGTATTAGTAATGGAAATTGCCCTAACATATTTTCATATTTTTCATATTTGCTAATATCAGCCAATTACAAAATAGAAACTTATGCTTTTGTCAGTCACATTGATCTTTCAAATTTGTTTAAAACATGCAAGGAATTTAACCAGGATTTGTTGAGCTGGACGAAAAAGCTGACAATGAACATGTAATGTCATAAATGGCTCAACAGATCACATTTCTTATTTTTGTTTTGTATGGGAAATCATTGAATCGGAATTCAAGCAATTTCACACTTGAAAGAAAATGTTTTTATTTACAACACTAAACTGAACAAAGTAATAAATACACCATCTCAGAGAAGCTCATAGTATAATCAGAAGTTATCAGATCATGATACAAGTAGTATAATCAGATCAGTAATATACTGAACTTGCTTAAGATTAATTTTTTGCATACTTTTTCTCGCATTTTGAAAGAAGAGCAACATGCTGCCTGCATCTTCTATTTGTTAAATAGCTAACTATATTTTGAAAATTATGACCAGGTACAATCAATCATAACTCTTTCATTCAACTTATAACTTCAGTGGCAATGGATTCCATTAGAAAACAGAAAGATGAGTGTCTCTGAGTATCTTTTCATGATATGTTGGAAAACTTTCTGAAAAAAACTTTATAGGATAAATGAGGAAAGAAGACAATAAAAATGGGGAGTTTATATATAAAATAATTAATTTTCTATTAATGGAACCTATAAAAATTAGCAAACTCCAGGACCTGTTAATGAGATTTGTTGTTACTGAATGTAACAAAGGATTCTAAATAAAATCTTGTCATGGTTTTAAGCCCAGCTGAAAATTAAGCACCATGCAGCCGCTTGCTCAACCTCTCCTTTCTCTCCCCCCACCCCAGGGGAATGGGGAGTAAAACTTGTATAAGAGATAAGAACAGTTTAATAATTGAAAATAAAGTAAAATATAGTAATTATGGTAAATGGTAAAAATACTGATAATAAAAAGGGTAAAACAAGTCATGCACAATGCAGTTGCTCACTGACAGCTGACACATGCCAAATGCCCCTTTCCAATCCCAGATCGACTATGCTCCCAGATAACTCTCCCCAGTTTATATATTAGTCATGACTTTGTGTGGCATGGAATATCCCTTTGGCGAGTTTGGGTCACCTGTCCCAGTTATAGTACCTCCCAGTTTCCTTTGTGTACATCCTTGCTGGCAGAGAATGAAGCAAAATAAAGGATAAACACGATTTAGCAAAAACCCAATACACCAATGTGTTATCAACACCATTCTCATTCCAAATCCAAAGCACAGCACTGTAACAGCCACCGAGAAGAAATTAACTCTATCCCAGTTGAAACCAGGACAAATGTTGCCAGTTGTCTAACTTTAGAAGTAGTACTTCACATTGAAGGAACCCCTTGAAACAAGCTAAACTTGGTATATCAAGTATCTGGGTTGTTCAGGGCTTTTTTTTAATTAAACTGAATTTCCGATAAGCTATTTTAAAATACAGATTCTAAAATCAAGACTCAGGTCTTCAAAATTGCCCTTTTTGAAATGTGAATTGACCTAATTTCTGCAGTCCTCTTATCATCCATCATTAAAATTCCCCAGGAATCTGAAATTTTACTTGTGTTTGTACCTGCAGCATTTCAAGCCATGGTATAATGACACATGGGGCTGCAACAGCAAAACAACCTCAGAGTCCCATTCACCTATCTCCTAAAAGGATTAGTCACTTGTTTCTGCACAGTCTGTTGCACATTTTTATATAGAAGTATGATCAGTTCCTTGAGTTGATTTCTAGTGTGGCTTTAGTAATATGTTGACACAGCTGAGAAAATGGTATGTTGCTCTACAGATGTGAATGCCTGACCATGTTCTGTTGTTGAATTCTAAAAAATAATTGCTGATTTTTTTCAACCTGTAAAATCTGTGGGTCCATACATTTCATAGGCTTTATTCTGATTCAGCAGAAGTTCATGACTAAAGCTGGATAGATTGACTCTGTCACTCTGTATCCAAATGGCTATAGGGATGACTTGATTTTGTAATGGATTGTCTCCCCATGCCAAAAACTGGACATGTATTTTTCACAAAGCCTTATTCACACAAAATCTGTAATCAGGCTGTAGAACAAATATTGGACAGTCTTGTCCCCATCTTTTAGAGGATTACTGTAGCTACTAGACACTGTCATGTTCAGCCTTGGTCTCCTTCTCTGGTCAAATTAGTTTTCAGCCTTTTATTCAAAGTACAACAAGTTCAGTCAAAATCTATATCCTTTCCATAATACATAACTTAAAGATGAAAAACTTTCAGTAAAGTGCGACTGAACTGTGGTTTTTCAGTCCCACCAGAAGGTAGAATTATCAGTAGATCTACAGCACAGTAGATGTAGAAGTCTTCTATCTTCTAATTCATTGCTTAAAATTTATCTTTATTTAAAAAAAACTTTAAAGATAACTTAGCATAGTTATACAAAACAGACCTTGAATGCCCACTTAGAGAGTTTTTTTCAGTTTGAATCACAGTGTCACCAAAAATCATGTTACACTAAATCAGTATTAGAGAGACAAGATGTACACCTTTACCTGCACTGGCTCCCAGCACTGTAAACAGTTTTGAGGAAGCTCCTTTCTCCCTTGCAGTTTAGACATTTAATCAAGGTATTGACTTTGGGGTGTCTGCATTCATGACTGCAATGCTTTATTTTTAGATGTATGCAGAAAACACCAAGGATTTGAGCAAATATGTAGCTCAGTATCTTCTTAGGATACTTGGCAGTATCTAGTTATGTATTACCTTAAAAATCTTACTATCTATAGAAATATCTGCTCTCTCTTTTAAAACATTCTTCCTTTCATTCTGCTACTTCCCGTAAAAATGCTTGATTCTTCAAAATTTTGTAACAAATATCCTTAAAAAGAACAAAAGGAGAAAACACCCTTGCAACTATCCATTGCAGCTGATTTCTAATTCTCTACTTTTTCTTTACACTAGAAGCATTTTTGGAAACTAATTACATAGAAAAGTTATCTTCCATAAAGCAACCCAAGCTTTCCGTAAGTATTTCTGTAAGCATTTTCTGCTAGCTATTAATTTGCAGATCTATTCCTGGTAGTGTAAATCCTGATTACTATAGCTTGCTGCTTAGAAGATATCATATATTGTTCTGTTAATATTGTCAAGAATCTCCCCACACTCAGTTTCATGTACGTCACTAAAATCTCACATTAAGAAGTAAAAATTAATAAAATTGTGCACCAACACATTTTATTTTCTGTCTTTAAACAATTTTTCATATTTGGAATCAGTTGTGCAAGCCCTGCTCTACAGCTAAGAGAAGTGAAACATTCTTGTCGCAGGTAAATCTCAAACTGAGCAATGAAAAATAGGGCTGCATTAGCCTGGGGGGGGAAAGTACTAGATAAAGAGAAAAAGATGGCAAGAAAATAATGACAAAATGGTAGCAGGAGTGAAGAAACAAGGTGCTGAAATTTGTAACAGCAGAGTGGAGAATTAAGGCATAATGCAGCAGAAATATAGGCATGGTAGTGTCAGGGTGCAGCAAGGACAGATTTCTTGTCAAAGGAAGGCCAACTGGGAGCCAAGGGTCTCAATGAGTCAGGCAGGAGCAGTGTCTTCACCACCAAAGGATGCAGTCCCACAGCGTTTGAGCAAAGATAACGTATCTGGAGACAGGAACTTGTATCAGACACAGTCGACAGGCAAGTCCACAGTGGCAAGGCAGGTCTAAGATCAAGCTATGAGTCACATCAGCAAGCCAAAATTACAAAATCAGCAAGGTGCATGGACAGCCATAGGGACACACAGCCCACAGCTCAGAGAAAGAATAAGGGTAACAGTCTGAGTTAAATATACCACCCAAGAGAGGTAAAGAGATTCTAGAGGAGTTTTATCACAGTGTTCTCACACAGCTGTATCCACCACAGTCTGATCCCAGGTTGCATTGATAAGTCCCATCAAGATGACCTTGAGCCCAGCACAAACTTCTGGGAAGGGACGAAAGAGGTGATTAAGACAGTAGCTGAACTTAGAGCCTTGACAGCCAAACTTTCATGGTTTTGAAGGCAAATAATAGAAGGCAAGAGGAGGATAGTTTGTGATAAAGACTGAAGACACAGGAAGGTAATAGTAGGGTTAGAGTTATTCCAAAGATAGAGTAGTCAAACTGAGAAAGTAATAATAAAGGCTGAAATCCTTTAAGCTATAAAAGACAGGAAAAAAAGGCAATTTATTTTATTTTTATATGCTTTGGATCCTGTCTTATCTGCTTACATTACTGATGTGTGGTTAATTTTAGACACCTGTCAGACCTCCTTTACAAGTGGAGAAAAAATAAAAAAAAGAACTCCTATATATACTGAGGTTTACATATACACTTTGTGAGAAAAGCGGTGTAGTAGTTTTGAGATGTGTAAGTAGGTACAAATTAGGTACAAGAAAGATAATGCTGATAATCTTGCACAGACAAGAAGTTAAGAGTAACATGAAAGGAGTTCAGGAACATAGTGGGTATAACACATCACTATTTCTGTTACAAACTGAAGTTGCAAATAAGTAGAGAATTAGAGAAGTTTATATACCTAAGTGCCTACGTAGCCTATTCATATTCAGTTCAAGTGTTCAGGCTTTCTACAAAGAAAATGAGTTTCATGAAAGAGGCCAGCTTAATCTGGAGATGTAAATCAGGTCTGTACACGGGGCTATAGTTCAGAAACTCATGACTTGTTAATCTTAATCCCATACTCAAATTGGTAGTTCATATGTTATACAAATACATTAATATTTTTTTCATTTGTACAGTTAATTAATTAATGACATTACTTAAACTGAGTTCTTTTTCCTTCTTATCTTCTTCTTATCTTCTCTTTCTCTTTCTCTCTTTTCTTCTTATCCTTTTTTTTTTTCTTATGTTTCTCTTAATTACCCAGTTTCCCTGGATTTCTACTTCTCAAAGACAGCAAAGGGACAGCAGTTTACTGTCTTTCTTTTCCTCTGCATCAGGAAGAAATTCTTATGATGAGTGAATATTGGAGGTTAGCAAAATTCAGATACTCATTTAAAGAATTACTTTCTACTCTATTTTTCCTTGCCTTCTGCCAATCAATCATGAACTGCTGCTCCCTAATTGCTTCTAAAATGTACACAGATATCGATTTTAAAATTAAATGGGGACCTAAGTCTCTTACTGAGTTTATTTACAATTTAAGGAACTGTTCAACATGAATAAGTGTATTAGAAGCAGACCTTAGAGAATTAGAGGTTTCTTTTTTATTTCTTGATCAATTATGATTAAGAAATTAAATGTAACTTGTGTTACATGTGTTACTTTCTCATTGTATTTTGTCAACAAATAACCTAGTTTGTAGAAAGAAAACTAGCAAGAGCTTTCAAATGACATTAGTGTGATTACATACTGTACAATTTGCATTCTTTACTGTTAGCTTGCTTTGTTATTGACTAGACAACACTTTTAGACTAGCCTGTGAATCCAATTAATCCCACTAATGCTGCCTTTAAAGCTGTGAATGTAGCACATGCATAACAATGAAAGGCACTGTAGGATAGCCAAGGATGTGGGTTTCTTATAAACATGCTATGGGGAAGTTTCACTTTGGTTGCTTTTAGAAGGTTGCCTACATTTCAGTTCTAGCAGAGGTCAGAATCCAGTGGTCTTGTCTAAATTCTAGTCAGGTGAGTTACCATCTTAGTAATAAACAAAGGTGATTTAAACCAAATTGCACCAAAGAACATTTTTAGCAAAGGCAATCATAATACCTGGTGTTGAGTTTTACCTCTTCAAAACTTGAAACAAAAGTTAATTACGTTTGTTAATATATAATTGATATTATAAATATCAATAGCATAATACAAAACATCTCCAACCATTCCCTTCAGCTAATCCTGGGCAGAAACTTTACTGTGGTTTTTAGAGACATGTGTTTTCCAGCCTCTGTATTACCTGTTCTGACACAAAACTTAAGCTACTGAGTTTTCTGGAAAAAAAAACCTTCCTCAGTATCTCTTCATGCAGTTTGTGAAGCCTGTTTTACCCCCAACCTCAGCTGTTAAGAATCAGTTTATACTATTCCACCAGAATGGTGGAATGGAGTTTAACAAAATTCAGATAGTGATTTAAATAATTAATTTCTACTTTATTTTCCCTTGCCTGTTGCTAATCAATCTATAATGGAGACCAGACATACTAACTTTCAGAAGCTACATTAAAAACTTCAGTTACAGTAAAAAAAATGCAAAATGCAAAAAAAAAGATGCAGCTGAATAGTCACATTCTGATATGGAAACGAGTTCTTAGCCTTAACTAAATGCATTAACTTCAGCACTCGTAAATGATCCAAACTTGCTGGGTAGTTAATAAGATATGGAAGCACAAATGAGTTGTATTAGGATAACATTAAATATATGTGTGTGCATATATATGTATGTTCTTTTGAACTAAAATTGTTAGTTATTTGGCTATGTTGTGTATCTTCTTTTTCATTAAATCTTTTCCTTTCAGCTTAAAAACAAAGAAAATCCTGCATAATTTCTTTAATACTAGAGAGCTAATGAAGCATTACTAAGAATTTTAATGAAAGCTTTCAAGAAAAGAAATAAATGTAGATTACTTCCATATATTTGAGGGAAAATAAGTTAATTCCAACAATAGCTTGAATTTAAGATTTGAAAAATCACTTTTTTCAGCATTTTTTAATCCCTTTAAAATTGCTTTTAATCTTTTCTCTGTTTACTAGTGAGTCAGAAACTACATTCTGAGTTAAAACGATGTGATCTAAAAGCCACCTGAAAAAGTGTCAGCTTTATTAGCATTTTGATATTTTCTTGCTTTAAAGAAACACTCACATGGAAAATTTACATTATTTAATCTTTGTGACAAGAGAAGAGGTAAAACTTTGTGTACTTGTACATGTGCAGTAATTTCTGGAAGAGTGATAAGACAAAAACTGAATGCAGAAATTACAACAAATGGAGACCTTTTTCCCCTCTCCATCTATTCTAAACAAACTTAAATCAACCCTGTGCTGTTCAGCCTTCTGGAAAAGTTACTTGGGAGAAAGGACAGACATCCACCTAGCTGCAATCTCCTTTTAGGTAGTTGCAGAGAGAGATAAGGTCTCCCCTGAGCCTCCTTTTCTCCAGAATAAATAACTCCAGCTCCCTCAGCTGCTACTCATTAGATTTGTGCTCTAGACTCTTCACCTGCCCCATTGTCCTTTTCTGGACATGCTCCAGCACATTAATTCTTTTTTGGATTTCCACTCCAAAATCCTCATTGTTTCCTGGTTTCCATTAAAAACAACAAGAGAAATAACAGCATACCTTTGCAAATTATTCTGTTATACTATTTAATACCTGTATTTATCCCAGCCATCAAAAAAGAGATTTTTTTATTGACAAAACATGTAATTATCTCTGCAAGAAATTAATACTAAAAAATAAGAACAGCTTCACAAAATACTTTTTGAGCTATTCAAGGCTTATGATATTAAAAATCAATACACAGCAGTTTCATTCTTGTAATTAAATTCACTAGCAAAAATAATGTGATAGCCTTTTTTTCTAAGCTGAATTCTGTAGAGCTTTTTATAAAATCCTGTTTTCAGGTGTGATTGTTGTGATCACAAATTTTGAAATGCAACAAATTGTCAATTTCAAATTGACAGTTTCAATTTCAGCCTGCTAAAAATTAAAATGCTGTTTATCTTACTGGTATCTTCTATTTGGTTCTGTCAGTAAGGTACAGTTCTAATAAATTCTTACTTATGAGACTGAAAAGTCTCTCAGGAATCCTTCAGGAATAAACTGATTCTGAAGTGAGAAGGCACACTCATACATTTATGTTACAAATCAACTGCAATTTTGAAATATATCATTAGACTCTCATGGAAAACTTCAGATTCTCTCCTTCAACAAGCGAAGGCTGCAAAAGCTGTAGAATTGCTCCATATGTTTTAGACATGTAGGCATAAACAAAAATCAGAAATACACACAGTTTTAGTGTAAGAATTAAGCAAAAGAATAAAATGTGGATTTATAGATATTCAAATTAATAAAAATATTTGCAATTTTAATTAATGTGCAAGAGGTCAAAAATTGTGTCCTCTGTGTGTAATACATCTTATTTTATCAAAGCATTACTTTCATCACGGCTGTGTATGAACATGCATACTATATGTTCTGTCTGAACTGTGTGTAGTGCAGTACAGCTGATATTAAATATACTGATACAGGTTTAACTTCAAAATGTGTGGCTGTAAACTTCATGAATCCAATAAAAAAAAAAAAAAAGGAACGTTTTGAGGCATGTGGAGTTACTTTGCCAACTGTTAATTGTATTGTGTCTAACACAATTTTCATTATTTCATTGGAGACCGCACAACATTTTTAAATCTGGAAGGTCAAATTAATTGAACAGAACAACACCCAAGGTAAGATTTCTTCTCATTATTAGAGAAAGAAATCAAAGTTTGTCAAGTCCACAGACACCAGAATAGCTAGAATGTCTAATCTGGAACTGGTTTTACTGAATTCTGGATCATGTCCTTAGAGCTGAAAAGAAGTTTTGAAGTTTTGTGAAGTATTATGGAAAACCAATTATGAGACGTGCATTTCCCCATGCTTGGTCTCTATCACCCTCTTCATGACAAAGGATAAATGTTACCATGGCTAGCTAAAAACAACCACAGTGGTGTGAAGACTTAAAGAAGCACAATGAACTCTCTCAAACGCTATCAGAGAAGGAAGTTCCCACAAGATAAGCCTCCACAACAGGAATTTAAGCACAGATGGTAGAGAGGAAGCTGTTAACCAGATCTAAATGGAGCTGAGGGTTTGGAATTAGCATACCAGACAAAATTCCTCTATTCAGAATGTGGGAAAAACACAGACAGCAACAACAGGAAAATGCCAGGCCTGGTGAGGCAGAGCTCGATAACTTACTTGGACAAAAATTCCCACCATGGCTGTGGGAATTTGTCTCACTTAAACTGTGAGAAAGGAAGCAGCTGCTTACACACGTCATCCCAAGTTCTGGGAACAGTGTGTACACCTCTGGATACCTGGGACTTGGACGATGTAAAAGTGGTACCTTCAAAAGAACACCACTGAGCAGACCAGGGTGAAGAAAGACCAGTGTCCTGCCACAGGATTCCATATGGTGGTGATACCTTCACTTGATCTCTCTCTCTCTCACTCTCTTTCTCTCCCCCCACACCCCTCCCATCTTTCTCTCTGTCTCTACCTCACATTTACTGTTAAATAAAATCTGTACTATTGACTTTGGCATATGCACCTTAATACAGGCAGAGATATCTCTTAATAATTGGATCCTAACAACTGGTCACAGGAATTGCTGTCCAGCAAGTAAGGTTGGTGTAGGCAGAGGTTTTGTAGAGTTGGACACTGTATATAAGTACTTTGATCAGGGATGACTTTCAAGTGTGAAGGAACAGAGAAAGTGGGAGAGGAAGGTAATGAACTCTACAAGCATATGTATGTCATACTTTAAACTAGTATCTGGGTATGGTCTCAAAATGTATAAGATAAAGTATATTTTCTGGTTTATATTTTATAATTAATAATAATATTTATATTATATCCTCTTGAGGCTGCAAGACAGGATAGGATAACTGCTATAGAATTACTTACAAAAAGATAAGAGGTTTAGCTTACATTTTAAACAAATATAAAATGAAATGTCTGCAATATATTGAAGAACTATGGGGGTAGATTTTAAGTGGCTTGGATTCCATATCACATCATGCATTTGCACATCCAGACAGTCTCCCTTTGTCTGTTTGGACCCTAGTGTCCTTCCGTAACTAAATTTTTTGTCAGTGAAGACAAACTCATATGGAAACTCCATGTAGCATAGCTGCATTTCATCTAGTTGTCATGTTTCTGCTTCAGAGAATGTTTCTTCATCCTGTGGTATATGATTCCTTGATAGCTTTTGAACAGCTGTCAAGTAAAAATTTATTCCTAGATATTTCCTTCGCTTTCCAAATCAACTGTTGATTCCCACCTAGTGGGAGAAGAATGTGAAAAATCTCATATTCTCAGTTATGTAGAATCAACAAAGTCATCCACCCAGCTGGTCTACTGGTACCCATGGTCAGCAATTGGAACCCAGACTTGATTGGCAGCACATGTCAAATCACAGGGCAGAATCAAATTAGGTAATGAAAGAATGGTAGTAAACATACACATCAGTAAAGAAAAATTCAGCAGTAAGCACTGGGATTCTGCCTAACTTGAGCAGAAACTTTTGAAGTTTAAATGCATGCAAAAAAATAATAATAATAACAATTAAAAAAATAATGATAATAGCTAAATGAAACGACAATAAAGTGAATGGGAGTGAATAAGAAATGACAGCAGAAAACAGTAAATCATAGTATCAGCTAGCTGGCAGACTTAAAAGAGTTGAAGGCAGTGATTACCAAATAGTTAAAAAAGAAATGTCCTAAAAGGGAAATAAATTCAAACTATGACTCTAAAATCTTACTTATTTCTCAAAGAAGAAACTAAGTATTCACAAGGAAGTTTTAAATGCATGCCTGAACAAGATAAGTACAATTCTTGGAAGGTTAACAGATGATAGGGCCCGGGAAGATGAGGAAAAATGAATTGAGTGATTCTTACTGTCCTGTACTCTCTAGGTTGTTATTCATAGAGAAAAGAATGCTAACACAAGCTTTGTGAAAAATAATTTTTATCCTCTCTTTGTTGAAAATCAGATTATTAAAGATATATATCAAAAGCAATCAAAGCAAAGAGCAAACAAACTGCACTTTACATGAAGTTCATAGTTCGGTATTTATTTTCTTCACAAAATCACGACTTGTATGCCTGAATTTTTATTAGGAATAAGAAAGAATCAAATATTTAAGAATATATGTAATATCTATTAAATAGCTGTTACTCTTTATCTAAAAGCTGTAAACACTGTGAATAGCTTGTAAAAGCAGTTTTGCACAACATGATCAGAATAGAAAACAGTCATGCCTGAACTCTTATAGGCAGTGAATGTGCATACATATATATCTATAAGAACATATGAGTATACATATATTTTCACTGAAAAAAAATCTGGGTATCATTCTGGTAATTTTAAACAGACTGTAATATAAAGTCAATATATAAATATGGCTTAATTGCAAGTCTCACTATATAGTATGCAACTTTCTGGATATATGGAAAGAGAGATAATATAGAGGAAATTAGTTTAATTAGGCTCTAATAATAGCTTTGTTAACTTAGTAAATATTCCCTGATAGCAGATCCCAATTACTTGTTTAACCAATGCAATCAGTTAAGGCTCATATCCATGGAGACATCTTATGTACTGGCACACACCTCAAACCTGCATGGAACATGCCTGCCTTTAATCTAATTCTCATATTTCTTCTTCAAAAATTATGACTACATTGATAGCTTCTGAGCAGCTGTCACATAGAGCTTTATTAGAAATTTGGTTTTTCTGCCAAATCATCTAGTTTTTTTCTCCTCTATGTCTTCTGTCAGTCCTTTGCTCTGCCACAGCTGGGCCCAGCTGCTACTGAAAAGTCAAAATTTTCTAACCATACATGAGGGAGGAAGCAAAAGAGAGTATCCTAATCCCAGTATTAGAGTTTTGAGGGTTTTCCCTGTATTTTCTGTAATGAAGGTCTTCCAAAGTTAATTTATTTTAAATCATAAATGATTTAAAAATGAAATGAGTACTTCTGTTAGACGTCTGCCAGCTGATGATAACAGTGGGAAGCTTTTAGCTTCCTCTGTTTCTTTCTCATTAACACTGGTCAAAAATACAGTTATGAATTAATAGGAGAGATACATCATGAATGAATGAAGTAAATTATGTAAATAATATTTTGTTGATGAACATACAAACTGGATCCAATAAACTATGAACAGAATACTGTGCCACAAACACATCATATGCATTAAATTAAATTATATACTGGAACAAGATAGTTTTCTTGATATATCACACTTTAAGTATTTAAGCCTGGATTACAGATCCTTTACCTCTGTAACTGGTTCTTTAACAACTCTGATAGTTGCCAAGAACCTACCCTTCTTGGCAACCTACATCTCTCCTGAGCTGTAGAAAAAGAGCAACATTTTGTCCCATAACTTATGCTGTAAGTTGCTCTTTGCTGACCTATTACTATGGGTTTAATTTATCATAACAGATAAAGACTGGAAGTTAGCCATAAGGAATTTTGCTTGCTTATGTCTAAAGTCAAGCCAAGACTTCCCACTGTGCATTTAATTAATATTTTAATGGATGTTTTAGTGCAGTGGAAATTCATCAAAGTAGGACCTAAAGTTGTTGTCAATAAAAGCATGTATATGTAACCATAGCAGTAGAGTGAGACTCTCCCTTCAACTTGTGCAGTATATTCTAGCAATTTAGTATAATTTTATAATTAAAAATAAAGCAATCCATAAAAAGTAATTCAAAGTGGAGAGATGAAAACAGAATAGACAAGAAATATTCCTACCACATACCATAAAAGCCCTTTGCCTTTTCCAGACATTAATGACTTCCTCTCACTAATCACCAATAATAAGTCAAACAAGGACAACCACGCCTCCAGTATATATCATTCAGTTCAAACACTCCCTTTGATTTACACTTCACAAACTATCTCAGGAGATTTTTTTTGATTAATTGTTCTTACATCCTTAGTTAATTTAAAATGTATATACTTCGTAGCTTGTGATGCAAACCCTAAATTTAACAACCCATTCCCATACTTGCCCACCCTCAAGGGTTCAAATACAGTTTAAGCTGCTAGAATTAATGGAGAAAAGTAATGCTGTCAAAGAAGAAATACGGCACTATAGGAAAAATTTGGCTGTGCTCATTCTGTCATTCTTTTCTCTCTTTTTCATAACCATAAAACAGAATAAGACATTATAGTGCAAAAGATTGTTTATGGAACATAGATTTTTACACATAAACTGCCTAGTGTCAGGAAACTCAGAAATTAAATTCCTTTTCTGATTTGTTTCATGTTCTGCCTTTTCCTTCATCCTTTCCTTCTAAATATGATTTTACCCTTTGGTGAATTTAATGATATAATAGAATTGATCTACTCTTGCTTATATGTAACAATTCACCATATGTTTCATTATTAAGTTATGTTTTTTATTAAGTGATATAAATCCTGTTTATCCCTTAGATTATGATCCAGCAAACATAGAAACAGTCATTTGGATTAGTATTATTAGTACTGGTTTCTGCAAAGAATATTATACATAATTTTTTTTGAAAGACAGTAAAAGATGATGTAATGTTCAAAAAGTATGTAAAAAAATCAGCATGTATTTACTGTATGGTTTCCAGGTATTAGTAGGAAAGCAAGAGAGAGCTTGGGAAGTAATATTTTCCTTAAAAAAATCATGTAGACTTTCACATAAAATTATGAAGAAAACTGTACAGTAATTATGAAGATATGGAAGAATAGATACATGCTGTCCTACGGAATTGATGTCATCACAAAGTATATGAGAACACAGAATGATTATAGCACGTATGATGAATTACAGAATACAAATGCTACATTGTAGTCTAAATATTTAAAATATTCATTTTTCCAGTGATTTGCTCATTTAGATTACTGGCAACACAATTTTTTGCTTTGCAAGCAAATATAAAAGGTGAAATGGTAAAAATATTTGAAAATAAAAGATCAAAGGTGAAGAAAAATAATGGTTAAATACTCCTTTCAGTTTTTTGTTTTGCAATGCTGCAGAATTTACCAAATCTCCCTGGTGTTTCAATTCACAGTGCCTTTCCCCTGAAATGCCACTGAAATTCCCCTGAAATGTGGTATTTACTATAAAAGTTTGCTAGTGCAAAGTACAAAATATTCTTTAGTTAAAGACAAGTTATTGGTACTGTGACTGTAAATGTATTTGACTACAAGATGTATGAACAGGCACTCAGCTGATTGAATGAGTCTTCCAGTCTTAATAAATTTATGAGCTTTCTTTTCGCAGCTTATTTTCCATCAGGACCCTTTTCACAGGGCTGCTGCCTAATCAGCCTGATTCCAGTCTGTGATGTAAGACTGCATATGCGTCTTTGTTGAAGTTCATTGGGATCTTGTTGCTCCCTTTCTCCAGGCTTTTGAGGTACCTGTGGATGTCAGCCCTCTTTAAGTGATCCAGATGTTTGTGCCAACTTGTTCTTACTCCCTGGGGGGAGGGTGCTTTCCAGCCTGTTGTCCATAGCGTTGCTGAAGACCATAAATTTTTTGTTTCTTTTGATTTTATTGTTGGTTTTGGCACAGGGCAAACAGTTGAAAGAGAAACACTACAGAAAAAAAGTGAATTTTTAGAGCAGACTATTCAAGAATATATTACATACGTAGACAATTTCTAAACCTATGTACTCTTGTAAGGTTTTAAAGATGCTTCTCTACTTTTCTAATGATTCACAATATTCTATTCATTGCCTATTGTTATAAGATCAGGAAATGAAGAATCCAAAACAACAGAATAGCATAAAAAATGTTGGGTTCAAGTCTGTTCTTTAAGAGAAAGAGGGGGAAAATTGCCAAAACTATTAGGAAGGTAAAAGAATTGGACAGAATGTGAAAGCATTATATCTGGTTTATTTATTAACAATTAGATATTTTATTTACAATTTTTTTGGCTGAACAATACAACATTTTTTATTTGAGGAGACCTATATTTTGCCTAACAGTGCGGTTAATGTCACATACAAAAAAAAATACAGGTTTGGGTGTTTTCTCTGTGTGTCTGTAATCCTGCAACTTCATTTTCTCTGTGTTTCCAGTTTCTTTTATGTCTCTAAGTTGCTACTGTACAGAAAAGTTTGTGGCTTATAATTGCAAGTAATCAGAAGGAAAAAATTAATTTACCTGTACCACTTCTGTTTTCTTTTGTGGTTAATGTCACATACAAAAAGAAATACAGGTTTGGGTGTTTTCTCTGTGTGTTTGTAATCCTGCAACTTCATTTTCTCTGTGTTTCCAGTTTCTTTTATGTCTCTAAGTTGCTACTGTACAGAAAAGTTTGTGGCTTATAATTGCAAGTAATCAGAAGGAAAAAATTAATTTACCTGTACCACTTCTGTTTTCTTTTGGGACAGTAATGGAAACTGCCACCATTCTGTTAGCATCTCAAAGGAAATATCAGCATTTGAAATAGTCTGTAGCAGTTCCGGACAATAGAATAATAAATTTCAGCAAGTGCTCGACTATACAGTTGACAAATAGAAAACTGTACCAACAAGACTTAAAACATCGCATTCAAGCTGTAGACCCTTTGTCAAGCTGTGTGTTAACTCAGCATGAGTGGCACTGTGAAGACATACCAGAAAAGCTGTCACTAGAAGCTAAAAGAACTTTAGGCTTCAGTGCTTGCTTCTCACAAGGATATATGTAAAAGTTTGCTGTCAGCTCCTACTTCAAATTAAATAAGGAATAAGATTCAGGATTGTCTCCCACTGTTCCGCTTAAACCACTAAATATCTGCAAGCATGAGTGCATCTTATAAGTGTAGTCAGAAGCCATGGGAATTTAAGGAGATTTTTCAAGAGCTGTTCTCATAAAAGCAGCCAAGCAATGACTGACTGACTGTCAATATCTGTATTTAAACTTATTAAGTATAAGCCACCTCTTCAACAATTGCATTTATAATAACCTTCATGTAGCTTTAATGAAGTGTTTTGGAGACCTGGTCACACAGAATTTAAAAGCAATATTTGTCTCTAAATCTTTCCCTTGGATTTCCACCATCTTTTTCTTTTTTTTCTATATGGAAACTTACCTGATTCTGTAGAAAACCAATTAATAGGAGTATATTTTGGTTTTTTAACCAATATTCACAGTATAGTTTTTATGTCTTTCTTCATATTGTTTCAAATATACTTAAGATATTTATAAACTAAATTCTCTGTAGAAATAATGTTATGAGCAGAGTATGACTTGAATTTGTTAAAATGAAATATACTTACTTCATTTGATGGCCCCTTAAATACATCCATAAATTTTAGTATGATGGTAATTAAACTTTCAAGATATAGCCAATATTCCATGAGAATTTTAGTATAAAAATTATATTCTCTGCTTTCCCATATTTCTTAGGTAACAGAAATGGGACCTAGCCTATAGCACTGGTAGTACCAATGCCATTTCTGTTTTCTGAATCTTAAAAAGAAAAAAAAAATATTGCAGATTAAATTGAATACAGTTTATATTTTCTTTTCAAGAGTTTAATATTTAGTAATTCTCACTAAACCAAAATCACCTTTGAAGTTAATGCATGTTTTGCAGTGAGAAGACTATGGAATCCAACTTCAAAAGATGTGCCCAAAAGTTTCATATCAAAATACTGATGATATTGAATAATCTTTTTGCTACTGATAAAGTATTCCATGTTGATGTACTCTGTTCATTCTTATGGAATTCTATCTGAGCACCAGGATATGAAAAAATCCAATTGTTTGCAATAGTTTGTAATAATCATTACATTACATACTTATGAAACTGTGAATTTACCCTTAAAAAGGTTTTGCTGCAACAATGCTACCAATCCTTTGGAAGTTCCAGACACTACTTATACACACTTAATGGAGAGTTATTTCAGCTTTATATTACTACATCAGGATAATGCCACCTTACTCTACACTTACATTACTGCTTTGAAGGTGTTGAGCCGGTCGTACAAAGTCACAATACTGACTAAAGTACAATGTGCTTTTTTGTTGTTGTTGGGGTTTTTTTGGGTATATTTTTTGTGTGTGTGGAGCTGAGCTTCAGTGATCTGAAGAGGTAGGAGGGTTGTCTTTGAGAAACTCCTCAGTCACTGCAGGGACAATCAGAGACCTACATGCAGCACAAAGAATCAATTCTGCCTGAAGAGAGTTATTTCTTTTTTTTTTAATCCACAAAAATGCCCATGCAGTGACGCTTGCCCCAGCTGATACAATCTAAATAAACATGACAAGACATGGCAAATGTTATTTCTGCAATATAACTTCAGATATCACTTCTAAGAAAAAAAATTACAGTAAAAGTTGTTGATTTTCCATCTGCAGACACTATTTGTCAAGGTTAATATTTAGTACTAAGTGCTCATGCTGCTCTATTAAAAGTCTTTGCCGAATCATTAGCTCTGCCTTTTTGGAATTATTTTTTAAATTACAAAATGTTTATTGCCAACATAATGAAGATGTTTGTTTGCATGTGGGCATGTGCCCAACAAAGATTTCAGGTGTGTAAGAGAAAGAAAATTACATAATGATTATAATTTCATCAGATATCTTTTCCACCCTAAATCCTTTTAAATTAATTAAAAAAAAAATCTGAAATGCACAGCAAAGAGAGATAAATATCAGTGGGATCTTGGTACAATAGTGACATGTTCCAGGAGCTGAGCAGGTGTTAGTCTACAGAATAAAGCAGAAGATGATAGTTACTTTCAAAGCATTAATATCCCATGGAAATGTAGCTATTTGCCTGTTACGGGCTGTTTAATATCAGTAAATTTAGTAGAAGGAGTATAACTTGAGAAGATTCTAGACTAATGTTTTTAGAGGAAATTTGTCCTAAATGCATTTTTCTCACTATGCTGTCTGATCTTTGAATATGGTAGGTACATTAAATGTATCGTTTATTACTAGCAAAAAATAAATATACAAGAAGAAAAGTAAATAGTAAAAAATCTGCCTTAGTAGCAATGTATGATGGGTAAGCTTAAAGGCTGGAAGGGTCAATTTGATATTGACAACTGTATAAGCGTTCTCAGCTTACATAACAGTACAGACCTCTGAGATCCTAAATAATATTTATAATTCATAATATTTCACAGCAAACAGGATCTAGCATGTCAAGAGGGCAGGCACAGCACTTTTTAACCAACTAAGCACACAGCTCAATTTCCGTTTACTTAAAGATCATGAATTGTACTGGTACAGAACATGGTTAAGGGACACTAACAAACAAAAGCCAAAGCATGCAAGTTCTCCTGGTTACTATTGATACCTACATAGTCCAAAGCCCAAATGAAATCCTCTTAAACATTTTTGCAGTAAGCATCCAGAATGCAGGCATAGCTGCATACACATACAATTAAATACACTACTCACTTTTTTTATCCAAGTACAATTTCTGATTACAGCTACCAAAAATGCAATCCCAGGAAGGTAAGGTCAGTGCAATGTTCTAATTGAAATCAGCCTGGTAGATGAGATTCCAGCAGTGAAATACGACACATGTAACACCAGGCCAATTTCAAAGTGTGGCTATATTTGTTCTGATGGTGAAGAAAAACAAAATAAAACAGTATATAGCCCATCTTCATATGATTGCTGCCCTAGGGAGCTAAAAATATAGAGTGTGACGTGTATAAGAGGTTTTCCTTATGTATTCCTAAAAGTGTCATTGATGGAAAGACATCTGACAACCTTTATTTCCAACATTATACCCAAATTTCTCTTCTCTGAGAAACAGAGCTCAGCTGGTATATTACTTTGTCAATCACAGATGCCAATAATAACGAACAGTGAAATGTCAATTCAGTTGTAGCTCATGGTATCAGACACTGCATGTCCAATAGCAGCAAGACTGGTCTCACTGTCAGGGGAAAGTGAGAAGAGAGGAAAGAACAGCCTTGTCACTCTCAGATCCAGCCAGATCCCTGGCTCTGGAGCAAGGAGGACAGAACAGTGATGCTATCATGGGTCAGCCACAGATCAGTGATTTCCAGGCAAGTCGACAGAGAGGAGACAGGTCCAAAATAAAGCCAGGAATCCAAGTTGATGTATCAGGATGAGGACCAACGAGGTATATGCCCAAGAGCAGGCATGACAGACCAACAGTGCCTGAGCTTAAGCACGGCTCTTGGGAGAAAGAGGGGCTGACAAAGCTTCTCACACCTCTGTCTGCAGCACTCAGATTACATGTTGCATGGCCGCACTGTGTCAGAGTAGGCCGTGAGCACAGGCAGCTCAGACTCTCAGAGGGTTTTGAAAACCTGGGGTCCCCTAGCAGTGCAACAGGTGTTAATCTGAGAGTTCCCTGTGTCACGGAGGCTTGCAGTGCTGGATGGTGAGGTGCCATGACCTTCCGAAAGCGTCTCCAAGGTGAAGCCACTCAGCAGGACCACCACACGCTCACACACGCGTACATGCACACACACGGATAGCTCCAGAAAATGGGTCGACGGCAAACAGACGGGAAGGGTCTTCTTCGTATGGGGTTCCACAGGAGGAGTTTAATGCAGCCACACACGTGAAGGGGTCCAGGGACAAAGATTGCGGGGGGGTCCAGGTTTAAATACAGGAGCAGATGGAGCATCAGGGACCAATGATCTGAGGGCACGGGGGCGGTACACAGGTGGGGCTAGGGAATGGGAGCCAATGGGAAACTCTGGGGGAGTGGCGATGGGGCAAGGGCCAATGGGGGGAACCTGGAGTGGAGAACCATCTAGGGCATGGGGCATGTAAGGTAACAAGGGGCAGGGAGGCCAACGGGCCAACCGGGGAAGCAGAACTGTGGTACGTTAACGTAATAGAACAAAGCATCCTGGGAGGAAGCCTTTTTGTCTCCCTAACTTGGGGAGGATCTTTGGTACTAGGGACTGTCCTACCAATGGACACTCTTTGTCCCTTCATCCATAGGCCCACCAGCCTCCACATCCCTGGAGTTATGTGGTGGTCCATTCCCACTCCCCTGCCTTTTTCAGGCCACACTGTGATCTGAGAAATGCTTGTTAGGCCTTGGCCCTGATGAACAGCACCTGATGAGCAGCACCTGATGAACAGTTTCTGATAAGCTCGAACACTGTCCGCTCCAAGGAACTTCTCCTACCTAATGAGCTCCTGCTATTTAAATTTATATGAACAGCCTTTGAAACTATGTTTTTGACCAAAGGTCATACCATTGTTGATGTCACACCTTAATAGAAAGTTGACAATCCAAAATGTGGCAAGGATGAAACATTGCTATAACTAAAGCCCACTCTCTTGCAGCCCTATAAACAGGGGTCCAAAACAAGACCATTTGAGCTCTCCTGGACCACAGCAGGCTGTGACCAGCAACCTCCCTCTGAGGGGGATGCCTCTCAGAGCCAGTGCATTCTCAAGCTTGCCATACTCTGAGGATCGCCAAATGACAATGAATCCTGGGCCAATACCCCCACTTCTCGAGGCTCAATCCTTTGGCTTTGATGCAAAGGCATCTGAAGTGAGTATTTCATTATTTTTAGGGGAATTTTTCACAGGTACCTTGCACTGAATCTTTATGTCTGTGTGCATATGCTATATAAAATATGGGAGAAATGCTGCTCTCCTAAATGTTTAAGTACATTAGGTATCTGAGTAAGATAGGCCTGTAAATAAGTTACTGTTGTGATATAGTAAATCCTAGTAAATTTAGCACTTTGCTAAAGTGCTAAGTTCAATTTAAGTTAAAAGTTAAGTTTAAGTAGTGATAAGTTTCAGTGTTGTTAAGCCTTTAGGCTGTATTTGTTTTTAATTTTGCCCTTTTTATCCTTTTGTCACATGCACACACACTCAAAGAGATAGTTCTCCGTTCGTTTTAGTTTGGTTTGATTGACTGGATTTTTGATGTTTTTTCTTGGTGTGCCTTAACCATATAGTATGTAGTAGAGTGAACCTTGCCAACAAACTTTCACATGCTGCTGCTTTTATGTTAAATCTGTCTTTACTGATACCTTTCCCACTGATTCTTTAAGTGGTCCCAAACACTCATTTTTAACAGATTACAATGTGACTACTTCTTGCAGTAGCATGTCAGTTTGTGCAAGCTCTCTTGGGTCTTATCTGTTTCAGCATGCTTCGTATCCAAAATCCAGAATTTTCATTTTAGTCCTTTTCCTAATATCATTTTGTTTGGAGCAGCCTGTATGGTTTCATTCTCCCAAGCATATCTAGTGAGGCTCAGAAATGAATGCTTATAGGACTGCTACAGTATTCACTAAAAAACCCCCAATGAATATTCATTGCACTTTGCTTACATATAAGAATTGGACAAAATAAAGAGTCTACAACTGGAAAGGCAGACTTTGGGCTTGAAAACTCTAAATTATCAGGAAGAGAGAAAGACACTGTTTTCTTCATTTTGATTGGTACTAATACGTGAGAAAAAATATCCAACCATTAACTAGTAATTTGAAATATGAAAAAGTATCTGTACAAAGCTGTGTTTATTAATACCCAAAGAAAAAAACTGAAACAATAAAATTTTCAATTTTACATAGAAGACTTTCTGTGTAACTCCATATGACACAACATCAGTCAGAATTAGTAAAATTTTAAAGAAAATAACGCCAATAAATATCACATTCTGCTATCACATTGTCCAAAGAAGTAATAGAATTTGTCATTTTTCAGCGCTGGAACTTCATCTTTCTTTTTACGAGACTTCATCCAAGCTAGTGAGGCATTTAGGTTTTAGTTTTTGTCCTGAGTCATGACCTTTCATGCACTACCACAGCTACCAATCATTTCCTTGTATATACCCTTTATAAACAATATCCTGAATCTCTATAGAGTCTATCAAAATAAAATGAAAGTGATACACGTCACGCAGGATTCACTCCATCTTCCCCTGAAAAGATAATGGCCCTCTGTGCACATGGTATTTAAAGTAATGAACAAAACCACAGTGAAGTACAAATTCTGAAATAAGAAACCAGGGTATGTACATCTACTGCCTTTATAAAGTGAAGGACAGAATTTTAGCTTGGGCACATTTATAGATTATATTTTATTGAATTTTAATTTATATACTCCATATATTTGTAGGATGTTTATGCTGTGGGGAAACTAGACAAGTCAAACTGGAAATCTGACATCCACTATTTCTCACTTAAAGGTTTCTCTAATAATTGCACATTGCCAAAAAACTGTTACTGGGATTACCTAAAGGGAGAGTCTCTATCGTGTTAGTGGAGAGAGCAGTTCTCAGAGAGAGTTTCAGTAAGATCTTAGTACTGAGTTCAGCTGTCTGTGTCTGCTTAGTTGTGTTTGAATTTATCAACCACCATCTTTTTTATTCACAAAGTATCCAGCTGAAGTCAAGTCTGAAAGAAGGAGATTTTTCTACAGAGTTGCACTGGCTGCTACTACATAGCTCTTCTAGGAGCGCAAAAAAAAAATCATCTAGACACCTGAGCATACAGGCTGCATGACTGTGTCTGAGAAGGATCTCTAAGGCTAGACTGGATGAAGGTGGTTCAGTTCCCGACATCCTTCAGATTTCAGACTATCTTCCTATATATGTGTGTCCTACATTGTATGCAGTTAAGTGAAGAGGGGATAACAGGCACTACGGAGGTGGTGAAATCATCATTTAACATTTAGAAGAAAGAGAAATTGGCATGGGGAATCCTGAAGAAAATGGAGCCTACATTTACTGTTTTCTTAGGCTTTGATGATCTAATCCAATGAAATTTTTGTTATCTCTAACTACTCTCCTTCAAAATATACTGTGAATTCTACAGAACTGGTTGAACAAGACATTGATCCGAGTTACCCAGATAACTCACAGGCATCTCCAGTGTTAACTGCTTTAGGGGAACCTGTTCCATTGCTCAACCACCATCTGGATAAAGACCTTTTTTCTATTATCCAACCTAAACCTCCCCTGACACAACTTCAGGCCATTCCCTCAGGTCCTGTCACTTTTCACCACAGAGAAGAGATCAGTGTCTGCCCCTGTGCTTCCCCTCACAAGGAAGTTGTAACTGCAATGAAGTCTCCCCTCAGTCTCCTCCAGGCTGAACAGGTCAAGTGACCTCAGCTGCTCCTCACACGGCTTCCCCTCAAAGTCCTTCCCCATCTTTGTTGCCCTCCTTTAGATGCTCTCCAATAGTTCAATACTTTTCTTATATTGTGGTGTCCAAAATTGCCCCCCAGCACTTGAGGTGAGATTGTCCAGTGGAGAGCAGAGCAGGACAATCCCCTCTCTGCCTGCTGGCAATTCTGTGCCTGATATCCCCCAGGACAAGGTGGGTCCTTCTGGCTGTCAGGACACTGCGGACTTATATTCATTGAAGCTTCACTGACTTATACATATTAGGATATGACCTAGTATTTGTAAACTTTGAATAACATTCCTTCATGTGGTAAATTTCTGTTTTAAAATATAACACAGGGAGCAGTGCTACTTTGCAGTTCAAATATAATGTGATACATAACCAGGACTATACCCTTATCTATTTGCTTGCTCTGCATTATCCTGTAAATGAACTAATACACAAAACATACATCCTGTACAAGACAATATAAACCACAGTGAAGGTATCTGTTGTACACTGTTGTATGGATAATACACTGTTGTATGGATAATATTGTTTATTCTCAGATCTGCGAAAGAAATTTTCTATATAAACAAATAGCATTAATTTTTAACATTACTTGGCTGTATGTTTTAGATAGATGTATACATACACGCATACATATATATTATGGATGTATGTATATATGCATTATGTACAATTATGTATATGTATTTATATACAAAATAGAATGGAAATGTAATAAAGACACTATAACTATTTCATTATCGACATATGAGGCATAATACACTGTTGTAGATGAGACAAATGATGCTTGTAAATGAACCAGCTAAATGAATCAACTATGCCTTATTTGATGGAGGGGTGTCAACAAAATCAACAACCTAGCTAGCAGTTTCTACAGAAAGATCTAAAAATTAACTGAGTTAGAGAACAAACACACACACTCATAAAGCTGATCCTGTGGAGAGAAAATTAACAGTACCTAGCTTTTGCACAGAGAGTTTGACTGTCAGTGCCCACTTGTATTTTCTATAGCTGAAAAATAAATTGCAGATTTAATTTCACAGTTGTGTCAATCCTGCATCTTTTGTAAATATACAGGGTACTTGAAAAAGAAGGCTGTAGGGAAGACCTAGAATAGTTCACTCCAGGCTATTTTGCTACAGATTTGGCAGAGAAATCCACAGTACTACATAAATTAAAATCAATCTATTCTAGGGGCATATATTTGCTCATGAAAATGTAACTGGTTGGATTAACTATTCCTGATATTATTTTAACTCAAAATAATATTAGAGAAGGAAATTAATAAGTAAAAGGACTGACAAATCTTTAACCAAGGTCACTGCTTGCAAATTATACTGACCATATCTCAATGCTCTCCACATTTGTCATTAGGTACTATGACAAACTTGAATATAAACTGATTCTGACAGAAGAAGAGAGTTCTAGCTAAAATCAACAAGGACAATGTTGACTGGAATGATAATCAACTTCACACTCTCAATCTTTCCTTTGTTAAACTGAAAATGTGCATCAAATCTTGGCATTCTCAGCTATGGACAGAAGACTATAAGCATTCTCTGAACTTTTACTTTTCAGTTCATTCACATTTTTTGATTGCTTGGGATATTAAATTTATCTAATTCAGTGCTGAATATTAACTTAATATTAGCTTTTATATTACTATTTATGCTCTATATGTATGTACACATTCAAGGTGTATCATGCAAAAGTAGCAGTACCTCCTTGCTGTAAAAGTGCAACTACCATTTAGTTCAACAGGAACATCATGCCTCATTTAACTTTATTAATTTAAATATTTTTTGTTGTTGCATGCTTTCTATATGTCTTACAGAAAATGCTTGAGTTCATATTTGGTAGTCCTGTCATTCATAACCCTGGAATGAAACTCCTAAGTTCTGGTTCTGTTTCTCTATTACTTTAGACAGACATATTTTTGCTTTGATTATGTTGCCTTGTAACTTTTTCCTCAGTTTTTACACCTGAACCTCATTAGGCTTGAGACTGTGACCTATATATGGGATTTGATTATATAAGAGGCCCACAGTACAGAAATTCTTCATAGAGATGAAATCTGCTCAGTGTCCAGTTCTCTGAGATATTGCCAAGGCCTGAATGTAATGAACTGTGTTTTTATGATAGACCATTTTAAAGAATCTGAGATGTTTTCTCAGACAGGGATTTTGAAATTTTAAGCACACATACCTCCTTAAATTATCTAGAATTTAGGTTTTTAGTTCCTTTGGACTACTCTGAAACTTCAAGGATTATTTATTGGTGAATTTAGATATACTGAATTGCTGTGGTTACACAAGACAGCTGTGAGGATGGAGATCCCCTTAAATTACTATAACACATGAAGAGAGGAAGACTTTATATTGCTCTAAATAAGTTAAATGCTATGTGACAAATTAATTGAATCAGAGAATCTTAGAACATTTGAGCTGGAAGGGGCCATCAAAGATTATCTAGTCCAATCCCTCTGCCATGAGCAGGGACATCTTCCTTTAGAACAATTGTCAAAGCCCCATCCAGCCAGACTTTGAACACCGCCAATGGTGCAGTATCCACAATTTCTTTGGGCAACCTTCTTCAATGTCTCTCCACACTTGTCATAAAATATTTCTTCCCTGAGTCCAACCTATTTACCTTCTTACAGCTTAAAAAACATGGTCTCTTGTCCAGTACAGACCCTGGAAAAAGTATTTCTTTGTCTATCTCTGTCTTTTTCATAAGCCCCCTTTATATTTTAAAAGGCCACAATAGGGTCTTCCTGAAGGCTTTTTTTCTCCAGGCTGAACAACCCCAACGCTCTCTCAGCCTTTCTTCAGAGGATAGGTGTCCCAGTGATTACTTTTGTGGCTCTTTTCTGGATCTGCTCGAATAGGTCCATTTATTTTTTTACTGAGAATCCCAGAGCTGGGTACCTTACTCCAGGCCAAGTCTTATGAGAATGATGTAGAGTGGGAGAATCACCTCCTTTGTGGCCTACTGTCCACAATTCTTTTTTTTGAAAGCCAGGATACAATTGGCTTTTTGGGCTGCAAATGCATAAAGATGGCTCATATCCATTTTTTCCTCCACCAGGATTCGCAAGTCTTTCTCCACAGGAATGTTCTCAGCAGTTCAGCACCCAATCTGTATTGATATTGGTGATTGCCCCAGCCCAGGTAATAGAATGTAGCACTTGGCCTTGTAGAACTTCATGAACCCATTCCTCAAACCTGTCAAGGTCCTCTGGATGGCATCTCTTCCCTTTAACATATCAACCTCACTCAGCTTAGTGTCACCTGCAAACTTTCTGAGGATGCACAAGATATGTAATTAATGAAAATATTAAATAGTATTGGTCCCAGTATGGATGCTTGAAGACCACTCTTTACAGATTTCCACTTGCACATTGGGTTGTTGGTTGTAACTCTTTGGATTCTGCCATTGAGCCAGTTCTTTATCCATCTACCAGTTCACCTATAAAGATTCATTTCTCCAATTTAGCAGCAAGAATGTTGTGGTGTACCGTATCGAAGACTTCACTGAAGTCCTGAGAGAAGTCATGAAATACTTAATCCTCAATACAAGATTAAAAACAATGAAAATAGCTAAAACAAAATTAGTTTCACAATAAGTAGTAACCTGGTGCTGAACTGGAGTGGAAGAAATATAGTCACTGGAAAACTGAAGTATGATGTAGTCCTCAAATTTGACAGTATACATGGATTATGGTTATGCAGTTTGCTAAATATATGACAAGTAGTGGTCAAAGTGCATCATCACTTAAGACTTGAAGCTCAGACATCAGGCCCTTAGTGACTGCATGTATCATCTATGGAATAAAGTGTATCCAGCAGTAACAGAAGCAAGCACATCACAATGGATAGACTTGCTCCTAGAGGTTCCTTGAGATCTATTTTGAGGCCTTATCATCAGCCTTCATAGAACCATAGAATAATTAAGGTTGGAAGAGAACTCCAAGATCACTGAGTCCAACAATTAACCCCAGCACTGCCAAGTCCATGACTAAACCCTGTCCTAGGCACTACTTCTCCACATTGTTTGGAACATTTCCAGGGCGAGTGGTTCCACCATTTCCCCCTGTCATGTGAAAAGGGGAGATTTACTCAAGCCCTTAGTGTTTGATTAGTCTGTCAGTGCCCCAGGAAAGCTAAGACCCTTGTGCCTAATCAGTCTGTCAGTGTCCTGTTATGGGGACCCTTCACTGAGCAGTTCGCTAGATTGGAAGGTGGTTTGACTGACATGTTTAGGTTCACACACCAAAAAGAGAAACTCCCTTGTGGCTCTCACACCTTTACCCACTGCCAGCAACTACCAGTGCCCTTGAAGCACTCACAGTAACAGTTTACAGAATAACACTCTTTATTAATAAATTGTGATAAGTTAAGGTTCAAGAACTGCCAGTGATATTATCTGACTGCAAAAATAAATTCAAAGCAATATATTAGTTCAAAGCAATATGCTAACAAGCCCTAATTCCCAGTAAAAGCTACCTCAAGGTAATAATTCAGCAAATATAGAGTATGTTTCTTACCCAATAAGCATCTCTACAGGGGAGAAGACAAGTTCAGCCCATCATCTGAACCCAGAGGTTCCAATGGAGTTTTTCCTAACCTCTCCCCATTTTCAACTTATTTTTATACTATTTCTTTGTGCTTAGGTGGAGCTTAAATGACTTTAGTTATACATCTCAGTGGGTGGTGGCTGTATGTTGGAACCAGGTATCTCAGGATAGTACTTGAGACAACCTTGCAATGAGGATATGTATCAGTTCAAGGACAGTGATTTCACCATGGTTGCTGATTCAAGATCAAGATGTTTTCCTTTATCTCCCTTGTTTTTCAGCTGCTTTGCAGCTTATCAACTGGAAGGCACCACCAAGTTCCCTCCTCTGAAAGGGTTTTGACAGAGCCTGGCCTCAGTGTCTCCTCTTCACCCTCTATTTTGTCCCCCTTAGGTTGTATTGTGTGTGGGAGGTGAGATATGCTGACCATGTTCCATTCAGGGAGTAGCAACTGGTTTTATCCCTATGACTTGTGTACCATTATCTTTTTACTCTCAGTCATCTTCCCACTCCCTGGGCAGTCTATTCCAATGCTTGACCATCCTTCTAGTAAAGAAATCTTTCCTAATGACAAATCTAAAACTCCCCTGGCAACACTTGAGGCCATTTCTGCTTGTTCTATCACTTGTTACCTGGGAGAAGAGACTGACTCCTACCTCACTACACCCTCTTTTCGGGGAGTTGTAGAAAGTGACAAGGTCACCCTTGAGCCTCCTTTTCTCCAGGTTAAGCAACCCCAGCTGCCTCAGCCACTCCTCATCAGACTGGTGTCTCAGACCCTTCAACCCATTTGTTGCTCTTCTCAGAGATCAGGATCTATGCCACAGTATATATAGATAACAGTTTTATACAAATTATAACAGTTGAGATACTCATAGTAACTCATAGCCTTGAGAAGACAGTTTTATTAACAAGCACATCCTTGGTAAAAATACAAATTTTACTTACCATAATTGAGCGAACATGGGAGGATCACAAAATATATATTCATTTAATTAATCTGATAAACTGTTTTTATACAGTTTATAATTATCAGTATTCATTACACATCCTTCTCATTATATTCTGTTTCATGTTGGCAGACATTACTGAAACACTGGGTGACAGTTTAATAAGTGTGACCACATAAATCTGAGTATGATTCACACTTGGAAGACCTAGACATTCAAAAGCTTTATCTTAACTCTCTCTATAAACTCCTAAACAAATATGATAAAAATCTCATGTTACTATTTGAATTGCTCTTGAATTAGGGAATAATGTTTATGGGTATCTCCAACTTTTAGTCTAATCTTCCACTAGCATGCTGAACTCCATTTTTAGCCTTGGCATGTTCTAATCAGAAATAGGAATATTGCAGACTTTGTATATTTATCTTAATCAAAGTGCTAGTCTCACTGCAACTTTCATTGAGGACTTTTGCTGCTTCTGCTGTATTTGTGCAAAGTATAAATAAATATTCTAAAAATTCGAGTCTGATCCAACTTACTCTGGTGTAAATCAGCAATAATTGCACAGGAATTAATGCAGTTTCATTAACGACAATGCTGTATATCTCCTCATCTGAAAGTTGTATACCTGAATTATTGGGAAGAAAAGAATTTAAAAATGTGGCCTTCTTCCCTGCCATGAAAATGATTCTTCACAAAGTACATCAATACATGACTAGTCTGAATTTCTAAAGTTTAGCGAGTATCTGTCATAGTTTATGCCTTATGCTAATCTGAAAGTGTTGTGCTTATTTTTAAGAATGAGCACACAATTTTAAACAACTCGAAAAGGAACTTCTGAAACTACAAACAATGCACCTTTCATGGAGTCTACATTTTAAGAACTTAGATGCAACTAACTTCACAGGTATAGGTACACTACTTCTGATTTATGCCAGAGTATAACAAAATGCCATTAATGTCTGGCAAATGTCTTTCATTGAGTAATATAATTTCCTGTCTTTCCTGGCACAAATCTCTATAGCAATGATACCATTTGAATATCCTCCTAAATTTAGTCCCTTCCAATACATATAGATGTAATTATTTTGTCTTTTTGAACAGCCTAATAGTATATGGGAATATAAATAATTAGGGAAAATGGACTGATTTTCCTCATCCTCTCAAAACCTAAAGACAGATTCTGAAGTAATGTCCTAGATGCAGGTTTCTCATAGCCAAACAAATTGAACTGATTTTCTTTCCTTTGGTAAAAATGAAGACTTGCATCGTGTTTCTCATCAGAATATGAAAGGAAGTAAGAGAATGCTCATATGCAAAAACCCCCACATATGTGCAGGAGAAGAAAAAATATGTTTAAGGACGATACCTGGAACTATTCCACTATCTACTACTCTGGACAGGTACCTTCTTTTCCATCAGTGCTAATTTTTCTGAGTGGAAAATTAATGCTGTTTCTGGTAGCTCAGCTAAGTCATTCAAAGTTAGTTCAGATGTCTCTGCATGAGTGAATGGTATGTATCTTGTAGGCACAACCTGCAGAAGAGGTCACCACCTGGGCTACATTCTCTTCTCTGTCACCTGCTCTGCATGTACATTCAGGCCACATGCTGGCCTTCAGGAAATGACAAGATGTTACATGCAATTACTTTACTGGTTCAGATTTTTTACATTTTTTGCTAAGAGCTCTGTACTCCTACAGGTTTATTTTCTTGGCAACTAGTATCTCTCCTTTCCCACTGCTCCTCACTTCCAGAGGGTTGTTTGGTCAAGTTCTACTGTTTTTAAGAAAAGCTGACAGTTACTGTTCTTTTAGGACCTTTTGAATACTCAGTTTTTTGATTCTCATGTCACTTCAGTGAGCAGTGCTTGCACAGCATCAAGACCTTTTCTGCTTCTCATCCCACTCCACCAGTGAGGCAGCTGTGGGTGGGCAAGGAGTTGGAAGAAGAAAGAGCCGGGACAGCTGTGCCCAACTGACCAAAGAGATATCCCATGTCATGTGATATCATGCCCAGAATATTGAGCTGGAAGAAGATGCAGGAAGGTGGGGGGACCACTATGTTTGGAGTGACATCATTTGGCTTCACAAGTCACTGTTACGTGTGATGGAGCCCTGCCTTCCTGGGGATGGCTGAACGCCTGCCTGGCCATGTGAAGTGGTGAATGAATTCCTAGTTTCTATTTGTCTGTACATGGCTTCTGCTTTACCTTAAATTTACCTATGGAATTGTGTTCATCTCAACCCATGACTTTTCTCACTCTTGCCTTTCTGATTCTCTCTGCTGCTGGTGGGGAAGTGAGTGAGTGGCTGCATGTGGCTTATTTACCAGCTGAGGTTAAACTACAACAGTTGTGGAAAGAACAAGAGTTCCAAATTATATATGACTGTTTTCTGTTCTTTTGTTCCTTACAGTCTATGACTTTAACATCTGTCAAATGGCTCATTTTTGCTTGATTACCTCCTTGTTCTTTGTTCTCATAAAGTAAATGAAATTTCAGTAACAGAAAGGCACCAGTATCAGTGAGTTAATATCTTTTGCACTCCTTCTTGAAGAGGAACTATACAAGGCAAGAGAGAAATGAGGAGGGGAAATACAAGTGATAAAGAAAAGAAAAAAATATAGTGAGGACAAATCTTTGCAAAGGGCAAGTACAACAGTGATTGATGAGGTAGTTGTCCAAAATGGAAATGTCCTGGAAAACATAAGACGAAGAAACAGAGTTTCTGCATTAGAAATAATGAAAAAACCCCAATCCACAAAAACATACTGAGTTTTTCTTTAGACAGTTTCAAGAACTATGAAATTATAAAAAAGAATAAAAAAGTAGAAGGCAAAATTTTGTAGGGTGAATATGCAAGTGATCTATAATTCTTTAGTTTTTGATGACTATGGGATTACTGTAGACATGATGCACTTTTATATGGTGTTTGTAAGCCTGTGTACAAAAAGTCCACTTCAAATCTACATAAGTTATTACATCTAGAGGCTTCAACAGTTCCTCCAGCTGTACTGCTGAATATTTAGAGCACAGGAAAAATGTGAGAGGGATGAGATATAACTTTGGGAAAACGGGCTTTACACCTACTTTATAAAATTTATTCCCATATTACATCACCAATAGACAATATTTTTTTTGCAGCAAACTCATAGGAAGTTCCATAACAAAGTAGGGCCTGTTCAGGAATGGGAAAAAGAACTTGAGGAGAAAAAAATCAAATTGGCAGGAACCAATAGGCTACTCAAAGCCCCATCCATCCTGGCCTTGAATGCCTTCAGGGATGGCGCATCCACAGTATCTCTCTGCAACTGGTTCCAGTGCCCCACCACACTTACAGTAAAGAATTTCTTCCTATTATTTAAGCTAAACCTAGACCTCTTCAACTTAAAGTCCTTGTCCTATCTACTATAGGCCTTTATGAAAAGTCCCTCTCCAGCTCTCTTTTAGGACCCTTTTAGGTATTGGAAGGTGCTCTAAGGTCTTCCTGGAGCCTTCTCTTCTCCAGGTTGAATAAACCCTAAATCTCTCAACCTGTCTTCATAGAAGTACTCCAAACCTGTGATCAAATTAGTGACTTTCCACTGGACTCATTCCAACAGGCAAATGTCCTTTTGTTTTGGGGACCCCAAACCTCAGCCAAGTACTCCAGGTGGAGTCTCACAAGTGCAGAGTCGAGAGACAGAATTACCTTCCTTGACCTGCTGTTCACACTTCTTTTGATACAGCCCAGGATGCAGTTGGTTTTCAGACAGAAACCACACATTGTTGAGTCACGTTGCGTTGAGGTTTTCTTCCACAAACTCCCCCAAGTCGCTCTCCCCAGGGCTAGTCTCCAGCTATTCTCTGCCCAGCCTGTACTTGTGCTTGGGATTGCTTCAACTCAGGTGCAGGAAGTTTTACTTGGCCTTGTTGACATTCACGAGGTTTGCAGAGGCCCACCTCTCAAGCCTGTCAGGGTCAACATCTTATCCTTGGTTACAAAGAATAAAGAACTGGAGTCTAGCGCACAAGGAAAGTCACTCCTTTTCCTCTTACTCCTGGATGAGAACAGTTTCCTCCACACAGTGAGGATTACAATCCACAGGGCTATAGCAAGAATCTACAATATCTATACAGAGACAAGAATCTGACATGAGTCAGAGAAGATCCAAAAGGTAAAGACAACAGGATATAGAACGTACGTGAAAATGATATTATTGTTATTATTGTTATTATTATTTTTGTTATTATTATTATCTGGAAAAACATTCTTGTGGCACAGTTCAGAATTTGATAGAGCTCCCCAGTTCAACTCCAGCCAAAAAAGTTTCAGGTAACAGCCTTTATGTAAGGAATTTTAAATTGTGCACAAGAGTCAGATTTTGACAGGTACAAAGATTCCTATACTACATGACATAAACAAAGTGAGCTTTTAATGTCCCTTTCACATATTGTTGACCATTCACTTATAGTCAAACAGAAAATAAAAATTCAGTAAAATAAAAATCAGAGTAGAAAAATCACAGAGATAAAAGAAAGTATCGTGAGCAGAAAGACACAAAACACATGGAGTCTAAAATCAGGCTTTCTGCTGTGTTTGCTCTGCAACTTCACAGATTCCCTAGCAGTATTATCCCCAGTTCTGCAGATTCATGGCTTCTACATATGTGGAAATTCTAAAGTTCATTGCACTTCCTTCTAATACACTTTTGCATTATTTATGTAACCCATTTTTAATCTAATATTAGCATCTATTATTAATAGACCCAATTACATATCTAGGAGTCAATATACATCTAGTACTGTCATTTATTTTGTTGTAAATCAATGGCCTGCATGCTTCTATTATTTATACATGCATTTTCTATTTTGTACTAGGAATCCCTTTAAAGAATTTTTGGATTCAGTGAACAGTCCACTTACTGAAAATTCAAGGAGAATACAGAAAGAGTAAAAAGCATCCTTAGAAATAATACTACTAGTCAGAAATCAACAGCCCCATGGATAGTGAAAAAAAAAGTATTTTATGTTGGGGTTCCTCCCCCCTGCCATGTGGTCCTGGGAGAGGGGCCCTGGTGGGGAGGCACGGGGTTTCCCTGCCCCTGGTCAGCCTCGTTCCCATTGGTTGTTTTGTGTTCCCCTGCTGTGAAGGACCCTCTGGTCCCGTGATTGCCTCAGTTCCTCTGCAGATCCTCAGCCAGGCGGCTGGAGAAATAAACATCTCTCTGAAAATACCTACCAAGAATCGGTCCATATATTCTTTTCCACCAGCCTCGTTGTCTGATACACATGTTGCAACAATCCCCACTGTAACAATTTAATATAATCTATTAATGTAAATGTATGGTAGATAGAACACAAAAATGACAAATCTGTCTTACTCTATTATGAAATTTAGGAACATTTTTATGTTACATTAGAAAAGAAAATAAAAACTGCTGATTGGTAATTGTACATATTTCCAAAACTAATATCCATCTGGGGTTACACTGCAGTTACCTGCTTTGAGCTTGATCTTGCTTATTTTCACACAGACAGGAGTGAAAGTACCAGAAAATCAGTCAGATTGATCTGGGTTTAGTAACTAAATATTTTGGATTCTTTTGCATTAAAATGCAGTCAGTTGTCTGAAGAAAAATTTTGTATTTTCTTATGAGTCTTTAAAATATTATTTCAAAGTAATTTTCTGGAGGAAAAGGAACACACATCTTTTCTATGCTTATGTTTTTTGAATGTTGCTCTTTGGCTTTAGAACTGTTAATCCTACCTGTCAAAGGAGATGTGAACTCTGTTTTGTTAATTGAAATTTGGATTTTGAATAATTATTGATGTTGACTAATTTTAGGACAATCTTCCAAACACCTGTTATATCCCAAATAGTTGACTTGCTTCCATTCCAGACTGACATTCCTTACATTAAAAGGAAAAAATAGTGACAAAAATTAGATATACAATCCATTTATTTATGCACATATATGCATTAATATTCCCAAAATTAAAATTTCCCAAGTAGTATATGAATAAAAGAAATTAGAGAATTTTCTTGATAATCCCAGTTTCTAATTTTTTTTTTTTTTATGTCAAAATTCTGTACAAACAGCTTATCTGGGGCATTTTATATCTTGTTAATTTTGTGATGCTAAACAGCATGGATGCTAGTGGCCCAGTGCTTGAATGCCTTCTCTAATCCTATTTTATTTACAGATGTCCAGTTAAACTAAAAAAAAAAAAAAAGAATATTCAATTCTTCAGTAATTGTATACACTTCAAAAGAATCACTCTGCCTATCTGAAGTCTTGCTTCAGCCTCATCTTGAAGGTTAGTAATCCTTAAAATGCCTATTCTTAAGCAAAAGCTATAATGTCCGCCAGCCTTGTCCATATTTAACAATATATTCTTGGGCCAGGACTCCTACTAATAAAAACACAAGCTGGATCTGTGTGGAATATGAACCAAGGCAATTAATTAATAGGCGGTTAATCATAAGTTTAGCATTTGTGCCCAACAAAGTCTAAAACTGTGTAAGAGAAATCCAAGACACACTTTAAATACCATTTGGAAAGGTCAACTTGGTATTTGTGTGATAGCACAAATACGTCTCCTAAATGCCATGGAAATGGCAATAATATGGTATATGTGTTACAGGAAAAGGGTTGAATGATCAGTCATTTACCCAAATTTAATAGAGAAAGATGCAGAACTGTTTTATACCATCTGTATTACCCATGAAAATAATTACTGATAAATATAAAACTTCATCTTTTTTTGAGTAGGTAGTGGTATGTGATATAGCAGCCACACTAATACTAAAGGTATTATAAGCCCTCTGGAGTTTGCTATGGTGATATCATAGCGATAATTTGATATTCTCATTTACTCTTTGGAAAAGTCTAATATGGATAGATTAAGAAAGTTCTAAAACAGTCTCACTCCAGCTCCTTCATGTGCTTTCTATTGAATTAGTCACTCGCATTTACTGAAGTAGTTTGTTATTTTTCTAGTTTCTTTGCCAGATCCTTATTACTGGTTATTTGGGAAAGCAAAGATTATCGTGGTACTACAGACTGTGTGTGTCTCTTTAAGGTGAAAAGCACAGTATTTCATTCTACTCCAACAAAGGGGGAAAAAAACCACATGGGAATTTAATAGACAATTCATACTTCAAAACCTTTTCGGTTCACTGACTTTGGTAGTCAATATTATTAATCAAACTCTGTGTGACCAGAAGAGTTTGAAACAAAACCCAAGGCCTCAGAAAGACCATAGAAGGGATAACATCTCTAATTCATATGTGAAACTGATCATGTGTGTAAGACTAAGAGTGTGTGATAGACTCTGGTAATGTAGATCCCCTCATTGTGCATTGGTATCTGAAAAAAAGCAAACTCGGCACAGAGACACTACACAAATTACTTTACCTTAGGTATTGCTGTTTAGTTTGAATTATGAATTTTAATATCTACAGTCAATAGATAAAATATAGCAAATAAATTTGAAAACTAAAAATTATTTAGGAAGTCAAGAAAAATATCAAGATGGTACCATAGGCAATAAAAAAAAAAGATGAATCTCTGATTGTTAATTTTGTGAAAACATTCACTCTTGAAACATATATAATTCTAAAATATTTTTTTAAATTATTTTGGTGCCACAATCATCTTGGGATGGTTATAACTATCATCCAAATCTTACAGAGAAAAAATTGAAGAAATAGGCTGTATCAACGACACAGAGCTATTCAAGATTTTGAATCCCTCACAAGAATTACAATTCACTAAATAAAAAACCCCCAAAACCTACATAGCAATCAAGTATATTACTTAATGTTTTGATGCTTCCAGCAACTTGATTCTTTTCAGAGGAACTTCACCCTCTCTTCTTTTAATCTTGAAAAGCGAAGATTTTGTTTCCCTTTCTTGTTTTTCAGAATGATGGGTTGTCAATCTGCTGTGATGATTGAGAGACTACTGGACATGCCTATCATAGATACACTATGTGATATCTGAATCAACAATTGAAATCTGACAGACATGAATCAAAAAGATAAAATTTTATTTAGCATGAACAGTACAATTAGCCTCGAGTCAGGGGAGGTTAATCTTCAACTACCGCTATTCTGATTTTCACAGTAGTCACGTGTCAGATCTGAAAGCTCTACTGCTGTCTCATCAAATGTAATTTCCTTCCAAGAAATCCTCTGAGAAGAAAATAAATATTATAATGGAATTAAAAATAGTTTTTTAGTTCATAGCATCTTGAGTCAAAAAGAGTAAAGCTTTTTAGTGACAGGATCTTGGTCAGTGTATGTGCTTTGGCCTTCTTAACAAACTCCCAAAAATTTAAAATAATTTTTTTTATATTATTAATTAGAAATGTTAAATTTTAACATAGACAAAATTCAAAGGGTCATTCTGGAAATGGAAATTATTTTAAATCAAACTTTCTTCTGCCTGCTAAATTCTTCTTGGTGAATCATCCCTTCTGCTCAATTCAATGACCTTCATTTAGTGTATGCTGCTGCACATCCATGCTGTGGCTGCCTCCTCTCTGTTCCTCTGCAGCCTCTTACATGCTCTCCTCCTTAAGAAGCCCAAGAGATGCCCAAGAGAGATCACGTTCTCCTTCCTGTTTCCAGAAGGGTCCAACTTACCTATTGCTTCACTTGTTCATAGAAGCTCAGAACAAACCTAAATACTGTCAGTCAAATGCAGTAAAAAGCTCTAAGACTACTTCAAGAATAGATCTGCACTCTTAATACTGAACAGCTAGGGGCTGCTTAAGTTAATTGCTTAGCATAATGATTTAATAGATCATTGAAAGAGGAAATTAACTTTAAAATATTATTACTATCAAAATAAAGGCACAAGAACTCTCAGACAGTCCTCGTGATCTATTTAGTGACATATTAGATAAAAATTAAGTACTCTACTTATGACAACAAATTTAGAGATGTGCATTTTTTTTTTGCGTTTAATTTGACACCTGTAATAATATGTTATATCACCCTAATAGAATCTGTGGTAGCAAGAACATAATTATAAAGTTTCTTCAATGCTGATTAAAATGGAATGATTCAAAAGATATGGAATAAGATGAAAACCATAGAAAATTCATAGTAAAAATTTATTTAACATTTAACAAAGAAATAAGACCATCAGGAAAAGACCTTTTCAATCTAATCAATCTAAATCCAATTATCGATAAGTAGCACACATTAATATGCAACAGCGCTAACTCTTCTGATAGTTGATTTTTTTTTTTTTTTAATAAAGGTTATTTTAAGGAAACAAAGTACCACGCTGGTCATTTTTATCTTAAATTGCAATCATGCAAGAATTTCATACCACTCTTAAAATTAGAAGTCAGTTCAGGACACTAGAACAGTGACAGTAAGAGAAATTATAAATAGATTAAAAAAGGCAGATAACCTGTGTTGGAAATTAGAAAACAAAATAGAAAGAAGAATTAGAAGGATTTATTTGTCATTTTGGAAAATTGAAGGAGCTCCTTTTGGCCTGTCACAGACACAAATCTAATGCATTATGAAGCAAACCAGGATTTCTCTCAGTGATGTCTTACCTTGGAAAAGGAAAACATGGTATTTTTCATTTATTTATTTTTTAACACTCTTAAATGATGATGATGACTCTCATGGATCCCAAGAATTCCTTGTGTAAAATATTGTATAAATTGTTCAAACTCTGAATTATGACAACTTAGGTTTGTTAAACCAGAAAAGAACATTTTTAAAGGCCTGAAATATTTCCTAATTCGCAATCATTTACAATATTTTCTTAATTTAAAAAGTGATGTACAATCAGAAAAAAATATTATTGACTTTACTGTTGAAGTGCTGTAAATACTGGAAATGAAGCTAAAATGCTATGTAAATAGGTGGTTATGTAATGTTGAGCAGCAAGTTTTAAAAAGTATTGTACTTGATAAATGGATCAACACAACACATTGACTGTTGTAAAAGAACACAATCTTCTTGTGCTCTTAACATTGCCAGAAATCTGGCTAGACATACTATTAACCAAAATATTTGGAATTGAAGAACAAAGGACAGTGCATGAAAACACTGTCCAGAATGTGTAAAGAATCCCTTTAGCAGGCCTTCCAAAGTCACATCTGAAATCCTTCATACAGTAAGGTTTAATAATCATTAAAGATGAGGGGCTTACCTATTAGTAATAGTTCTTTAAAATATTCTTTTGAGTTGTTTCTGTATTTATCTGGAATTGATTTTTTTCTCTGAGTCTTTGCTTCTGCAAAGTGATTTGGGCTTGTTAAAAAAGAACCTTTCTATCACATACCAATGACTGATATCTTCTAAACTCTTTGGGGAACTGGGAATTTTAAAATTCATGGCAGTTGGTATTCTCAAAATTGCTATTTCCTGCCTCATTTTGCAGTCTTCGTGATATACCTGCCTCTGTCTCTAGGGCACTTGAAGGTATCATGTATCAGAATAGGTATAATTTCTACTATAATCTAAAAACTTTTCTCTAGTATCATTCTTTTTCTTAACCAACTTGTTGTCTTAACCAAGAAAAAATAATTGTGTATTCATAAAATCATGTACAATATTATCTTTAAAATGCTAAAATAAAGGGGAATCATTTCACTTCATGCATGATAAAACAAGCTTCATATTAGAAGATGGTATTGCAAAATATAATACTAGGTAAACAATTTATTTCATGCAAAAAATTAATGAATTTGGAATACTAAAAAATGTAATTCCTGTTAAGAGAAATTTTAAGAAGACTAAATTCCATTGGCTTTTATTGAGAAACACCCAAGGTAGGATGCATCTGTAGACATTGGTGTACAGTGCCAGTACCAGATATCTGAAAAAAAGTGATCAAAGGTGTCAAAGCTACAATTGTTTCACAAGATTGCTATAGAGAAAGAGATTTAGTAGTATGACATTTCCAAAGAGGAAATTGAAATTATTGAGTTCCTTTTTCCTATAGGAAAAAGACCATCAAACAAGCCAAAATCAGAACAACTGTAATTTCTATCAAGGCAAGAATTCCTTACTACCCACATATATGGTGGTAATCAGCTTAACTCAAAAACAAATCCGTGGAGAAGAGTGCACTGTTCTTCAACTTGATAATTACTCCAGCTGTTAATTTACATTCTGTCAAAGAAAGACTTAAAAGTAAACAAACAGAAACAAAAATTGGATCCAAGTAACTGATCAAGACCCTAGCTACTTGGTGCCCAGTGGAGGCACTGTGAATTGAATACATTTTAAACACACACAAAGGAAAAAATACAAAATCAATTTTTTTAAAGAAACCAAGGTAGCAAACAGTTCTGTCCTGAAGAACTGGACTATCCTATCCCATAGATCTTTCCAGAAACTCATGAAACTTAATCTGAAACAACAACTTGTTCTCATTAGCCCATGGAAACCTGTCTTTCAAACAGTGCTTAAGCTCAACTGGAATTTGATGTGTATGAATCAACTCCAAATGAAACATCTCTGTGAGCATCTGGAAATATAACTGACTAAGCTTCACATAGGTCTGGTTGTAACAAACTCACAGGTTGGAGCATACTGTCTTGAAGTTACTTATTCAGTAACTTATTAAGTAAGTTAAAATGTCTAGAAATCATTTTTCTCTAGCTGCAGTTTTCACATATTAAGAAATATATAGGGGACATAGAGCTATAATTTCCAAAGTCTCATTTATATTAGATTTCATATGGAACATGATAAATATTGATCTTCTCTCTGAAGTATGAAAAGAACTAACTAGAAAAGGGTCAATAGAATAGACTAATAGGCAGACACAGAAATAAAGGATTGTGTCATCTATCATATTAGGGTTTTCAAGTATATGTAGAGGTTATAGTTCTATAACATTGTCTGGCAATTACTCTCACAGACAGTTTCAAAAATATACAAAAAAAAAGCAAAGTTATACCATGGACTAGTAAGCACAGTTACTTTGCAGATGACTAGGATTATACGATCATTAGTCTGTCAGTCATTTATATTTTATGAGACAGTGAGCTAAAGTCTTCTGAAGAGATGCATTTTTATTTTCAAAGTAGATTTTTCCCTCCTAAAAAAAAAAAAAACAAACCCAAAAGAATTAGGGAGAAATGTGACAAAAGTAAAAACATGCTGCACAGAAAAATATGTTGCAAAGGACATTGGAAAAACAGATCAGAATGTATTTGATTCAAATAAACAGCAAGGTTTGCATCCTATCTTTGACAACTAATAATTTTTATTTTATAAAAAGGTATTTTCAACTAGATTCAACTTGAATCTGTATATCTGTATATTGTTTCCCAGAAATATTATCCTTAACTCATCCTTATTAAATGGAACATGCCTCAAAAATGCAGAGAAATAAGTCTCCATTTTAGATTGTGTACTAAGCCTAAATTCTCACAAGGCTCTGTCCTCAAGAACATATGCTGGTTTTCCTGAAGGATCCATCTCTTGTTAGTGAAACATCTTGTTATCTTGTTTCAGAAGAATATAAAACCCCCCTTTTGTTATTTAGGTCACATATATGATCATAAATAAGTGAAGAATTAGGGAAGTCAGGTTTTTTGAACCATTTTTAGGTAAAAAATCCTAGCAGTGAAACTTACCTTAAGCTATAAAAATTCATTACGATTTTAGATTACAGTGCATGTACAGTTAAAATGTCATTCTTTTGTTTGGTTTTCAGGGATGTTTAGAGAGAATTTTGTTTTTATTGGCTCAGGTACTACATCAAATGGAAATATCTGTTCTGCTGGCAGGTGTGCAAGGGGTGACTGTTGTGGTGTAACCACAGTCAGAACAAGCCTCATACAGCCAGGATCCGTTAGATGTTCACTGAGGAAGACAACTGCCATCACCCCGAACATACCCCCCTTCCTTCTTCTTCCCCCTTCTTTATATACTGACCATGAGACATATGCTCAGAAAGGGATATGAGTATGGAATATCTCTTGGATCAGATGGAGTCAGCTGTCCTAATTGTGTCACCTCCAAAACGCTTGCATAGCCCCAGCCTGCTCACTGCTCACTGGCAGGGTGGCGTGAGGAGCAGAAAAAACCTTGACTCTGCAAGCACTGCTCAGCAGCAGCTATAACATCCATATGCTTTCAACGCTGCTTTCAGCACAAATCCAAGATGCAGCCCCATACAGGCTACTGTGATGAAAATGGACTCTACCCTACCCAAAACCAGCACAGAGCCTGACATAACCAATGTTGGCCAAAAAGAAGACAGATATATACTTAGAAATAATGGACATATATGTCTGGAAGGGAAAGAATACTTCAAAATGTCAGCTAGACAATCCTTTAGTTTTTCAATAGGACTGACCATGCTTGCATAATTCTTTACAGATACATGTATAACCTGCTTTTATGAGGCTCAGATAATGAAAACTAGCAGTTTTATTCTTTCTATTGATAATAAGTTAATTCATGCTCGTCTTTCTGTTAGCAGTGTACACAAAAACAGGTTAGTTTCTTCCTATTTGTAGCTACCTTTTCTTTGACTATGCCCTAATCAGAGGTTCTTTCAGCAGAATAAACTATGTTTCA
>NW_008239080.1:9557930-9571435 GCF_000691975.1 Corvus brachyrhynchos
ACTCTTTCCTTGTAAATTATGTTTTCCAAAGCTCTATTATTCTCACTGCTTTTCCTGGATTCTGTCCTAGGGCAGGGACTCAAAAGCATTATGTTTTGACTTCAATTAGTATGTCTGTGTTGAGAAAACGGCGTACTTGTATATGCATTAGAGTACACATACTCTGTTACCATTGCAGCAGCATATTATTAGTCACTGTCATACCAGAGAACCCATATGCCCCCACTTGTTTTTAATGAAACAATTTTCCTGCCAGTTTCAGTATATTATGAATAGCTTCCTCAAGCCTGCTAGAACTACATCTCCTTCATCATGGCTGAACTTCTATAAACTGTCTTCCAAATCCCAAACTTCCTCAGGCAGGAGAAAGACCATTACCTGCTCAATGTACATCAGCATAATATGATCCAACTATCAAGTTTCCTCCTCTAGCAGAGTTATATTCACAGTAGATGACACTGGGCTGAAACATGCTATTCTGTCCAAGACAGAGCTCCTCTTACACTCAGCACATCCAAGGAGTAAAAAAAAAGAAAGAGTGGGTCCAGAGGAGACCATGAAGATGTTTAGAGGGCTGGAACAGCTCACCGATGAAGACAGGCTAAGAGAGTTCAGCCTGGAGAAGTGAGGGCTTCAGGGAGCAGCCTTCCAGTACTTTAAGGGGACCTACAAGAAATCTTGAGAGGGACTTTTGACAAGGGCATATAGTAATAGGATGAGGGGGAATGTCTTTAAGATGAAAAAGAAAAGCTGTGGATCCCCATCCCTGGAAGTGTTCCTGACCAGGTTGGAAGGAGCTTTGAGCAGTATGGTCTAGTGGAAAACGTCCCTGCGCATGCCAGGGGGCTGAAACTAGATGATTTTTAAGGTACTTTCCAACCCAAACCATGCTGTGTTTCTACGAAAAAATGTTCAACAAAACAGGTAACTTTCAAAATGTACTTCAATAAGGATGTGTCTGATTTTAATTCATCTAGACATAATTTTCTTTTTACCAGTATTGAGCAAGATTACTTTTATTATATTTGCAGACAGGGAACATATGTTACTCTTCAGTACAAAAATGAAGAAAATTCAGAAGCTTTTGTTCAATTTCCCACCACATAGCCATGTCCTTTTAATCATTCTATTTCATGTATCTTTTAATTCCTTCTATGCAGAAAAGAAAGTAAATGAAAACAAACTACAATGTAAAGAAGTTGGAAATTTTTAATTCCTTTCTTCTCCTACTCTTTCATTATAGTTTGAGCCTATGGGAAACTAAACAGAAAACTCTCACCTCTGTTGCATTCCAGATTTTTTTTTTTTTAATAGATTTAATGTCCTCAGGGATTAAGAGAAATAAAGGAAATATATAGCATTGACTATAAAGCTTTGGACCAAGAAACAACAGCCTCTTATGAAATCCATTACAATAAGGTTAAAGCCAGAAGATGTGGTAGAAAAATGAAATATTATGTTATCTTGATTAAATGGACACATAAAATTTAATATCAGGAACAATCAATCACTAGTGAAAAGGTAGTTTAGATAGTTTAGATGATTCCATTTTCATCTGAATTAGATCATCATCATTATGAGGGTTTACTTTTCTTATTTGATATTTAAGTGTCTCTGGTCATATTTGTTTTGCTTAATGCACAGGATCATGAAAATATCAGGATAATTGGCACTGGCAAATTTTTTTGAACCAAAAGTAAAACAAGAAGTCTTTGAGCCCATAAAAACTAGGTTTTATTGCAGTATAAGCTAGAATAATTTTAATATTTTTTTAAATTGATAATTTAACAGGTTCAGAAAATGGCTTAATAAGACCATGGAAGAGAGATTCAATGGTGGTTATTAAATAAGGAAATAATAAAAGGTCAGGAAATTTCTTGACCTGAAAACAACTGGGAGAATATGGGGTGTCAGTGGATGAAATGTGCCATGTGTTCCCATTCATTTTCCTAAGTGTCTCTTGACTGAAAACTCAAAATGGTTAGACAAAGACCAATCCAAAAAGATTAATGACAATTTCCTTTCTTTCTTTTCCTTTTTTTTCCTCCTTCTCTTTCTGGTGAGTTTTGGCATCTAACATTTGTTTTAGTCAAGTTAGCAACTTCTTTATTTGCGATGAACTGCCAAGTTCTTACCAGACTCTTAAACTTTGCTTAAACCAAACCTCTTGCAACATGTCTGTAGAATCCTCTGCCTCACCCTGCAGGATCTCAAATATTCATTCAGTTGGTATATTAGATTGCTTCTCCTCCTACAGGGATTTTCTGCTGGCCCAAGCTTCTTAAGAAGAATATCAAATATGGAGAGTAAGCAGAGCAAACTTACAGTCTGTATCATGCTAGGAAGCTAAAACACAATATTTAGAGTAATGCTCTTATTTCAGAAGTATCTGGGATGGTATTTTGAACCTATCACTAGTGTGAGACTACTTGTTCTCTGTCCTGATCTTTAGACCAACCTACAATGTAGTATTATCTTGTACTTCATTAGATAAACAGGATAAACTTGAAGTGGCTCAGAGAGCTGTATAAAGTTGGAGGTAGTCTTGGTGGAGGTGCATCATCATTCAGAATCAAAGCAGTGTAAAGGATTGATTAAATGTATCAAACCAAACTGCTGGTGGCATTAGTATATCTGAGGAATTCAAATATGGAATTCAAATGCATTTCAGCAGCAAAAAACTTATCGCTAGTGTAGCTTTATGTCCTGTGTTATATAGAAAGTCATAGAGATGATGATAATCTAAAGCAGATGTAGTCAAAAAGCTCTTCATAAATTTTTTAAATACTAGAAAATATCATTGACACATTGACATTTCAGAAGCAGGTAGAAGATGACAGTAAGCCAAAATATTGTAGAATCATGGAAATACAAATCCCTCCAGAGTTTATTCATCTTCATCTTTTCAAACCAGGTTCAATAGACCTCAGCTCCTTTCACAGACACATCTCTAAAAATGTCATTGAAAAATATTTTGCAATTTCTATGTAAATAAAATATTCCAGTGCGTGTCTGTCTTTGGAATGAAAACATTTTGCATGACACCTAAATAATTTTTGCTGAAAATTAAAATGGTATTTTTGTCGCTTTCCTTTGGCTTTCCAATTTGTTTTACACCTTTCTTAAACTACTTTGCCTCAGAGTGGTTATCAGACACTCCTTACGGCTTTTTCAGTATCAAAAGGAGTAGTATAATTGTCTCATGTCTTATTTATGACATTCTTTTTAATATATTTCAGAATTTTATCTAATATTTTTTATTACCATCACATTGCTTATACATCTTCAATTTGTAGCCCATTTTTTTAACCACAGTATGACTGCTTAGTCATTTAAGCCCTATTTAATAAGCATTTATACCCTGGATCTTTTCTTCAGTAAGTGTAGAACATAAACTTCCCTTTATAGAATTTATTTGTATTGATATCAGACACTTTCCCAGAGTCATTCTAAGTTCTTATGCTGTTTTCCTTCACAAGGCGATGCTGTACCAAGACTGTAGAAATGTCCTGTAAATTCCATCATTCAAGCAATTAACAAAAATATTGAACAGTACTCAGGAAAAGTAACAATGGGATCTTGCTTAAAATATCCTCCCAGTTTGACATCAAGTTGTTTGTAAATAAGTTTTAGTACATTTTAAATTTATTTCTAATGCTATCTGTCCATGGCTTCTTAGTTTGGTCTGGAGAACATTTTTCTCTACAGTTATGTCAGAACATATCATGTCTAATTTTAATACATAATAGATCAAATTGTTTCACGTAATTCTTTCAGATCTTCAAGGTGAATTTAAATTAGTCATACTGAATTAGAATATTTACACTAAGTACACAGTCTAGCTTATTACTTTCCTATTTGGACCTGTGTTTTGATTATGTCGCTCTTTTATGCATGACCATGTTAGGCAGCAGTCACAATTGCATCAGTCCTCTCTGTATCATGATTCATTAATTCATCTTCCTCACTAATCAATGGATCTATGTTTTCTCCATATTCTTCTTTGTAATGATTTATAGGAGCTTTAATTATAACTGTATGTTCCTGACTTGACTTAAATAGTCACATAGCTCAGCTCTTATACAGTGACATGGTTAAACTCTGGCTGGATCCTGTTCAGTATGTTCTGTCTTGTGCAATCAAGACTGAAGCTGAGCCAGTGTCCTGGGGCAATGTTATGAAGCCACTTTGGAGCCATGGGACCGAGTGCGGGGCAGTTTAACGGCTGAGCCCAACGGCTCGGGGCTCGGAGGGCTCAGCAGGGCTCGGCAGGGCTCACGAGGGAGTGCGCCAGGAGCGCTGCTCTGATTTTTTATTCTGGCTAGTTTGAAAAAGGTTGTGTTGGTTTTTTTCTTGTTCTTTTTCCTTTCCCTCCCCCTGCCTCACTGCCTCCCTTCCCTCCTTGCCGGTCCAGGGAGCCTGCGGGGGTGGCTGTGGCAGGCCCCCAGGGGGGCCCCGGCTGGCCCAAGCCCAGGTGTCTGTTCCTCCTCCAGGAATTTGTTGTATTTTGAGGGTTTTTTCTTCTGTTCTACCCTGTTTTGTTTGGTGTTAATAAACAGGTTTTTTTTCCCACTCTCACTTGCTGTGATCCACTTCTCTTATTGGTGGAGGAAAAGGGGAGGCCCTTTTCCCTTCGGAGGGGACACTCATTTTGGAGTGTTTCCTCCTGAAGTTTTGTCTCCAAAACCGAGACAGCCAGCGCCTTAAGTTTGTTTGTTCTTTTGAGCAACTGCTTCAGCTTTCTTGGCTGCTGATCCACTTCTTTTCTCTTTCTTCCAAACATGCTAATTCATGAATTAGAATTGCTTGGGGTCTGCTGTCTTATTACATCGCAAGTTGTTTGAAAGTGCAACTTTTAAAAAGGTATATAAATTATAAACATAATCATGCAGTCATGTTCATCAAAAGAAAACCCAAGCTGATCAAGGAATTTCCAATATATCCTTACAAGAGCCTACATTCCAGTCTATAATACCACTACAAAAGTGTCATAGGTTAGCAAGCATAGTCCCAGAAGGGACGTCTTTGCTAAGGGGTGCTTACAGTTTCCTCTGGGAACTGATAGAACCTATCAGCTGGCCAGTTTGAATATGGACAATTCTCTAAGCCACTTAAAGTTGTGACCACCTCTGTGATCCACATTTAAGAATAGGCAAACTCCCCCTCCAAGCTCTCTCTCGTTTCCGGCACTGGGACAGGTGGCTGCAGGACCCGAGCAGGGCCCAGCGGGCCCGGCCAGGCCCTGCTTGGGCCAGGCCGGGCCGGGCCACGGCCATCCTGAAGCCATGGACCTGTTCCAGCCGTGTCCTGTTGTAATTTCATGAAGATATGGGGGGTGGAGTGTTCAACTCGTGAGCAGAAGCACCTGCGCTGAGATAGGCAGATGCTGACGCAGCTGTAATTTCATGAGAAGTTTGGACAGGGAGAGATTGACCAGATGAGGACTTTTGCTCCAAACGGGAAAGGAGAAAACCTCAGTCCCTAGAGATGAACCAGATGAGGACTTTTGCTCCAAACGGGAAAGGAGAAAACCTCAGTCCCTAGAGATGAACCAGATGAGGACTTTTGCTCCAAATGGGAAAGGAGAAAACCTCAGTTCCTAGAGATGCTCCCAGAGATAGTCCTAACGATGAAGATGATGAAGACCCTTTGCTCCCAGGGAAGGAGAAGGGCCTCTGTTTTTGTTTCTGAACGGCTCAACCTTAAAATTGTACCCCAAAAAACTTCAAGAGTGGACCCTCGAAAGCAGTTGCGGGAAAAGCTGCAAGTCGGGGGAAAGGACTCACACGCAGGCAGAGAGACTCCTCTTCCTAAATGGACTGAACAATATTTGGAAGCGGGCGGCTGTCTCGTTGTGATAATGTTTTCATAGCATGAGCAAGAAGAGACTTCTCTTTCTAAATGGACTGAACAAGGTTATTATGGAAGTGGTAAACAGACTGAACATCTTAAGGGTTGTCTTTTCACATTGTCAGTGGGAGAAGGGAGGAAGGTGGGGGGAGGAGGAGAGTTCTGAAGGTGGTATAATTTTTTTTTCTTCTTTTAGGTCTGTTAATAAACTTCTTTATATTCTTTCAAGTTTGGTGCCTGCTTTGCATTTCTCCTAATTCTTATCTCACAGCAGATAAACAGTAATGAGTATTTTAGACCAAACCACTACACTAAATTGGTGTTTCCGCCCGGTTCAAACCGAACCCGCGCCAAAAAGGAGTAAAATTATTTGAGGGTTTGATTTATAATAATGGCTAATACTGGTAACATTCTGGTAAATTTATAAAATTGTAAAAAAATACTGCTGTGGCAAGGATGTGAGAAGAAAAACACACCAAGGACATCCATTCCTTTGCCTTACCATGATTTCTTGATATAATCTGTGGTTAAGCCAGAGAACTGAGCCTGACCCAACACTTCATAACTCAAGGACTTTTAAAACATGGTCCACCATTGAGCTGATAACAAGATCCTTCCAGTTAGAGATTGACCCTGCTTCAGTGATGTCTTCAGTAAAGATGGCATAATGCTACAGGAAGAACGATCTGGTCTGGGACTTGCAGTACATTCTGGAATAGCAGTGTTTGCCAAATCCTATAATGTTTGGACTACTTGACTAGTTTCCATTTCAACACATTTGGTTTTACCCAGTCTTTTCTTGAATGCTAATTATCACTTTGTGCACTTTTATGAATTTTCAGTCAGACCTCACACACTTTATTTTTACTTCAATGCATATTAACTTGTTAGTATTGTCTATTTTCAATGGGTTGTAAATGTTGGTATTAATTGAATATTAAGCTGATAATGCATTATTCATTGTATCCTGTCAACAACTATCACTTGCATACGCATATTCTTTTATACTATCTAGGGAATGTGTACAAGTTCAAAGTTCAGCAGCATTGTCTCTTTAAATGAAAAATATTAACTAAACATACAATTGTTTACAGCTGACATATCTGAATGGCTTTTCAATGGGTGTTGGACAAAATCTTTTAGATGGCTGTTTTATATACTTTGTTTGTTTGTTTGTTATTGTTACTGCCAATTTAACTGCACTCTAGTAATGAACATTAAAGTTATCTACGTTTAAATGGTACATTTTCTATTATTCTGCAGTTAGTATAAAAACGCATACAGCTTGATGTCCATAACCTTTTTGTGGAAATATTACATATTTTTTTTTTTTTTTAAGGGAATCTTCATTTGGCAAGGATATGAGAAAAAAACCACCAACCATCTCTTGCTTTACCTCATGAGGATTTCTAAACATCATTTATGGTTAAGCCAGTGGGCTGAGCCTGATCCCAAACTTCAAAGCCAAGGACATTAAAACCATAGGCTTTCTTTGATCACTTATTTTTGAGTCAATAGCAAAACCTTGAGTTTTCAAGACAGAAAAATAAATCTGAACCAGCTCAAAAGTCACAGCTGCATCGGTTTCCATTAGTTTTGCCAAATGACATCTGAAGGACTCTTAACAAGACAATAGTCCAGTCTCATCAAAGTTTGGTCTCAGATTTGATATTTCTTTCACTGGATAAAGAGCTGACAATCCAATCAATTATTACATTTTTTCACTAGTCTCCTTCATTTACATATTTTGCCTCCATCAACCCCATTTTTTGATAATGTACACAGTAGCATGCATTATTGTGCCACCATAGGAAGGATAAAGAGGGACAGGTGATAGCTCAAGTACTGCTAGGAAAAAAATGAATGCTAATAAGAACAATATGAATTAATGATTTCCTCAAAGTTCGTACTGAAAGTGTTCTGTAGACTAGGAGAACTATCTTCATCTCTTCCACTAGCCCAGCCAATCCAGCCCCAGAAAGCTATAGAGAGATATATATTTCTTCATCAATCCTGGATGCCCACACTCTGCAACAGTACTGAGGGCTTAACGTGGATGAGAGTTATTATCTTCTCGAACACCATGGGTCCATTCTATTTCTATCCAGTTATCAACAACTCACTCACATTCCCAGAGCTCAGAATATTCATTAATCAAGATACATTGAACCCTTGGAAGATCCACAGCCTAAAAGTTACGAGTCTATCTTCTGGTTATTAGGAGAGAGCCATGCATAACTAGGATGGCTCCTGAGAAGAAAAGGATACAATTTTCTGTTAAATATTTAGCTATAGCTATCCAGCTGAAATGAAAAACACCTGCCTTTGGATATTTCGACTGTAGACAACTACTTCCCGTAAGCAAGCTTTTAGTTTCTTATAAGCATGAAAAGTATTAAGCTAGATTTAACATTACATATCTATATAATTAAAGCTAGTATTCCATCCACAATGTGATCTAAATTTGCACTAGGACAAAACATTAAAACCAACTCAGCAACACTTATGGTTATTTTTGTCCGTTCAATGTTTCGCAAGTAGTCCTTATATAGCAAGCTCTCAATCGTATTTCATGTTATTTACCACGCACAATGCTTTGAAAAACTCCATCTGGGCTTTTCTTCAACAACATGGGAGGCAAGAGATTTGTGAAATCTGATGCCAGATCACTTTATGGACCAGAATTTAGTTGAATTCCTTGTCTCAGTTTTATTTTCACTGACTTCAGTGTCTGGGGATCAGATCAAAGGCTCTCTATGGTTTTGAAATAAAGACCAGGGCTGATATTATCATCCTCTGTCATGACAGAAGTTTTCAATAGAAATAATAAAAAATCTAGGAGATAGACTGTTTTCAAGATCTATTCACAATTAAAAACCACCTTACTGCAAGGTATTTCTTTGCTTCTCCAAGCACAAGACTAATTTCATTAATTTTGTCTTACTTAAATTTATAGAAACAGATATAAAAATAACCAATAATAAATCCACCATCAAGAAAAAAAGACCTTTGCTTGTGAGACTGAAAAGCTAAACATGATGGAGATGTTAGCTATAACACTTACTGCAAGACCAGAAAGTCTTAAGTCCTACAACATTGAATGTAATCTAGAGTTAAGATATGTAAAGAGTGTAAGAGACGGTCCGAAGATCCCTCATCTGCCTCACGACCATTGCCGAGGACAGAGACTGAACACAGGAGTCCTGGCCTGGCTGAGGTGGGATGTCTGCCAAGTGTTGCCTGCTGGTGTGCCCACTGGGAACTGGTACGCATTCCTGAGGAAAATTAGTGCAGGTCGCAATGGACTGCGCCGTTCTTGCTGCCCAGGCGGGAAGGACTGCGCTGAAGTGGAAAGGAATGACCTGTCCTGTACACCTGTCTTGTACACCTGTCCTGTACCTGTTTTCCCAAAGCAACGGGCCCCATAACAGCGACTGTAGATTTCCCAACCTCTTGGCCAGTTGCCCCTCGCTTCTGAAAAGGACTATAAAGGGACTTTCTGAAATAACTGAGCCCAAGATCTCCCCACAGAAAGAAGACGAATCTATTGGCAGAAGACCACCGAGGACTTCGTCTCATCTGTTGGTAGCTATTGCCCTCCCTTTTTTTTCCTCTCTACTTTGGTTTTCTTTATCTCTCTTTCTCTCTTCCATTGCATTACTGTGTTGTGGGCACTTAATAAAGGTGCACTGTTTTGATTAAACCTAAATCTCTTGTGACCTTTTACACTCTGAGATCGATAAACAAACCATCACGACCCCCGCTTGCATATGCGGATCGTGACAAAGAGTTATGTTCTTGTCCAGTTATGCAAATATTTTTAGTAGTTATGAGACAGCAGATTTTTCTTGGAATAGATAGTGCACTGTAATTAATGTATATACTGTTTAGATTTATTTCAACAAATTAAAACTTTACCGTCAGCAATGGTCAACACAATCATCAGTCCAGGCATAGGTCTAATAATAGTTTTTAGAGGGTAGGCAGAAAACCAGGTTAATCCTGTCTTGTTCTTCCACTCCAAAGTTACACAGTTTGCATCCAGTGTATGGTTATTTCATCTAGATGTTTTCCCAGATTGCATATGAAAACTGAACTATGAAAGACTTTTGAAAGTTAAGATATATCTGCTGCTTCTTCTGTATTCACAAGGCAATTAATCTGTCATAAAAGAAACTGTGATTCGTTACTGGTTTGTTGATCTCTCTTGTGAAAAGTGTTTTGTTTTGCACAAGGAAATTGAAGTTAAAATAAAGTTTTTGGTTTGGATGTTTACCTTGGAGGTCAGCTGGAGCACTTGATGCATTAGTTGTTAGAAGAGAAATGTACCAAAAATAATTGGAGAAAAAAATTGAGTCTGGAGTCCTACATCACATCCTAACCACAATATTAAAGATTTCTATTCTTTGTCTTTGGCCCAATGAATTATTAATCATTTTCTCCCAAATGGAACTGCATAAAAAGGAGAAAACTACAAGTCCTGATCCCCTTTTATTCTACTATCTCAGTCTGCTTTTACCCTCAAAGTCTACAGATTTTTGGTTTGGGCAGTCTTTCAAGAATTGTGAAATTCAGTGCAAAACTGTGCATGTGATGAGATAAGGATTGAGAAGGCTGTCTGTCAGAAACAGAACCTGCAAAAGTTGACTTTAAAAATACAAGGATTACTCTTTATGCCCTTTATGCCTTAGGGTAATAATTTAACCACCACTCTCTGCTTTTAACTGCATCAACAGAAGAAAGTGGTGCCTCCTGGCACTTAGCTTGGTATGCAGGAACTAGTTACAGGATGTGAATTAAGATATTTGTATTAATCATCTATTTTTAAAGTCTACTGATCTCTACAGTTGTCAGTTACTGTTTACTGTGAATCTCATTCTGAAGAATGCATCTCTTTATACAAACTGATTGGAAAGTGGGCACTTAATTTACCATGGAAGATGCTGAAATCATAGTCATTAGACAATGTACATTATGTTGCTTAAGCCCTCTACTGGAACTCTACTTAGACCTTTTAGAGTTGCAAGTTGCCTTGGATGAATTAGTTATATGTGCAATAAATATGTGTCAAAGAAAGTTCCTAGAATATGAATATGGTGCCTCATTAAGATACACTCATTTATATACATTTAGAATTAGAATTTGATTTTTCCTCTAAAAATTTAGTTTCTCTTTAAAGAAATAATGCATGTCCTAAAATAAATAACAAATGAGAATTCATTTAAGTGTACTGTTGAGATTCATTGCAGATGGATTAAAGATTATCTGGTTTTGCACTCTGCCTGCACACCTAAATAATCACCCAAGTGTCTTTTGGCCTTTCTTGTTTCTAATGCCTCCCTGACATTGCAAGTTTTTTGCAGAAAATTTGTCTCATTTGTCATGTGTTTAGCAGTTCTTATTATGCTTTTGTAATTCCTAACAAAAAGCTCAGACTACAAAATTATTTGCTTGTCAACAAAATGTTCTTCAAATTACCAGCAGTTTTTCATGTTTCATAATGAACTGCTCAACTCTGTATAGCACCACACACGAATAGGCATTAAAAATTACAGCTGTGATGCAGTGCTTTTTCTATATAAATATATTTGGTGGAACACAGTATAAGGTAACTAATTCTCAAATTCTTTCATTCTTCCTATTTGCTCTCCATCTACTACCAGTCTATGCCTTACTCTGCCACCTTAGGTAGTTTTAATACATTGTATTTTTTTTGCTTTTTATTCATATTTTAAAATCAATGTACTATTTTTTTTTTAGCAAAATTTAAAATCTTTGAGATTTTAAAGTTTTGTGCCCAGCTAAATGGAAAACACTGTGCAGAACTGAATACAAGATAAGTGCATGTTTCATCTGTTGAAATTTAAAGGTCTCTAATCTGATTGTTTATATTTGAGGTGGTTATCAAAGCTGCTTCTGCACTCTGTAGCTAGAATAAAAGCACTTCTGTAAGATTCATTGCACTTTAAAGGACACTTCTCCCATACATCTGATAAATCACATTCTGGAAATGCCTGACTTTCTCCACAAATTACTGAGATGGCCTAGTGCAATTTATGCAGAGTAGATGTCTGATGACAGATGTGCACAAGTGGTCAGATGAATCCTCTCCTATGAATCTGATTTTGCCATAATTGACTCAGAGGTAGAAAAATGTATTCTTTGTAGGTCAAATATGTTTTCTATAGTACTCCTCTCTATTTATAACATTGCAAATAAATACTGTATTAAAAGTAGTCAGAGCACAACTCTGTAAACTAAAATATGGCTTCCTGAAATTCTGATGTCATACAGAATGCAGCAGGAAAAATATGCCCTTCTAGGGGCGAGGTTTTTTTAATATACCTGTTTGTGATAGGGCTATTGGGTAGAAGCAACCAGTTGTTATCATCCTCTGCTTCAATGCATGTCAATATATTGTAAATAGATCACAGTGTAGCAAAATAAATTAGTAGAGATGTTGCAAATGTGTGCCTGGCTAGCATGGAAACTCATGTGTATTGCTTTATCATTGAACACTGTTCCTGTGGTGTTAGATGGAAAAGGAGGAAGATTTTTTTTCAAATATTAAAATAAGATATATTACTATGTGTAGTGGGTTGGTTTGTAATGGGGTGGAAACACCAATTTAGTGTAGTGGTTTGGTCCAAAATACTCATTACTATTTCCCTTCTGTGAGATAAGAATTAGGAGAACCGCAAAGCAGGCATCAAACTTGAAAGAATATAAAGAAATTTATTAACAGACCTAAAAGAGGGAAAAAAAAAAGGGAAAAAAAGAAAAAAATCATACCGCACCTTCAGAACATTTCTCCTCCCCCCCTCCCCGTTTCTCCCTTCTCCCGCTGACAATGTAAAAAGACAACCCTTGAGATGTTCAGCCTGTTTATCACTTCCATAATAACCTTGTTCAGTCCATTTAGGAAGAGTAGTCTCTCTTGCTCATGCTATGGAGGAATTATCACAATGAGACAGCCGCCCGGGTTGGTTCTCTGTTCGCCTTATGTGAGAGTCCCCTCCCACGACTTGCAGCTTTTCCCACAACTGCTTTCAAGGGTCCACTCTTGAAGGTTTTTGGGATACAATTTTAAGGTTGAGCCGTTCAGAAACAAAAGTTCTCTTCACCCATCTCTGGGAGCATTTCATCTCTAAGAACAGAGGCCCTTCTCCTTCCCTGGGAGCAAAGGGTCCTCCTCATCTTCATCTCTAGGACTATCTCTGGGAGCATCTCTCAGAACTGAGGTTTTCTCCTTTCCCATATGGAGCAAAAGTCCTCATCGCTTCCATCTCTCCCTGTTCAAACTTCTCATGAAATTACAGCTGCGTCAGCATCTGCCTATCTCAGTGCAGGTGCTTTTGCTTACGAGTTGAACACTCCACCCCCCATATCTTCATGAAATTACAATGGGTACTCTGATATATTGTAGCTTTACAACAGAATTTCAGCTTTAAGCATCTCCTCTTTCTCCTCTCTCAGGTTTTCAGCTCTTCACAGCGCTAAAAGGGTTAATCTCACCCAGGCCTTGCAGCTGGAATGTCGCTTATAGCTGTTGGTCACATGATCTTTGCTGGACAGCAGTGCAGCTTTCGGCTGAATCTTGGCCGCACTGGAGAGGGGGAGCTGGGCCGCTCTGGCTGGGCGCCGACGGGCGGGGG
>NW_008239080.1:9571449-9634083 GCF_000691975.1 Corvus brachyrhynchos
CGGCGGCTCCCAGCAGGGCTGTGGGGGGGCGTTCCGCGGGTGGAACAGGGCCCATCGGCTCCAGGATGGCCGTGGCCCGGCCCGAGCAGGGCCTGGGCCGGGCCTGCCGGCCCCTGCAGGGGGCCCACAGTCACCTGTCCCAGCGCGGAAACAAGAGAGAGCTCTGCCTGCGGTGTGTGTATTCTTAAGTGTGGATCACAGAGGCGGTCTAGATTTTAAGTGGCTTAAAGAATTGTCCATATTCAAACTGGCCATCTGATAGGTTCTGTCAAGTCACAGAGGAAGCTGTAAGCACCCCTTTGCAAGAACATCACTTCCGGGACTATGCTTACTAACCCATGACACTATGATGTATAGTCAACTGTAAATTATCTTCGAATGAGCTAGAAAAGCCAGAGGTGACAGTCAGTTTGGGTCCAAGCTGAAGTATCACTCAACACAAAGCAGCTAGAAGTGCAGGACTTTAAATATTTCTTTAAGGTAGTACAGACTCACAGAAAAATAATCTTTATGAGATCTTGCTTTTCTTCAAACAAATTAATTTCTTAATCTGCAGAACATATTCAGAGACAAGTTATGCAGATTCCCCAGTGATTTAGTCCCATCCAGCAGTTCCAGAGTTGTCATATAGAAAACACTGTCTCCATATCCATAATTGGATATCAGGTAAATTTTTCAATGCCAAGAAATCCTAAGCACTTTCTCTGGCACAGCATGCCTCTTCATCCATGCTGCTAAAGACTTTCTCACCAAAGGAGAAGAGTTTTGTCTATTTTGATGGCTGGAAGAAGAGTGTGATTTGTATCAAGCTCCTGAACTGCACTAGTAGTTGCCTGGAGAGAGCTCGTTGAAACAGACTGCATATCTAAATGTATGCGTGTTTACCTACTTCTGCAGAAACAGCTTCACATACAAGATCGAGACATATGAGCCCTCGGCAACCAAGTGCTTCTGGGGGTTGCAGCTGGTCAGTACTGAATTAATGCTAATAAGCAATATAAAAAACTATTATGTGACTATTGCAGGGAGTCTTAAAAAGAATGCCAGACCTGAAAGGTATAATTTACTGCTAAACTCCTGTAATGAAAGTGAATTACAACTAGTACAACAAGGGCAGAAGATATAAAAGACTTTCATAAAACAAGATACAAAATAATTCAGAGAACATAATGGAACAGTCTATACTTATACTGAGCAAGATGCATACTTACAGGCCATGTCTGAAAATTTAAAAGGGAATAAAAAAAATATATATAAAAGGGAGAGGTTAGTCTTAAGAAAGTAAAGGACAAATAATTTGTACAGCTCCAAGAAGTGCTATTGAAATTTTGACAATATTTCACTGGTTAGAGACACGGTCTATTTCTAATCATATGTACTTAAAATATTCCTTAAGATAAAGAAAGTGAGTAACAACACTGATTCACCAGATGCTTATATTTTTAAATCAGCCAGTGCAATTGCTGTAGTAAGCACAATGAGCATGGCTTGCCCTTGCACTGACAGCACTCCTTCCTTATCAGCACAGTTCCATTGGGTTTAAACCAAATGGAAATCTAGACTATATGGTATAGTCTAAAGTCTATTAGTTATATGTGCAATAAATATGTGTCAAAGAAAGTTCCTAGAATATGAATATGGTGCCTTATTAAGATACACTCATTTATATACAATTAGAATTAAAAGTTTGACTTTTGCCCTAAAAATTTAGTTTCTCATTAAAGAAATAATGTATGTCTTAAAATCAATGCCAAATGAGAATTCATTTAAGTGTACTGTTGAAATTCATAAAGGAGGACAATAAAATATAATACATCATAAAAATATTAATGCAAGTGTTGGAAACATACCTCTCCATTCCTCGCATCTCTTATTCCTTCAGAAAATACTGAGGGAGAAATGTCACACATCATAGTAAAATATTACTGAACAGGAAGTATAGGCCCTGGGCTGCAGTACCATTATATACTTATTTATAAATATCTCCTTATAATAAACCTCTTCATTTTAGAAATTTAAAATGTAGTCTGATATCAGTGGTAACAGTAAAATATGACAGATCACACAAAGAATTATGATTTCCAGTCTTAAAAGCAATAAAGAAGAACTCTTAATTACTAATCTTCAGCAGACAAGTTATTCTTTATTTGGCCAATTGTAAATCAAGGGGGTGGGATGGCATAGAACTGTGGAATTGGCAAAACAGAAACTATTCACGCACCATTGACAGAGCAGCTGTGGGGTGAGGAAAATTTCTCTTCTGCAGATTTATATCCTAAAGGCAAAATCCTGAAACAGAAAAGAAGGTCAAATGCTTCAGATTATTACAACAAAATTAAATTAAACTAATACACCAGAGACATCATCTGCCTAATTACCTTAAATCTGATTTGAGTGATTTATTTCATTTAACTCCCTAAAGGATATGCATATACTTTAGAACTACTACCTGGTCTGGGTTCATTTTATAGTCAATAGAGGGAAACAGATATACTCAGAATTGAATGGGCCTAGTTTAGATGTTAACTGTAGATGAAGATGAAACATAATAGAAAGCAATATCACAGTCGCTGAATGGTTGAGGTTGAAAGGGACCTCAAAAGATCATCTAGTGCACCCCCTCTGATGGTTGCATAGGACCATCTCCAGGCAGACTGCAACCCCTCTGGGCAGCCTTTTCCAGTGCTTGGTCATCCTCACAGTAAAGAAGTTTTCGTTATGTTCAGATGGATATTGCAATGTTCCAGTTCATGCCTTTTTCCCCTTGTCCTGTCACTGGGCACCACTGAAAAAGAATCTGGCCCAGCTCCCTCAGACTCTCCTCAGGAGAGAGATGCTCCTGTCCCATCATCATCTTTGTAGCTCTCCACTGGGGCCCCTCCTGTAATTCCTTGTCTGTCTTGTGCTGAGGAGCCCAAAAGTGACACAGCACTCGAGATGTGGCCTCACCAGGATAGAGCAGAGGGGCAGGTTCACCTCCCTCTATCTTCTGTCAATGCTTTTCCTCAGGATACTGCTTGGCCTTTTTGGTCACAAGGCACACTGCTGCTTCATGGTTAACTTCCTGTCCACCAGGCCCCCAGGTCCTTCTCCTTTCATCTGCAGAATGCAAAGGTTGTCTATACAGACTACTCAGATATAGGAGGGTACATTTAGTCAGATTACTACACACTTTGAAGGAGCCCATCTAAAATAAAATCACTGAAAGGATATTATTCATTCTACAAGAAGGCAAGAAACAAAAGCTGGTGGCATTTTTCTATTATATGTTTGTTAAGCATCTAGAACACTGACATTTTCTCACTTAAGCCTCATTTGAATGTTAGTTTATTGAGAATAAAATTAAACAGTAGTATAATATGCATATGATGTAGATACTTAAATTCCCTAAGAAAATGTTTGACTTTGCTTAGAACATGTATTTACTTTCGATCGTGTATTTACTTTGATGTATACAACTATGCATAATTTCCTACATGAAATTTTCCTTTTTATCTAGGACAAAAATTTTTCAAACTTCACTACAAAAATACCTTTTTCCTCTCTATTTCTTTTGAAAGATTTTATCTAGGAGGCTTAATCATCTGTCACTACAAGGGAGAAGTGCTAGTACTGAAATATTGCTAAATTTAATTCCCACTGAAGCACTTTACTGAAACTTATTGGTCTTACATAGGCGCTAGTTTGAAATCTGAAATTGGATTCTGGAATAAATAATCAAAATACGGTTTTCTTATTATTGTCTGAGTTGTGCTCAGAATCTAAGATAAAGATATCTTTACTAGATTTGGAAGAATAGAGAGTCTTTTGATTAATGCTCAGATGAAAAGAGCATTTGAAAATATGGGAGTGACAAGGTCACTTGTGCTATAGATATTGAATAACCCATCTGGGTAATGGGAGGAAATGTTGTTTCTGTGGGCTATCTACAAAGTATTCCCAGTGCCAAACTACATTAGATGTTATAATGGATAGTAAGGGAGGGTAAAATTTGTCAAGAAAATGAGGCAGTCTGGACAGAAACCAAAAGTCAAGATACAAGCGCTATAATTAAACAACTGATTTATTTTACCAATTCTATTTTTAAGAACCTTTAACAAGGTTTTCAGCAAGAGATGAGACATGCTTGAAACAAGATATTTTCAAACAAGGACATAACCTAAAGAAGGACATAACCTAAACAGCTATGGTTTTTATATGGAGTGGGAAAACTATAAGAAAAATCTAAATTATTCCGTTTCTGCCATGTTACTCTCTTCTCTGACCTCAAGCACTCCTCTCCTCTCCTCCAGTATATATTAAACATTGTCTTTTGAAAAACCAAAAACACATATCTTGGTTCCCTCCTGTAGAAATCTTACTTAGATAGGAATGACTTACTTTTAAAGGTTTGGGAAGTTTTCTGAATAAGATCAGAATGATAGTAGTGTTTTTCCAGCAAACAGCTGAGATTTTGAGCATTTTATCAACTCAGAGAAATTTTTTTTTCTCTCTGTAGATGGCATTTTTAAAAATATTTTGTTCAAACATTAGTTTCATGACTGCACTTTTAAAACTTTGCTGTAAAATAACTTTTTCTGGGGTTCTCAACTGTTATGACCTCATAAGAGCATTCCACAATTTCAGAAGATTTACGAAGCACAGTTTGATTTTCAGCTTCTTTTATCTTCTTCTTCTTTTTTTACTGGATCACATCCATAAACTCTCAAGTGAAATGAAAAAAAAAAAAAAGAAGAAAAAGAGAAAAGTGAAAGGCAAATGAAAAAGTCTTCAGAACTCAAAGTTTAATACAATTTCATCAAATTGCGCACAGTTGACTTCTGAAGTTTTTGTGGCATTTACTAGTGAAGTCCTTAAGATATAGTCAGTTGAAGCATAATTGATTAGATAACCCTTCTCCCACTTCCCCAATAATCCAGCTGCCACAGGCCACCCATAGACAAATTATGTACCACAGCAGTAGATCAAACGGTTACTAACAGAAGTTATGTTGGTATGCCAAATCCACAGAATTTAAACATAGTAAGAACCTAAGAAGGATGGCTATTTTGAGGGATTACAGCCACTACTAATAACCATGTAAAAGAGATATTTAACTTTATGTTTTGTGATGTGAAATAAACATAGACCTCTTAGCAGTGAAGGTCCTTGGAAGAAAAGTTAATGGGGAAAATGATCCCTAGACTCTGCTGAACTGCTTCCTTTTGTCTTCCTATGGAGTACATGGGTTCCCAGACGAGAAGCACTAGATGTCTTCTCTTCTGTACGGCACATTAATATTTCAGGAGAATCTTTGCTTCAGCTGCTCTATCTAGACAATATATCAATCCAAATTCATAGCTGACATAAATCTTGAATTTAGTTGAGTTTCACCAGATTTCATTTTGTCTCACAAAATTCCCCTATCCTTTACTACATTCCGAATCATCTTTAGCTATATTAATAAAAATTAAATAGCTGATATTCAAAAGAAAAGAAAATAATAGGGTAATTGGGTAGTATTTAATGAAATACTTTAGTGAAAACTCTTGAATTTATTTTTCTAAATTGGTTTACAGCAAATCTGCTGGCCACCAGAAAGTAATTTCACTCAATTTTTCACCAGAAAAAAAGCGGATGTGAAATGCACATCACCACAAATCACAGGTTTTATAACGACACTAAACTGTTATCAGACTAAAACATTTGTGTAATTCTGGAATTCTGTTGGAAAAAATATGCTGAGTGATACTTAAGCTTACCTTTGAACCTTCTTAGAAGGTTATTGTTAGTATCCTTTTAGGTTATAATATAAAACATATGAGGCTACAAAGTGCAAAAAGACTAATAAGTGCTTATTTATAGGTGTGATTTTTCTAGAGTTATGTCTAATCCACACAAAATAGTTATTCTTTAACTTTTAGTATTAAAATTATTTTTATATTTAAAAAAACCACAGTAACCTCCTGTTTAGTGATTTCAATTACTCTCAAAATATAATTTGTGTAGTGTTTGGGGTTTTTTTTCTTGATTAATAATTACATTTGAGTTATATCAAAAGATTAATCCTACTATTTGGGTGATGATTTTATTCTCCATTATTTGAAGATACAAAAAAGGCAAAGTTTGTACTTGATATGCAACTTCATTTACCTCTGCATGCATTTAAACAGCTAAGTGAAGCTTTATGACTCACTGGAGAACTTTGACCTTACCCACCACCCAAGGAGCCTAGACCAAGAGCAAGACAGAGAAATGGAGTAAAAAACTCACATTACTTGCCAGGGGATAAAAGGCACATGTGGAAATAATTAGAAGACAATCAAAAGCATTTTACTTTCTACTTAGAATATTACTGTATGTAATATAGAGGTCAATTTTTAACTTAGACAGAAAATACCACTAGTCTGATATAATACACATACTCTTTCAAAGTGTTTTCAAATACGTATCAGTTTACTTGTAGATGATTTTCATTACAAATAAAATAGGTATATCTTGTATCTCTTGGATATATATTGTCAGTAACTTTCGTGAAAGGGTAAATGTATGGTATAACTAAATAAGAAGTTATTCTCCTAAGTATAAAAATAACATATTTAGAAATTCCATTGAAAAAATGATTCTTTTGCATTACATTAGATTTCTAACAAGTACTTTCTTATCTCAGAATATTTATCTCAGAAAACTAAAGCTGGTAAGTATATAAGACTGAAGAAGCAATTTATATAATATTTTAAAGACCTTTTGTTAAAATAACCAGATCCAAAAGGGATATTGTTATATTTGAATTGCAAATGTCTTAAAGGTTCCTTGCTGGTTCCAGGGATTATATAAAGAGCTAGACAGTCAAGTTCCTTAAGAAGTGAAAAAGATGACTTAGGCACTTAAACAGGAACTCGGACTCTGAAACATTCTCTTACTATTTTTTTTCTTTAATTTTCATTCTGGTGAAAATGGCAGACTTCCCTTTTCTTTGAAGGGCATGCATGAAAGAGGCTGCATATGCATACTGTCAAGTCCCTGAGGACTGTAATGGGTATGACTGTCCCTGTCCAGCCTCTTTGGTGTCTTCCTCCACCCACCCACCCACACCCCAGGACCCCATTTCAACCCCCCAGGGCTTTAACTAATATAAGTACTGGGGTGCAAATATCCATCTATCCCAGGTGTCTCAAGATTTCTGTGGGGAGGGTGCATCACTCAGCATAACCATGCTTCTAACGGGGTAACCCAGCCACAACTTCTTCCATCAGTGGAACTTCTCTTTCTCTTCCAATTAAAATTCTGACTTGCAGGAAGCTGGAGGTGTTCATCAGCATTTTTCTGTACTTATATTTCCTGTTTGCCTCAGAAGTGATTTCCATATAAAGGTCACACATCATGATTTCCTGTTTTGGTCCTTTTCGAAAACTGCTTCATGGAATTCAATAGAAAAACTAACTAGTTTTGCAGCATATTATGCAATTAGCAGTTCCCTACATCTACTGAGTTTTCAGTACTGACAGCCTCTTATAAAACCTTTTATCCTTCAATCTGAAAAGAGAAATGCTTTTGCAGGGAAATTTAGTGTGAGTCAAATAGATGGCTGAAATAACAAGGAGAAAATAAAATGTACAGTATGCAACACACAGTCAACCCTTTCTGTGAAATGTTGAATTTTAATTACTATAACTAATTCTAATCCTGCTACATTTCTCTCATTACAGATGTACACTGGGCTAATGTGGATTAAGATAAAGTGCTTCAAGGAAACAGAAGCAAAAATAGGACAAATCTCATGTTTGTAGAGAGAAATAGAGAACTTTTCTCTAACCTTAGCTTTTGACATCCTATTAAATGCCATGTCTTTAACTGAGTGACTTGTTCCATATATGGTGACATACTAGCTCTTCAATGAGTGCAGTAGTCTGACCAACTCTTGTTTTGTGATAAATAACCATTTACTTAATAGCAATCTCTTTGAACTGCACTATGAAACATAGTTTATCATATCATCACATTTTGCTCTCTTCCCTCTCTCAAATCAATACCTTAAAATTACTGCTATATTTTTTACATTCATTTTGTTTTGTTAAGGGTCATTGACTGCTAAATAGTAGCAATCGCTACTAAAACAGATATCTTGTTGCTCTTGATGATCTCTTCAAAAGAGTAAGAAATCACTGTTACAAAAAATAAAGTCTTGCTTTCCATGATTTTTATAAGTATTGTTTTGCTGTGTTTTCTCATTTTCTGCAGCTTTCCTCCATTTGGAAACAAACAAAATTTTGGGTTTAGACATTGTTTACATATTTAGAAATGTCACTCTTTCAGTTGTATACTTTCATCATTTACAAAAACTTGTATGCTCTATGTTAGACTCATTCTAGTAGTATTAATATAAGTTTCTTGAAATTATTTTTTTCATGTACACTAAATTCTTAAAGAATAGTATAGACTACCTATATCTGTGAATTTCCCAGTTTGGAATTTAACCTTCAGGACTTTGCTAATTCAAGATATCACTGCATGCATATTTTTTAGATGATCATAATCTTTTAAAGTAATGAAATAAGATGGATTTTCTAGATTCTGTATCAGTTTAGAACGACCTGGAGGAGAACATATTGCTTTTTAGGCAGTCAAAGAGAAGAGAGACATCAAAACATCTATCTTCGAGACATCAAAACAACAAAACAAAAATTATTTTATATTTTTATTTTTGATCATGACTTTCCTGTACTTTAAATTATAGTTATAAGGAATCTTAAATGCAGAGTGGCCTTATCAGCTTGATGGCTAGATTGTACCCATATTCTTATGATGGTTCAAAATCAGAAGGCAGTAATCCAGCTTTTAAGTTCTCTAGGGAGGCTGTTTCATTAAGTATGGTTAATCTCAAACAGAATATATTCAGAAAAAACATCAAGATTGTGTTTCCTTTCATTAAGAGTAAAACAATTAATTGTTGAAACTGTTAATGGGGAAGTTGTAACTGAACTATAGAATAGCGGAGACTTATTTGGCAAATGCTTTCAAAACAGAACAGTGAATTATGTACCAGGTTAGAATGTGGTGCTATATATATTCTGCTCCTCATTTTCAAGAGCTCTCTACTCTTAAGACTAAAAAAATTTTAAAGTGTATGGCTGCTTTTAAAAGCTTCTTTGCTTTAGAGGGGCTGCTGTACACACAGGAATGAAAACCTATGACACAACAAAAGATACCCCATTATCCTAGCTGTGGTATGAGAAGTTCTGTATTCAAAGGACTGCTTAAGAAGTCCTGGACAACACACATGGCAGTTCTGGGAGATGGGATGATCTAGATCAAGTATCTGACTGCCTGGGCAAGAAAGCTGCAACAGCCTAATGTCTAACACCACAATGCAGGGAAACAAATACAACCCAAGGTAAGAGTTGGAGTCTGGCCTTCACAAATCTGGGAACATAAGACCAAGGGAATTTTTAAACTCAGCTTCCCCAGACTTTGTACAAAACAACCAGGTTTGTTTTCTACCACTGAAAGTCTATTTCTATTGAAGGGAAGCAAACCTTTCCAGCTCTTGTAGAGACTAGAAAGTTTATTTAAACGAATCAATGAAGTACTGCAAATCACTTTGGAGGAGGACAGAAAAATGGTGGAACATGAAACATCTGGGATATAACTATATCTTCAGAGTGACTCTTGTATATACATATGTCTTACTACTGGCAAAAAACACTTCTGTATAATTTCTTCCTCCATAGTTATGGATAATCATTTTCTAAAGATCTCTGGGTCATCATCTGATAGCTGAATCTGGACAGGCTTTAGAATTTATCATTTTCCTCTTTATGTATGATCCTTTGACAAAAAAATTAATGAGATCAAAAAAAGTCTGTCACCATGTTGTGGTCTCAACAGCATAACAATTTTAATTTGATTGTGGAGCAGAGAAAGAAAAAGTCACTGCCTTGTCATGAATTGATATCAGAGCTAGCTGCAGAACCTTTTTTCCAAGTGCTTGTGCAGTGCACCTACCATTACAGCACAGTCCTTTGGACGTTTGATAGCAATTAATAGAAGACATCTTTTTTTTTAAGACCTTCAGTACTACTTTTCAGTACTAAAAATTGTTCAGGGCGTGATCTGGACCTAATTTATGTATTTAGAGCTCTCAACAATGTACTCCTAACAAGAACATGACAACACGAGGAAATATTCATGATGGTAGATGTGCACAATTCTAGAGGTTTTTCTTTTCTCTGCAAGTTTGTTTTAAACTCATTATGGGGCTTTTTTAAGGATAGAATGTATCCTTAAAAATACTTAAGTATCCTTAAGGATACAAAGTATCCACAAGCATTGGGCTAGATTTTGTGCCATTTAAAGCACACTGCCATGGTCCTTCAAAAGCCCAGGTTTGCTGAACACAGTGTGCATAGACTAATACTTTGCCAATCTCACAGCCCTTTCTCTGCAGGATTTAGGGACTTTTGATGCTGTAGATAGCTTAACTTGCAAGAAATCTACCTGGAACAAGTCCACAATTCTACAATCTTCATTTTTCATCCTGTATCATTACTACTATCTGTTCCCCATTACTAGATATGAGAGAGTCTCTCCCTGAAAAACAAAAATTGTAATATGGATGACTGTGTTGCAGTCTGCAATGCATGAGAGGAGTGAAGGAAGGTCATTCCCTTAGCCTAAGGTAAGTGAAACAGACATTCCCTGAGAGTGACTTCAAGGGTTCAATCAAAAAATATTCTGAATGTCATTGGTTGGATTTACAATTTATTATGACTTCCCCCTACTAAAAATGTAGGCTTCTTTTTTTCCTAACTGTCATTTCAGCAAACATAGCCTGGGGTCAGGTTTTCTTCTTCTCATTCCATCTGTCAAGTACACAGGGCCATAATCTCTGCTTACTGAAGTCTTCCAGCGGTGCATTGATATTTGATAATTTCTGATTTATGCTATTAGAGTGTTACACTGAAGTTTGAGGTCCTTTAAGTTAAATGGTGATCACATGTGCATTTTTTCCACTGCTAGTGTTTAACTGTGCCCAGGAAAAACCTCATGTGGTCTCTAGAATCAAAAGGACAATTCAGTTCTTGCAATTGGCATTCACAAGGGAAAGGGGAAAAAAATGAAGGGAAAGGAAAAAGATGGCTCAGAAAACAAGATTGTGAAAGACTGAAGTCACTGAGAGAGAATCCCAAGATGTAGGTTTTATAGTCAAATTCCAGACCAGACCACTGTCTTAAGGGAACAGTCAATAACCAAGATGTCTTATAGAAATGAGAAAAAATATTTTTCTTTCTGCCTTTGATTTTCTGTGATTAGCCTAAAGTTTCTTTTCTACAGTTCTCATCCTACTGTAACTTCTATTTCTTAATCAAACTGGGAAAATAAATCTGTAAGAAAGAACATTGAATCAAGAAGGTTTCCACAAAGCTTAAATGATATTTAATTACTGGCATTCTATCTATATTATGGTGCTTTCAAAGAACTGGCTTTTGATGTATTTCATAGGAGAGTGGGGCTAGAAGTAATGCAAACTGTAATATTCATGGAGATGGGGAGGAAGCAGTTTTATGTCCTACTCTCTCCCATGAGAGTGTTTGTGTCTCAAAGGGTTCCTGAGCTGTATCAGATGAAGTTACATCTCTACAGTCCTTTAATCAAAAGTAAGGCAAATTACTGTGACTTGACCTCATCTCTTCCTTGACATATCAAAGCAGCAAAAGGATGCTTGAAACTGTGCTAACCAAGCAGCATTTGCATCCATTAAAAACTATCATAAGCAGCTGAGAGTATCCATCAGCACTCAGATCAAAGGGTTATTATTGAGAAATGTCTGTGTGCTCCATCTACTGATCTGATCAGGGGGCCTCAACAAGAACAAACTTCTATTTTGCAAATCACTGGTTGAAACCTCTAATACAAGAATTCAAAAAGTCCAGATTGCTAAAAATGAAAAAAAAAAAAAAAACTGCAGGTGGAAAAAAGTGGTGAGTCCTCTGATAGTGGATTTGGCTGTGTGTAATGCTGTTCAGAAAATGCTGTGCCTGCTGTTTTTATAATAAGATGACCTTTTCCACTGCAAAGACACCGCCATCACAACCATTAGTAAAACACTAATGAATAGTCTCCTATTCAAACAACAGCAGCAAAGCAGGAATCTCATATCTCCTACGTCCCTTTCACTTCACTGAACTGTGAACTCTAAAACCCCATTGAAACCAGAACATTTTGATGAGAGGAATTGCAGGAATGTTACTCAGAATCATTCCTTCTACAAAATTTTCAATTTTCTGGCTTCTAATGTTGTTTGTTGGCTTTTTTGTTTGTTTGTTTGTTTTTTAAACTATGAATATGCTTAACACATCTGAGAACAAGTTACTATTTCTGCTCTTATTGTGCCTAGGAGCCATCATCTAGGTTAGGGACTTAGCAACTTAATATGCAGCTGTGAAGATAAATGACCCTGATTGATCTTGTGCTGCCATTTCTAATGTCATGACTCTTTTCTGCCAGACTTTGCCATTCCTGAGGGGTATGAACCCTCAATAGGTGATACAAGATATCTACTCAAAAGTGGTAATAACTTGAAATGCTACATTATTCAGACTTTTTTTATGACAGGGGACAGAAGACTCTCAGTAGCCCAGATTTTAGAAATGTATATCATATTCTAACTTCAGCTGATAAAAGTAGGGTAGAATATTTAGTTTGTGTAAAGTCTTGTCAGCCAGAAATTGCTTTTGATTTAGCTGAGTATAGAAAAAGCTTTTCCATAATACCCAGATACTGTGTAAAACAGGCTACGGAAAAACTCTCCTTTTTGAATTTTCACTGTTGGTAAAGAAGAGTCTATAGTAAAACATCTGTGTTATATGAGCTGATTGTTTGTAGGCTCTGTGGTTTTCTTCAAAAACACTTATTCTCTTAATGAGAAAATTCTTAAATTGAAAAATTACCCATCAGAGTAAGTCTGTATAGGTTTACAAAGAAAATAAGAGAATGAAAAGTATTTCTTCCAGGGCCATGAAATGATTTCAGAACATAAGATATGCTCTCACTGTAGTTAGATAATTACTTTAGGAAACCCACAACTTGCAGCAGCCTGTTGCTCACCTCTGCCCAAAATGTTGGGCTGCTCCCAAAAGGAACACAGCTGAACATGCAGGAGCAGCCATGCCTGTGTTTCAAATATGGAAATTTTTCAGAGCATGGTCTATAGCCTGGTTTCTTGGATGTAAACCATTTATTCCTGCTAAAAAATTCAGACATAATTAGTGTAAAAAAGTGCACCTACTGGTTTTTAACCTGTTAGAAAAGTTCTGTACACTTAATGATGCAAACAAGCATTTCATTAAAATTTCAGAAGCATCAATCCAGATGAGATCACAGGTTTTCATAGGTGTCACTGAAAAATCTGAACCCTTTTGTTTATTGCTGAGCATTTATATATATATTCAGCCCAAATGTTCATATATGTTTTAGCACTAAATCCCTAATAATTTGAATGAGAATCAAGAGCCTAATTACTTGTGAGAGAACTAAATTTCTGATCTGCTTTTGAAAATAAATCCGAAACATTTTCAGCTTAATATAATATAATATAATGATATATTTGTCATGGGTTAGCAAGCATAGTCCCGGAAGTGATGTTCTTGCAAAGGGGTGCTTACAGCTTCCTCTGTGACCTGACAGAACCTATCAGCTGGCCAGTTTGAATATGGACCATTCTTTAAGCCACTTAAAGTTGTGACCACCTCTGTGATCCACACTTAAGAATAGGAAACTCGGAGGCAGAGTCTCTGTCTCGTTTCTGGTGCTGGGACAGGTGGCTGCGGGCCCCGTGCAGGGGCCAGCGGGCCCAGCCCAGGCCCTGCTTGGGCCAGGGGGCGGCCCCGGGCCACCCTGGAGCCAATGGGCCCTGTTTCATCTTCGGACCACCCCCCCAGCAGGGCTGTGGGCAGCCAGAGCGGCTTGGCTTCCCCCCTCTCCACTGTGATAAGCGGCATTCCAGCTGCAAAGCCTAGATGAAATTAACCCTTTTAGTGCTGTGAAGAGCTGAAAACCTGAGGGAGAAGAAAGAGGAGATGCTTAAAGCTGAAATTCTGTTGTGAAGCTATGATATATCAGAGTATCCCATTGTAATTTCATGAAGATATGGGGGGTGGAGTGTTCAACTCGTAAGCAAAAGCACCTGCGCTGAGATAGGCAGATGCTGACGCAGCTGTAATTTCATGAGAAGTTTGGACAGGGAGATGGAAGCGATGAGGACTTTTGCTCCATATGGGAAAGGAGAAAACCTTTCCGAGAGATGCTCCCAGAGATAGTCCTAAAGATGAAGATGAGGAGGACCCTTTGCTCCCAGGGAAGGAGAAGGGCCTCTGTTCTTAGAGATTAAATGCTCCCAGAGATGGGTGAAGGGAACTTCTGTTTCTGAACGGCTCAACCTTAAAATTGTACCCCAAAAAACTTCAAGAGTGGACCCTCAAAAGCAGCTGTGGAAAAAGCTGCAAGTTCGGGGATCAGACTCACATGCATGCAGAGAGACTCCTCTTCCAAAATGGACTGAACAAAGTTATTTGGAAGTGGGCGGCTGTCTCGTTGTGATAATGTTTTCATAGCATGGGCAAGAGAGACTCCTCTTCCTAAATGGACTGAACAAGGTTATTATGGAAGTGATAAACAGACTGAACATCTGAAGAGTTGTCTTTTTTACACTGTCAGTGGGAGAAGGGAGAAAGGTGGGGGGAGGAGAAGAGTTCTGAAGGTGTCCTATGATTTTTTTTCTTCTTTTAGGTCTGTTAATAAACTTCTTTATATTCTTTCAAGTTTGGTGCCTGCTTTGCGTTTCTCCTAATTCTTATCTCACAGAAGGTAAACAGTAATGAGTATTTTGGACCAAACCACTACACTATTATATATATTAGTAGGTTCTCTTGATATTGTTACACAAACAGGTTGGTGTGCTATAATGTACATGAAGATTTGAAAGTATTTTGAACTTCAGAGGAAGTTATTCAACTTTTAACAGCTCAGTTACATCCATTCCTTCATTTTATTGATGCTATGTTCTTCTTCACTCCATCAGCTTTTTTATCTCATTTCTAACACAACTGATATTAGAAGTCACTACTCTAGTCTACTGTTTTTTAATTTGCCTACAAATTAAGCTGTGAAATGGATTTTAAAATTTTTGATTAAAAGCACTAAAAAATGTTTCCAGAAGGAAACAACTGTGCTAAGCTTCCTTCCATAAAGAAGTTTTATAAGTAGGTCATAAACCCCTGAAATTAAGTCGGAAATGCTGACAGACCCCAAACTTTTAGAAGCTCTGTAAGCTCCAGTCTAATCATCTTTTCCCAGAGGGGGAAAATCTTTTTCTTGAGACTAAATTGTAGACTGTAAAATTGTTGTTTTGTCACATAGAGCTCTGAGTATACAGTAAAGAAATGTACAGCAAAAAAAAGCCATATGTTGTTACTATAGCAACTACAAGTCAAAAAGATATCGTAAAATGTCTTTTTCTTCTAAATTTATCCTATGTAACATTTCCCAGTCTTGCTTAATTATGTTACACAATATAGCTTTCATTTGTTAGCATGGGTCAGAAGAACTCTGAAACTACACCAGAATTACTGGAGGTAAATAGTTATGAACTAATGAGAGATTTGTCCCCAGTGGACCTTAGATATACTAGGGTATGGAAAAAACTACATAAAATTACACGTCTAAAACTTCTATCTAAGAAGCCATATCTATTTGTGTATGTATGTGAACAAATCATTTTATATAATCCTCTTCCTAGAAAGGACAAATTGTTTTATAGTTTGGGGTTTTTTAATGTTTCAAAATGATAACGTGATTGTTATGGCCTTTATAGGAAATGTTTATATTTAGCAGAAGGCTTTTACAGAAGAAATTTGTGGGGCTTTCAAATCATTTGTATACCTGGTATGGAATTTCTCAGTTATGGAATTTCACTTTTAGGTGTTTTCATTTCATAAGGAAAAACAGTATGAAATAGATGACTGTTAAACATTATTTTTGCCCATTTCATACTATGAACTACACATTATTAGAAAACCAAGGTCTTTAAACTTTTGTTTCACTTTGTTTTATGTGCAATAAAGCCTGAATAGAGAATCCTGTTGTAGTAGTGGAGAGTAACTAGAAAGTAAAAAGGCATACAAAAGGCCATTGAGGCTGCTTTGCAGTAGAAGTGAAAATTTGTCTCTGATATACTGATTGTTGCTCTAGTACAGGTGCAGTACCATGGAAGTTTATTCTGTGCTACACTGGGAAAAGGTACACTTGGAAAAAAAAAGAAAACCACCAAAAATCTTTCAGCTGTACTGTGGATCTTCTTGAAGGCATGCTAACTAGCCATAACTTTGAGATTTTATTGTGTATCCTCCGTTATGTTGAAGTTACATGGATTTTCGAACTTGCTTGCATGTGTGGATGTATATTGTTCTGTTTTCCTTGTACTTTACTATTTTCAGTTCACTAAATTTTATACCATAAGTATTTCGTGTTATAATGAAAAATATTACTCTGCGTTTTCTAATTTATTGGCCAAATAGACCATATGTGTGGTTGATGCCCACCTCTTTGATGAGGTACCTGTAATAAAATGGAGATTCTGTGGTCTAAGCTTGCATTAACAACAAAGGATGGCCTAGCAGAGGCATCTTTTAGCAAAAGAGTGAGGATGCAATCAGTATTTTAAAAATGTAGTTAACAGGTTCAGATTGCTTCAGCCAAAGAATCAATGTAGTACACTAAAATCCATTGCATATTTTCAATGCAAACAAGTGTCTTTTATTTCTTTCAAAAACTTTTGTGAAACAGATATGTTGCCTTTAAAAAAGTTTGTTAATCAGAATTATTTGGTGTCCCTCTTAGGCTAAGTCGTCCCTAGCAGCAAATCAACAAGGAGGGCTTTTGTTTCTTTGTAGAACCTAAAAAAATCAGAACATCAGAAATATCAGAAATCCTGCTTTCCTCTCCATGGCCACTGAGAAATTTAGCCCTTGAATTACTGTCCTGGTTTCAGCAGCTTTTACATACTGTTTTCCCTTCTCCACCCCTGTATATGCCTGTAAGAAGCCTTTCTGATTTAAGTTATCCTGCTATTCCAAGTAACATGATTTTTACTGTGGTTTTTATCACCTTAAAGCAATTGTTTAAATTCTTTTGTGTGACATATTTACAGAAATTTCCCCTGGAAAAAACAAAGAAAACAAAACAAACACAGCCAAACACATATAGACATACACATACATACACCATACACACATCCATGCACCAAACAAGCAAACAAAATATCTCAAAAACCAGTTTTCTTTCCTCCTGCAGAACTACATGAAGTCGGAAGGTCAGGTAGTAGCAACGTGTGGCTGTGTTCCTAAAGCTGTGTAAGTGAACTTCAGTGTCCATCTTGCAACAACCCCCACTAATATTAGAGAAAAATTTCATTACTTACAGTCAATGCAGATTTCTGCAATGCTCATTCTGGAATATTCAAGACAGAAAACAAGACTAACTGTCATAGAGCATAGGAACAACTAACTCAGTGTGCAGTTTGGCCCCACACAATCAAAACTTGTGAATTCCCAATCTTCCCAGCACCTCCCTTAATCCTGTTTATTCATTTCTTTAAGAATTTAATTCTGCTCTCATTCTCTTATATTCATATTATCCAGTTTATTTACTTACTTTTCTCGCTTTAGGCACATTAGTCTACCTAAAAAACCCTGACTATAAAAGTATGATTAATATGCTATTAGATAAGATAGATGCCCAGAACATCAAGGAATAATTGCAGATATATAGTAAACCAAATATATTCCTAGTGCTATTTTGCGATTTGCAGAGATAAGTATTAAAGATAATCCTGATTATTGTCTGTGTGTTGCAAACACTTTAAAGAGCCTTGAGCAAAGTATCTCATAGAAAAAAAAAGGCTTAAATGCAGAAACTATACAAACACTAAGGAATGTCCTAGCATTAACAAGGTAGGTATTTTTGCAAATAAGAATGAAAAATGTAAAAATTTAAAGCAAGTAGTCATTTAGGATAAAAAAACTGAGGGAAGTAAGCCCATATAATATTAATTATAATTTATCTTCAGACTATTTTTAAAAGTTATGTCATCTATAGAACATCTTCTACACAAATAATTTATTCATCAAATTAAATATTTTTAATTTCTAGATACCATAAATAATAATAATAAAACATAACAGTTATATGTTAAATGCTAGCAGAACATTTTCTGAAATTTGGGTGTAGCAAGCTTGCCATCTACTGATCAACAGAAAAAATCTTTGTTTACAAGATCTTTTTGTATACCATACTGTTTAGTTTGAAACTCTCTTTATATGATGAATCAGTACTTGTGTATTTAAATAAATCTGTTTCCAGTGCCTCTGAAGGACAATATAAGGCCTCAAAGGTATGGTGCTAGTGGATCAAAGATGAGTTCCTGAAGTACTTCCTATAGCCATTGAGGAATTTTTCACTGAAAGACATAATCTTATTGAGTGTTTGGGGAATTTACTTGGCTTCTCTTAAAGCGTATATTCCTAATTCACAGATGTTCTCATGAAGTTAAAACATTATTTTATGAATAATATGGCAGAAGCAAATAAATATACTTTTTTATTTCAATTCTTTCCATTTCACAAAGAGAAATTCACTTGTCCCATGTCATCTGCCAGCTTTGCCCTCATTCAAACCTTGTCAGTGCATAGTGGAAAATTGCAGAAAATCCATATGTCCAGAGTATTTGGTGTTGTACACCCTCACGTTCCACTCAGATGGGTTTAGACATGAAGGTTAAAATCCACAGTTATGTCATATGTACAACAAAGAAAAGTCTGTACTCTTTTGTAAGAGTCTGTCTTATGGGTTAGCTTAATAATCATCATTATTGCTGTATAATTTTTCCCTTTGCCATTATCAATTAATTTCATTCAATGTAGAATTATAACAGTATGGATAATAGAGCATGAAAATGGACAACCTGTGACTAAGACAGTGATTGTATTTTAAACAGTGATTTAAAAAGAAAAAAATCTCTTTTAAATTATTTGAAATTTTGCTGACCTTTATTTAGCAGAAAATGCCTTCAGAATGCGTGGAAACATAAAAATTCTGAAATTTATGGACCAGAGCAAGATTGAGAGGAAAGAATATGCTCTTTCCAAGAACATGAGAAAGTTTGTCTTTCAATCTAATTCAATCTATACTATTTAGACTCAGTGACAGGTTATTTTTTCACAGAGTTGCCATGTAGATCACGTCTGGAACTTTTCTCTTTTTGATATCTGCCTTCCCTGCTGGATAATATTCTCCTGTAACATCATTATTTAAAGTTTTATTATAATTTCAATTGTACTGGCATAAATCAGGAATTATTTCAACTCAGTTAAAGAATTTTAAATTACCTCTGTTAACTCCAAATAGAGTTAAGGTGTTTTGCTGCAGAACCTCCTCTAAACAGGACTATGATTTTAGAGTGCATGGGAGTATAACCTAAAGGCAGAAAGTCCCAGAGACAGAATGATTTGTAGAGACTAAGGTATTTCAAGAGATTTGTCTGCAGAAATCAATAAGCTTTGTCAAAATAAATTTCCTAGCTGGCATTCAAAATCTCTGCCACAACTACTGTACATGGCTTGGTTCATCTAGCAGGTTAAAAATCTGTTCTTTGGGAAGGAGTAGGAGGAACTCTGCAAGGTTTGGGATTTTGTTTTTCTTTTCCCTTGGAGACTACTTTCTATACCTTTCAGAAGGTGACCTGAAAGTACTCTGCGTTTCTGGGGCCAAATAAGTCAATCTCTATTCAGGGAAAGCTCCAAGTCTGTTGGGGCAGATGAGTCACAGAAAACAGCATGACAGCTATCGCAGATCGCTTTGCACTTCACCTCTTTACAAACACTGGCTCATCTACCTCCTCCAAACTTCAGCAAATGCCAGAGAAGAGGCACCCATGACACAGCTCTTCAGCCTCTACTTTACTCTCCCCAGAATCCAACTGGCCTCGTGGTCCTGCTGCCACCCTTGGTAAAGCTGCCTCCAAAACATCCAGAAAGGATCCACAAGACGGGCAGGTTGCGAGGGAGGTGATCATGTGTGATGAAACAATAGCACTATTTTGTACGCTGTCACTTATTCCACACCTTGTGGAGTTTTTTAAGGAATTGTTTAGTTCACTACAAAAGTATATTTAATATGAATATTTGGTGTTGATGATCTTCACATAAAAGGAGATTAAACTAGTAGAGAGTCCTATAAAAAAATCTAAGATTATATCTACTTTTCTGTGCCACCAGAATCAAAAGGAAATTCCTAAAGGAATATAGCCGTGTTGGTTTTTTTCTCTTCTTCTAAGCAAACTGAAAAAAAGGATTTACACATTAGTTAGGATGTATCTAAACTCAATGGCATGATCGGTCAGAAAATATTGTACCATCAAAATAATAAGGCTGCATATATTGGGAGAAACATAAATAACCCCAGCTTTCTGCATATTTTAAACTACAGAAAGGTGGTGTTCTTTGTGTCAAAGTAAATTTAAAATAAATAGAACTTTATATTCATATGTATTTAAGCACAGGTATCAGAATCAGAGAAATTGAGAAAATATTACAGATGTATTTGATCTTTGAAAAGAAGCTTATTAAAAAGGGTCAACTTCATTTTTGTAAGAAAATATTAAGGCTTTAAAATAGGACAGCTAAGATGGAATATAGCACAACAGTAATTAAGTAGTAGATTCTAGTTATTTCTGCAAAGTTTAAATAGAAAATTAGGTAAATACGGGATTTGGTACTTTAGCAAAATTGCTCTAAAGCAAACTTTTACATTGATTAGCACTAAAATTCCAAATATGACATATCAGTAATACTTGTGAGAGCATATTTAATTACACTACTTATGTAGATATAGCTTCTTTAAGCTCTCCTTATGGTATAACGCTACATACAGGTCTGAAAAATCAAATCTGTACAGACTATTGCTTTTTCTCCAAGTTCAAGTCCAACTTCAATTAAGAAAAAAACAGGAGTATCTTATTGAATTAGTCCTTTGTCTCAACTGAATTTGATGAAGCATCTCCTTATTGTTGCAGAACTTCTCCAAGATCAAGTTACTTGGAATTTGAGGGGAAGAGGGGGCTCAGGCACAACAATTCATTTTGCTGGATTTTGTTAAGAGTCATTGCACCACAAATTTTAATGTAAAATGCATTAAAATACATCTTCAAATAGACTCGTCCTATCTGATTATAACCCTTTTTTCCCCTCCTATAAATTCGTTTCCTAAACTTTCACAACTGATATATTAAGAATAATTGTAGCTTAACTGGAGTAGTTAGAGTGAAAAAGTTGATATCACTCTTTTAAACATGATTTTTGAGGCAATTAACATTCTGCATGGTTTTATTTTTCCACATATAATTTAATCTCAGGCAGCTGCTGGTATTATTCCTGGGAAATACTTCTTCCCTGCTGCTCTGTTAGAAAGATGAATATGTGGTTCTCTCCTTGCCTGTACAGTCTTATTCCCAGTGCCAAGTCTAGAAATTTACATCAGAACTACTCTGTTTTTTTTCAAACATAAGATGTGTTCATTTATTCAATAGAGTGGACTAAATCCAGCACTATGTTTTCCTGGCTTTACCTATCTGTAATTCATACAGGAATTACTTTGAGGAAAGACACAGAGTAAACAAGCAGTAACTCAAAATCATGTTATTTTTAAAAAGAATAGCAGTAAGAAAGCATTTCATGAATCACTGCAAGAGGTAGTTAAAACTGATGGTTCTTATGAAAAACATAAATTTTAGGACTGGCTTAAGACCAATCTCTAAATAAAACAAGGGTGAGTGACAGATGTTAACCCATTCCCAAGGTGTTCTGCTGCTTATATTGGTACAGCAAATGAAAATAACTCACACCATTTCTAGAGCATGAAGTATAGACCATGAGTTTTTTACAGCTCCTTTAAGTTATATCTGCTACTTCTAATCCAAAATATACACTATATTAGTTTTCCTTTTCTCTTCTGTATTTTACCAAGCTTTCTATTATAAAAGAGCTTATACATGAATTACTGAATTATTTACAGCTACAGGTTCCTTAATTAAACCTGTTAATTAATTAATGCATTAAGACATGCAATATACTGGCATATACCTAAATAAAATAACACTAAAAAGTGTTTGTTAGACATCAGATACTCAATAAATGTGATGCCAACAGCTGAGCAAAGATGGGCCTGCATTGTTTTATTTTCTGAGATTGTAAATTTATATTTTTAAAAATCCTCGGGAAATTCAGCACAAGGCTTTGCCTTACTGCAAAATTGAAGCTAAATATGTTTTTAAATTATCAAAAGCTCTAAAATTTTGATATTTTGTTACCACTAAATTGTCTACCACACAAAGGAAAAATGAAAAGGTAAATCTGTACACTGTGTCCCCAATTTTGGTGTGTTTAGTCCAAATGTGTTTTTCTGTTAAATCAGAAGTGCATTATTTTAATCATATTGTAGAACATGTATGATATGTTTTCTCAACTACATTTGATTTTATCTAAAGTTGTAGTATAATATTGGAGCACAGCAATTCCTAAGTGATGATGTCTGCATAAACCATTGGGATTAGAAATTGGTTCCTCAGTCTTTAACTGAGGCCAGTGCAATCAGGTGTTGCCCCTTCACAAATCACTTAGGAGTGTACTTGATGTCCTGTTGCTTAACTGTGAGGAGAACTAGTAAAAAACATAGACTGTAAGAGCACTTTCTCACTAAAGACTGATACTTCTGTCCTTCCTATGAAGCTGTTACATACTAAAAGCCAGGTTTTCTTCATTATCGAATAGTATATAAACGGTATTCTCAGTCTTTACGTAATTTGTTCAATATATACAAAAATAGGCTTTTGTTCCTTTTGGATACAAAATAATAAATGCTTCACAGGGTGCAATACAGTATAAAATTCTACAACTGAAGCCGAGAAGGTTTCTGATTAACATTAGGTAACTGTGCTGTCTATTTTATAGACATAGTCTGTATGTTTGGGTGTCCAAGCAAATTTGTATGCTGGTTTTGGTGGAAAAAGCACTGGGTGAATATTGACCCAGAGAGTGAGTGTCTCCGGAGAGCCATTTTACTTTTTCCTCATGAACGGAAGTGGGGTGAAAACAGGATCAATGACAGAGGGTAATCATATTCCTAATCACTGAAGTTTGTTGAGTTTTAATTTATAGTGGATAGGGAAACATCGAAGGACCAGCATCACAGGAAATCATTTATACTGCAAATGACTCCAGAAATTAATTCCCAAAGACATTAAATATTGTCCTTTTTCCGTCTTCTAAAATTACGTTGTAGAAGCCTATTTGTCCTGCAGTTGAGCACCTGTTTCAGAGTATATGGTTCAAATAATATGTGTGCTTTTATGTAATGAACAGAGAAATGAAAGGCTAAGACTTCATGAGATTAGAATTTTGCCCCTGACCCCTTATGGTCTGGAAGAATTACCAACTCTTCTGTCCCATGAGAATAATCTCTGCTATTTTCCTTCCCACGTTCTTGTAAGTGAGCCAAACATTCCTGCCCCAGAAAATCTCTGCATGATTCTGTGTGTGTAGGCACATGCACGTGCTTAGAGGAATATTTGCATGCTTCATTTATCAAGCCCAAACTTTAGGGTTGGATATATCCCTCACCAATACCAAGCTAGTTTCTGTTTGGTAGAGACAAGATTATATTATGCTATTTGAAATTTTAATCTTTCCCACATCTGAGTTTTCATCTTCTGCCTAAAGAAGTTTCTTCCAGTTTTTCTTCAAATCTTCCCCAAAACATTTCAGTTTTATAACCAATAAGTAAAAATCCAAGTGTGACCATATTTGCAGTCATCTCATTTCCAACCCAGTTTTTCAGTGCAATTTTCTTGTCTCAGTAATTATTTCTAGTTAGACATGATGCAGCTGTAGAATGTCATGGGAAAAGCCCGACTAGAAGAAAATACTTACATAATCAGCAGACAGAAAAAAAATGCAGGGACTTAAGTTCAACTCTTCTGAGATGCTCCCAGAACTTTTGTATTAACTTTGACACTGTGTTTATCAAGCTAAAATAATTCAACTTGATAAGGCAGACAATTTATGAGACAAGTTTATTTTTTTCAGTGCTGATTTTGGTACCAGTCACAATTTTTTCTCTAAAAGAGAATGGAAATTGATAAATATAGATATGGTTAATGTCTATGAGCTCATGAAAAATTCTACATTGAAGTAGTACTAAGTCATACAGTAAATGCATTCATTGAATCCAAATATAATTCAAATCCTTAAAACAAACAGCATGAAACATCAGACAGAAAGCATCCTGAGGTAGTGTAACCACTATGAATTATCTTTATTATTACAGTAGAGAATGTAAATTTAATCTGAAATATTTTACTGACATTAAATATGATTTTATTTCTTCTCTGATTTACGTCATTCTTCGCATCTAGTTCAACTCTTAAGTGAATGTCCCATACAGGGACCAAACACATGATCTTGGCATTATTAGCAGCAGCTGATCTAATCTCAGGCTGTTGTACATAGAGACTGATTGTGGCGATACTGTGAGGCTGGTAACAGTGGTGAACATACTAGTACGTTTACACTGCAAGCTGGCTTTGCCAACACTAGTGACACTGTGTCAGAGACTGAAATATTATATTTTATGACTTAAACATTTTCTTAACGGACTTTTAAAAAAGCTGCAGAGAAGACTACTGCACCCTGAATGGGGCCCTGACTGAGGCCTTACACTGCTCGCTGATGAAGATAAAATAAAGTAACAACTCAGGGCTGGGGACAGTCACAAAGCACAGGCTTAACACCTCCAAGATGAGGACCACAGCCCGAGGGCTATCAGCTGCCAGGTTCGAACAGACCCTCCACCAAAGGAGAGGGGAGGAGAGGCTTTGGGTGTGTGTTGGAAATGCCTCTGGTCAGAGGCACAGTGACTGCCCATCCTCCAACTGTGCAGAGCCCAGCTGAGGGGTCCTCACCCGGGGAGGGAAAAGCTTATCCACAGCAGAAGGGGGTGACATGGTCCATCAAAGGGACCCCTCTCAAAGGGGTCCCCAGACCCTGCACCAGAGCACCAGAGATGGTGCAACAGACCCTCAGTGTTGCAAGGGACAGTGTCAAGCCAGCCCCTGCAAGAGAGACACGTGGGCGTTCCCACCTGGCTCAAAGTGTGTATTAATCCACGGGATTCTGTACTCTTCGGCGTGTGGTGTGGTGGCGTGTGGCAACGTGGCGTGTGGCAGCATGTAGCAGCATGGCCATAGCAGCGGGGGACCCTCACCACCAGCAGACCGGATGGAGGGGAGCAACGAGACGTCATTGGTACCCTTGGATGGGTGATATGCTTCTACCTAATCCCTGTTACCTCTCCCTGTTCCCCCACCCCCCACGCACACTTCTTTCTTTCTTTCTTTTCTCTTTCCTTCTCTTTGCCTCTCTACTATTAAATAAAATACATCAATTTTTTGGCAACAACATCTAACCTCATTTGGTTTTAATCTTGTTTCTGGGGATATTTTGAACCTTCTAAGTTCTTTCTGGTTTATGCTCAGATATTTAGCTTTCTTTGCTTTTCTGGGTTTAAACCAGATCGCAACACAGTGCAAGCTCAACTTCTTCCATTTTAACAAAGAAAGGATCTTCAAAACATTGATTGACATAGATATTGTCCGTAAATGTAATTTTCAAAAGAGAAACTTTTCATTGAATTTTAGCCCTTAGAAGGATTGTTAAATGGTCGATGGCGAGAACTACTGGAATGAGAGTTCAAGTTCCCAGCCTTGGAACTCACAGACTCACAGACAAAAGTCCTCAATTCTTAGCAAAAATGTACATCACAGCACTTACTACCCAGAGACATCTAAGTTACAGTTGAAAGAAATTAGCTTGGAAAAAATTGTATGAGCAAGATAATTTTATAACACTTCAGCTTTTTATTACTTCATGTGTACGTATTTTCAGAGTTGTACGGGGATTCATATGTAAGCAAAAGAAGATGGGATATGTTGTTGAGGATTCTTTGTGGTGTCCCTCCACTGCCTTCACCCCCCCTGCCCTAGTGAGTTTTGCATATAAATGGATTGTTCATCATTACATGGGAACATATTTTTGGTCTTGTTTCATCTTTCTTGCTCTCCTCCTGGCCAGAATATTCTTGTATCCATGTGCACAGCTTCAATAAAAATAATAGAAATTATTCTCCTCCCAAAATAAATTACAGCCTTGTTGTTTGGAATCACAACAAGCACATCAAAATTTCTTCAGCCAATTTGGAGAGTGCATTTTGCTTCCTAGACGAACGCTGTATGCACTAAAAAATCTGCATTCAAGCGACTCAAGTTTTATGCAATTAGCTTATGCTAAAATTACAGTTTACTGTAATTTAAGTTTTTCTATGTTCCATTTGAGCTGTCATTTAATTTGCATCTTATCCACAGTGTCTCCCAAAATTTTTAAAGGCAGCATCCCAGGATTCATGAAGTCTTATCTGCATAGGTCCTGTCCTTTCATCAGAGATCCTACTGCCTCCTTCTCAGTCTATCAGCTCTGCTACAGATGCTGGTACTCAGACAGCAAGTCAGGCTAGACTTGCCTGTCTCTGTCTCAAGATATTCAACTGTTTGCCCTGTCTTTCCATGCTGGTTGATCCAGGGACAGTGCAGAGACATCTGAGTTAGCCATGTAGGGAATTAACATGGGCCTGGCAGGGCAGTGGCTGGGCATACCCTACATGGCAGAACCAGTTTTTGGAAGGACTTGCAGATGTTGGTTGACAAGGAGCTCAACATGGCCCAGCAATGTGCACTTGCAGCCCAAAAAGCAGATCAAATCCTGGGCTGCATCCAAAGCAGTGTGGCCAGCAGGGAGAGAAAGGGCATTGTTCCCCTCTATTCCGATCTTGTGAGACCCCACCTGGAATACTGCATTGAGCTCTGGGGTCTGCAACATAAGAAAGACATGGATCTCTTGGATCAAGTCCAGAGAAGAGCCATAAAGATGATCACAGGGCTGGAGCACCTCTCTATGAAGACAGGCTGAGAACTGGTGCTGTTCAGCCTGGAGAAGAGAAGGTCCTGGGGAGACCTTAGAGCACCTTGCAACGCATAAAAGGGTCCTACAAGAGAGCTGAAGAGGGATTTTTTGCAAGACCATGCTTGTAATAGGACAAGGGGTAATGGCCTTAAGCTGAAAGGGGAGAGTTTTAGATGAGGTATAAAGCAGAAATTCTTCCCTATGGTGAGACACTCAAACAGGTTTCCCAGAGAAGCTGTGGATGTTCCATCCCTGGAACAATGGAACAATTCAAGGGCAGGTTGGATTTACAACCTGATCTGGTGGATGGCATCCCAGCTCATGGCAGAGATGTTGGAACTAGATGATCTTTAAGGTACGTTCTAACCCAAACCATTCTATGACTGCTTGAATCTTGTTTATAGCTTCATTCCTAATGTGCTTTTATCTCACAAAGTAGACACTTCTTAATAATTGGAACCAAAGTTTGTATGTAATGCAAATATACATTGAAGGGAAACTACACAGCATCTTTTTTTTTATAATCTGAAAAATTAAAGTGTTAAATAAACTTCATAATAACTTTTATTAGATTTTGATTACATTTTCTAGAGACGATCAAGAAGTATGTTAAGGATTTTCCCAAGACTATAAAAAAAAGCAAAAAAGTATCATACAAAAATAAAAGAGAGTTTTAGCTAAGGGCAGTTCTGGAAATGATTTAATTATTTTTAATATATTGATAATATGTCAACTCTTAGCTTATTGACGCTTAAAAATATTTTTTTTACTGCTTTCTGCCTTTGTAAATAACGCATTTGAGACACTTGATTTTGTAATTTCACCTTCAAAACATGGGCTGACTTTCATCTTGTTGTGTATTTGGTCTGACTGAGATGGAGATTTTTGTTATTTGCAATATTTTTATTCCAGAGCAAATGCTGCGTGTACTGAGGCCTTATTTCCCAGTGAGTGGCTGGACATCACCTGCTTGATGGGAAGTAGAGACATAGTGGGGAACTTCTGTTGTTGTAATTGTGAAGGGACAAGGGGTGGATTGTGTGTAAATTGTCCACTTTTGTTGACTCTGGGGTCAGTGAAGGAGAACAAGGTGCTCCATGTGTTGGAGCAGACATTCCCCTGCAGCCCATGGGGAAGACCATGGTGAGCCAGGCTCCTTCCTGTGGCTCATGGAGATTCACAGTGGAGAAGATATCCACCTGTAGGCCCTGGAGGACCCACATTAGAACAGGAGGATGCCTGAAGGGGACTCTGACCCAATGGAGCAGGTTTTCTGGCAGCACTTGTGACCCTGTGGAGAATCCACACTGCAGCACTCTGTTCCTGAAGGACTGCAGACTGTGGAAGGGACCCATACTGGAGCAGTTCATGAAGGACTGCAGCCTGTTGGGAGGACCCATGTTGGAGAAGTTCCTGGAAGACTGCCTTGCATGGAGGTGACCCCACACTGGAGCAGGGGAGAGTGCAGGGAATCATCCTCCTGAGGAAGAAAGAGTGGCAGAAACAGCGTGTATGATGAACTGGCCAGAACCCTTATTCCACACCCCCTGCACTGCTGGGAGGGAGAAGATAGAGAAAACTCAGAGTAAAGTTAAGCCCAGGAAGAAGGCAGGGGAGGGGTTGGGGGGTAGGGAAGGTGTTTTTGAGATCTGACAGTATTTCTCATTATCCTGCTCAGATTTGATAGGCAATAAATTCAGTTGATTTTCCCAAGATGAGTCTGTTTTGCCCATGACGGTCACGGGTGAGTGACCTATACCTGCCCTCATCTTAACTCACAAGCCTTTCCATATACTTTCTCTCCTGTGTCCAGCTGAGTAGGGGAGTGATAGAGCAGGTTTGATTAGCACCTGGAGTCCAGCCAGGGTCAACACACTACACCTGTAGTAATAAAATCGTGTTAAGAGTAAGGATGTTAGTTGAAAGATAGAGAGGTTTGAGATTTTCTTCAAAGCCAACGAAAGACTTTGGGCATTTGAACTTTTTTATTTATAAGTTGGAACTGCTATGTGTATGTGTGTGTATGTGTGCTTTAAATTAATCTGTTAGCTAAAAGTCTTCAACTCTTTTTTTCTGATCTTGTTACTTGGAGATCAAAGTGAGCTCTTGAGTGATACAGAATCATAATTTATGTAGAAATTCTCAATGTTTTGAAAGTGCAAAATGGACTATAAATGTTTTTCTCTCACTTAGCTTTGGATATTAATATTTTATAAAATTTAACTATAATCTAGTATGAAAGACATTTTGACCTCTGTGTGACACTAGTTATTTTCAGCGCAAGTTGCATTGAAATGCAATGAGAATAAGAATGTGGTTTTGAGCAATACCATTATGAAGATAAATGGTTTTGATTATACTGTGTTGTGCTAAAATTTGCAGTATCTAAGATTCTGTTGAGAGCAGTTTCCATCAGATAACTGAAGAAAAATCTGTGAAAGTTTTAAAACCTTTGGAACTGTTACAGTGAAAAAGTGTATATTGAGACTGGACGAAATAATCGTAATTTGGGATAAGAGGTGAATGATAAAGGCGGATGCATTTAATGCAGATCTGTGTACCATACTGAGCATCTGTTTCCATTCCATCTTCTCCACCCAATTTTAACTCTGTTAAATTGAAGACTTTTTTTGTATCTTCTCTATTCAATATCTATCGTATAAGTTCTGGTTAGAAAAAGAAAAACTCTTACTCCTAATCAAATAATCATGAGAAAATAATGACCAATATTATCAATTTTTGTTCCATGGCTCAGCAGAAGACTGGGGGCAAGTATGTCAGGTATGAGTGATTATTAGGCTATTCTATGCAGGAGAAGCAGATTTAATTCACTAGAAGGACTGTGGACAATGTGCTACTTAAAGAGAAGTGATTAAGCTTTGTTTGATATTTTTTCCAATTATTTTATTAGTTGCATAAACCAATTTAACCTGCTTTTTAAAATGGCTGTTTTCCTTCAGAAAAAAAAAAAAGAAAATATCTCAAAGTTTTCTTTCTCATGTATTTTATTTCTTCAACTTCCCTTTTTTGAATATAATATTTCTTATGTATCTAGTTTTGTCAAGGTAGACAGTTCTAAAAACTGCTTACTAAAATTTTAAATCTGAAGCTTGGAAGAGAATTGTCCCTTGGAAGATTCACAGCTCAGCCCTGTGTTTAGATACTCAGAACATGACATATCTGGGTCACTAGAAGAATGATGACAACTAAAACGAGGATACTCTAATCCTGACATTTCACATCCATTGCAAAGATTTCATGCTATTGGATATTTTTTATTTTAAAATAAAAGAAAATAAAAATGTTCTACCCCAAATCCACAAAATTACGTATTTACAATATTGTTAGACTGGGTTGCATACTTGTAAATTATCTCTTTTTTTTTTTTTTTTTAATAATTTGGTTTGTGGGACACTGGACAAATACGAAGTTGATTCTCAATCCATTTTGACAAAATCATGCAGTAATGTATTCAGTAATGCATACTGGAAAATAGTAAACTTTATTGTAGTAGGCAAACATGGAACTGTGTGAACATGTACGCTCGTTAGTCGGGTTGCTTATTCAAACAGATACTTCTCAGATTTTGTAAAGGAGGTACTATTTTGGATTTTCTGAACTGACATATTATTGACGTGCTGTTATTCAAGTCACTGAGCAAAGGTTGATATGTTGTTCACAAATTTAAGACAGATTTCTGAAACTTACTGAAAAACAAGGTTGTTCTATTCTGATGGTTCAATTGAATCTGATTTTTCTATGTAGTACAAGTACATACGGAGTATTTTTATTAGTCTTTCAAATATAGATCTGGGTTGATGGACTTTGAATTGCAGAACAGTAACAAAATTGAAAACATTATTAAGGAAAAAACAGAAAAAAATAAGTTTATTGGAACTGAAAGGTCATCAGTTTTCTTAAGCTGATATTTTAAGCAATGAAGATTTTCATGAAACAGGTGAGTTCTTCTGATATTCCACAAATAGAACATGCTGTTCCCAGGAAGTTAAAAAGACCTTTCTCACTGGAAAGGACAGTAAATGACAGGCTTCATCTTTTCATCCAAGAAGAAAATTGCACAGGAAGTTCCAATGAATGGTCACCTAACATCTCTCTCATGTAGAATTGGAGGGATGGAGTGGATACCACAGGTTATTGTCTTAACCAATGTCTTGAGTTTACCAAAACCTACTGTGTCAGGGTTTGATTAGGTTACATTTGCTTAATAATGAACAGACAACAAGATCATTAGACCATTAGAGAAACACCAAAAATTTGACATTAAACTGCTCCAGTCCTGTGGTCTTACCCAATGGGAATACTACGCATAAAATCTTTGAAATGTAGAATCTCAAAGTCAAAAAAGTAACAAAAGGATAACATTTCACATAGGAGCAAAGGACAGCATGAATTAGACACTCAACACCTTATTACAAGCTGACTCTTTCAGTTGTTGCAGAACTTTGACATACTCCAAGCAGATCAATAGCTGTTACAAATAACATAAAAAAATGTCATGGTCTGTAAACAATTTTGTAAGATGATGCTTGAATTCTAACCTTCTTAGAAAAATTTACAATCAAGAGACATTTTTGTCCGAGGTTAGCTAGGAAAATTCTGAATCAGGAACATAATTGTTTCATGGCATTTACTCTAGTGCAGACAAGCACAATTAAAATTATCAGAACTGAGTAAAATCCCTCCTACATAGTCTATGGGAAATATCTTTAGAATATTTTAAATTATCCTTAATATGCATTAACTTGATAATAAAACACTTCATGAGTTAATCTCTTTCCAGATACATATTTTTACCTTTCAATCACCTATGATTTTCTATCAAAGATTTTAGCTCGCTTTATACATATCAAGGTAGTTTTGTGAGGCATATATTATTCCAAGCTTTTTTGTGACTGAAATGAGATACAGAATACAATATCTATATTGTATTGTATTATTTCAGAACTATATCTGAAATAAGATATTTGTGTCTCTGTGTATGCACATTACAAAAAGTCAATTGTGTATTATTTTTCAGCATGTCACAATAGCTATATTTACTAGAAAAAGAGGAAGGACAGTGTTTTTATGTCCAGCACTAGACTGTAACAGCAAACAGTTCCTCACGTTCAACTTGTTTTTTGTATTTTTGTTTTCTTGTGAGCATCTGCCTCTTTTTATTCTTCTCTAAAATACTAAACTGATTCAAGATCTTTGCCATTTTTATATTAAGAACAAAGATTTTACAAAAATGCTGTCTTCACTGATTTTTTTGTTTTTCTTTCACGCTCAGTCTTGATGACAGTTTAAGTCATAGACTTGAAGATAAAAATTTTAGTCATGAAACAGAAGATTAAAGGTAAATTGGAAGAATCATTCTGATTGTATCCGGGTATGGGATTCTGTGAACATTTTCTCCTAATAAAGGAAGAAAGGCTGATATAGAGAACACATTAAATATTAATATTTTGTCTTTCTGCACATACTAGTAGAAGAAACCACACAATAAACAGGTGAAGAAAGTCAAACAGCCTGCCTACTAAACTAAAGCTTACAAGTATTTACTAGCCTGGCTCTGATTCTTTAGTAGGAATTTTTGCAACCTGGTTATGATTCCACTAGAAAATTGTATTCATTTCTCTGTGAAGAGAAAAAAATTTCTGATTACAAAAATAACCCTATAACTTTTGACCTTTCATTTTATGAAAGAAAATACTTTGGTTTTTAATCATCTCTTTTAAAAAAACCTCCCTGTGCCCTGGTCAACATCTTTGTAAAAATCAGAGTTTAAAATCATTCTCTTAGGGAACATTTTGTTCCCTAATCTCATGCAGGATACCACTTCAACTTCTTTAAGAGAAAAACAACATCAAAATATTTGGCAAGTTTCAGAACTGTATTGCAATATAAAAGATTTATACATGTAAATCAGAAGCACTTCTTAAGGATGGCAGGCATCTATTATCTGTTCCCAGAGGTGTCATTTTATTTTCAGAAGTTTTCAGGCCTCATGAAGTTCTGCACTGAAACATTTCTCTTCAGAAATCAATGGCAGTGCTGATGGTAGCTGGTGAGTGATCTCTTGCTGTCCTTATCTCAACCCACAAGCCTTTCATTATATTGTCTCTCTCCTGTCCTGCTGAGGAAGTGTGATAGGACAGCTTTGATGGGCACCTTGCATTCAACCAGGGTCAACCTATCACACCTCAAGCGTCTGCATTGGGACTAATATTATTCAGTACTTTTATTAATGACATAGCGCTTTCTCAGTAAATCTGCAGATCATACCAAGCTGAGTGGTGCAGTTGCGTCAGTAGAGGGAATGGATGCCATCCAGAGGGACCTGGACAGAATATGGGGCCATGTGAAACTCATGCAATTCAACAGGGCCAAGTGCAATGTCCTGCACTTGAGCTGGAGCAATCCCCAATATCAGTACAGAGTGGAGGATGATTAATCAAGAAGAGACCTGCAGAAAAGGACATGGGTATACTGAAGGATAAAAAATTGAACACAACCCAGTATCATGTGCTTCCAGTGCAGAAAGCCAATCATCTCCGTATGTCAAAACAAGCGTGGCACAGAGGTTGAGGGAAGCAGGATTCTGCTGCTCTACACTACTCTCATTTGATCTGTAGTGCTGCATCCAGCTCTGAGGTACCCAGCACAAGAAAGACGTGGACCCAGTAGAGCAGGTCCAGAGGAGGGTCACAGAAATGATTACAGACCTGGAACACCTCTCGTCTGAGGAAAGGCTAAGAGAGAGTTGGTTGTTCAATATGGAGACGAGAAGGCTGTGGCAAAACCTTATTGTGATCTCTCAATACTTAAAGTGGGCTTATAAGAAGGAATAGGAAAGTCTTTTTGCCATGGCTGTAGTAAAAGATCAAGGAGCAATATTTTTAAACTGTAGAGTTAGGCTGGACGCAAGAAGGAAATTTTTTATGATGAGGTTGGTGAGACACCTGAATAGGTTGATCAGAAAAATTGTGGATGCCACATCATTGGCAGTGCTCAAAGTCAGGCTGGATGGGGTGAAAGCTGTCCTTGCCCATGCCAGGGGGTTGGACTAGATTATCTGGATGAATATCCCTACCAATCGAAACCATTCTATAAACCTGGCCCAGAAAATGGCTGCTCGTATGTATGTTCTTTGAAAAGCAAGAGTTTAGTTCTTAAGACAGTCACAAAAACAACCTTTAAATAGCTGAAACAGTCTTTTTTTTTTAACTATAAAATAAGAAGGAGAGGATGGTTTGCACTGAATACCAGAAATCCCAAAGTTTGAAATATCTGGCTTTTGATAATGGTCCATGTAACTTTGTTGATGTCTGTGAGCCTTGTAAATTCCTTCAGAGTTTACAGCTAGGCAGCTCTAGCAGGTACAGTACTGAGTTTCCCCTAACAATCCTTTAAGCAAAATGTCCATATATAACTGAAAAGTGTGCTGATGATTTTTGGTGATGGGTTTGAAACAGTATTATCTACAATATTAACACAAACAGAATAGTTCTAAATAAAGCTTGTGACAATGATTAGGGCCAAATACAACTAGATGTTTTCCCAGAATGGAATTTTGATGCAAATGAAAGCACAGTCAAGGCTTTACTGGGTGATGTTAAAAGGGCATATAAAGGTAAGCATTATTTTTTATTATTATTATTTTTAATTCTATATATTTTGCATATTTTAAAAAATAGGTTTTTTTATCTATTCTTTTCTATTGCCCATTAAGTCATTACATTGTTATTCACAAAGCACTGCAATAATCAAAGGCTAATCATAGTGGAATTTTTAACTCTAATTGTAATTAGTAAGGAATAAAAGAATATGCTTCATTAAGGTGAACCTTTAAAGAGGGAACTGATCATTGTGCAAAACATCAATTGTAGTTTAGATCTAATTATATTCAAAACTAAACCTTGGGATTTTCACATTAATAGAACTACAAATGACAAATTAAAATTACAGTCTTGTGAAAATATGTTCTCTTTATAATTTTACACTCTCATTTACAGTATTTTTCTGAGTAGAAAGGAATGTAGTCCACAGATTGGAACCAGCATTTAATACAAATATATAATAAATAAGCAAATATATGTAAATAGACAAATTATGTATATTTTAAGAAATGTGGAAATAATTTTAAAATGCAAAATACTCTAATCTCTACTTTTATAAAGAAGTCAAAGTCAAGAGTTTTTTAATTTACTAGAACATCCAACCTTTTCAGTAATAAAATACTACATTCTCCAAACATCTGTCTCCCTGTCTTGTTATTCCTACTAAGGCCCTTATCCTGAAAGGATGAGTTTAGTAAATTAGTTCCCATAGTCAACAAGGCTGTGAATGAGTTTTGTTGTTGTTGTTGCTATTCCTATCATTATTGTTGTTGTGGGTATTATTATTATTATTATTATTATTATTATCTTCTTCATCATCATCATAGAATCATGGAATCATTAAGATTATAAATTAAAAGATCTTGAAGATCATCAAGTCTGTCTGTTGACTCAGCACTCCCATGTTCACCACGTGCCACATCCACACACTTTTTAAACACTTCCAGAGACAGTGATTCCACAACTTCTCTGGGCAGCTTGTTCCAATATCTGAATGCCCTTCCAGTGAAGAAAGTTTTCCTAATATCCAATCTAACCCTCCCCTGGCACAACCTGAGGCCATTTCCTTTTGTCCAGTCACTTGTTACCTGATAGAAGAGATTGACTTCCACCTCACTATACCCTCTTTTCAGGCAGTTGTAAAGAGTGATAAGGTCACATTTGAGCCTCCTTTTCTCCAGACTAAATAACCCCAGCTCCCTCAGCTGCTAAAAAACCCCCCCTGTAAACTGTAAATTAAGTAAACTTTAGTAGTCCTCAGGAAGAATTTCCTAAATTGAGGAGCAGGGGAGAAAAACTTGAAGATAAGTCCTTGTCAGCCAGCAGCTGAACTGACTCTACACATTTTGGTTAAACCAATCAACATTTTATTTCTATATAGCAATGCTTCAGGTCTATGTTTTTTTCCCTTTGTTGTGGTGTTTTCACATGCTGAGAGTTGCATCAGGACTACTACTTCAAGGTCTGCCTGTGTCTGCAATAGTGTCTGTTTCAGTAGCCAGCAACCTTGGGGCAAATGGGAAACCGGACTGTATTCTTTTATCCCTGATAAAAAATTAAGTATATCCATAGAAATTTAGTGGCAGCTTAGTCTCACTGATGAGCCTCCTAATATCACTGTGTTTTGTTGAGATAAGCAGAAGCTTTTCAGTATTGCAGCTGTGGTGAACTCTGAGACAGGTGTCTTCTCTGGAAGGTCCCAGAGTCCTGTATGCTGAATGTGTGCCATCCCTTAGTGTACTTTGACATTCTTTGGCTACAAGGCACAATTTTAGGGAAGAAAGGCCAGGATAAGTATTAGTAAGTGCCTTGATCCAGACGGGACCTTGATTTAATTGTTGCCTCCCAGCATGACAGGGAGGAATTCATCATAAGAATGATACCTTTTGGAGGTTTACCATGGCACTGTCTGTCTGCCATTGCAGTTATTGAAAATCTGATCAATAAAAAGAAGGATGCCTTCAACACAATTCAGTTCACCAGGTGTAGGAGCATCTACTTTGAAGTAAGCTGGAATCTCTCCCTGGGCTCAATTGACTGTTTTGACTACATTGTCATTAAACAGAATGAGACTTCAGCCTTTTGCCTCAGTATTTGTAGACTGAACAGCAACTTACTGTAATCTGAGTTACAGTTTTTGTATTGTGCCTGTAAAATGTACCAGATCTGAAGGTGTGTCCTCCTTCCTATCCGCGACTGCCTCATCCCTTGGCACTTCTTCAGTCTAAGTTGTTTTTGCTGTCTCCTTGAATTTAACTTCATAATACTAACTTCTTTCCTGAAATACTCTATATGTTGAGTTTCTACTTAAGAAATTATTGTCATGATTTGGTCAGGAACATGCAAAAATGTTTTATGTATGGAGTACAGCATGTAGGATAAATATTTCCTGAAGTGGTCACTGATGTCTGCTATAAGCTAGAGCAATGAAACTTATAGGTAAGTCTGTAGAATTTAAATATATGCTCTCCATTCCATAGAGCTCTTTCTCATATGTATTAAGCAATAATGGCTTTGTATTGTTTTTTTTTCCATGAGAAGGGTAGTATTTTTTAATCAAATTCTGCTGTATATTCTATTTTGGAATACTTAATATCCTTTCTCACAGCTCACCAAACAATAAAGACTATCCCTCTTATAACTCATTTTCTGAGGCCTTAGATGTGCAATGGAGTTACAGCAGTTTAAAAATTTATCGTGCATCCATAGAGCTGCAGTTACTTAACTGTGTCTCTTTCTTACTGCAGAAAGCCCATAGAAAACCAAGCTGGTTAAAGCATTTTACTGTGACTGAAGTACTTAATTTTGTCCTATGTTTGGCATGAGCTGTGTTCACATATGCTGTCACTATGGTTATGTTCACATGTGGTAACGCCTCAAGTATCAGTAACAGAATCAGGAGTCTGAGCTGTAATAATATTCAGTTTCCAGTAGATATAGCAAAAGTGTACCAGAAAATGGAATGGACCTAGTCTTCTAGCTGGTCACAATCCACCCTGCAGTCCTTTCTTGTGATCCCAGTCTCACCGTAGATCAACTGATGTGGCTTTTTAATTTTTTCAATTAATTATAGAATTAATTTTAATTATAATAATTATTAACAATATTAGTAGTAGTAGTATTACTATTATTACTATCATTACTATTATTATTGTTATTAATTTTCTCCAGAGCAGATTAGGTTGCATGGCAGAGAAGGATCTGGGGTGTGCTCCAGTAAATTCCATTTTCCAAGATTGTGGGTGCACTGCATAACGCCATAACTGATGATGTGAACTCCACCTATCACGGAATCATAGAATCATATAGTATTTTAGGTCAGAAGAGACTTTTAAGGGCAATTTACTACCATGCTTCCAGTACATATCTAGGTGAGTAATATTATTTGGAAAATTCTGTTTCAATTCATAATCATGAATGCACTTTTAAAGATTTTTAGACTGAGTATCTCAAAGAACTGAATTTATTTTTCCCCTGCCTTTCCTGGTAGGGTGTATGAGCTGATTTGCCTAAAGTCAGAAACTAAATCTATTGTTGATGAATCTCAATGTGGTCCCCTGTGTACTAGAACATTTTGTGTGTTTCACTGGACTGACTTTTCCCTCATTATCAGCAGAATATACACACCTGTATGGATAACAAATCATAGTCGCTATGTTACAAAATCCTCAGAAATAATTCTGAAGACATATAAAATATAGTTGTGGGAAAATCAGATAAAGCAGATTCCATAGTTCAAGTGTTTATGTAAATGAGACAAACCAAGGAAAGGTAATAGCATTTGCTAGATCAGCTGTTACAACTGTGTAAAACAGAAAAGCTTGATGAAAGCACCCTGCTGAAAGACATGCCAACTTTTAGTATATTTATAAGATGGAGAAATAAATTTTCTTAACTCCCCAAATATCTTACTACAATGCTTTCTTTGACATGGGTCCAGTTACACGCCTTGAAAGCATGAGCTAAATACCTTTTTCAAAAAACTGTACCAGGCAAGCACTTAGCTCCTTTCACTGTCAGAACAATGCCCTCTATTGTTCAAAGTACTCTGTCAATCACATCTTGTTGCCCAGACTCCTTAGGGGAAATTAATTTCACTCACCTTTAGATATCTGCCACTATCTATTTATCCTGTATGAAGATCTTCTCCATGGACATTAGGGACATTTAAGCACTTCCAGGAAGTCTGATTTTACTTGGTTTTAGCAGTCACTTGAGGACAAAATGACTCATGGTCTAAAAATTCCTTTTTTTTTTCCCCTCCCTCATTTCAGTTTTTTTACAGGGAATTTAGATGATTGGTATGAATATTTAGCTGCAGACATCTAGCGGGAGGTGGGATGAAACACCCATTCTTACACAGTAAACTTAAGGTATCAGCAATAATGATTGATAACTGTAAGAAAATGGCACCCAAAACCTGAGTTATCCCTTGAGTATTTTGGTTGGTTAGTTTCTATTTGTCTTCATGTTAATAAGACAGTTTTGCTAACTGGATGCACAACACACATTTAGAGATGCAGATCCACTCATTACTTGCTGTAACACCTTTCAGCCAGAGATCTTCCTATCTTATCTTGCATTTACTCATGCAGACAAGATTGGGTAGGCAGGCAAAATGTGGACAGAATCTTATCTGACAGTATAGTGACATCTGTCACTGGTTCCTTTGGCTATATTTATACTTGTAGGTTAAAGCTAGAAGCCATGATGGATGCTGGATTTAAACTGATTAATCTAAAATTATTCAGAATTTTCTTTGGCCAATTAGAAATTCCCAAAACAGTTCTAGGCCAGGGATAACTCCTGATAAATATTTTCTGTATGTTTCCTATTGACTTAGGAGGCTAAGAATTTAAATGAAAGCCCTCTGTGTCAGCTGGCCTTAGTGTACCACATTTTTTTTTAATTTGCTGGCAAAGTCAGATTTGCTAGAAAGAAGTGTTTGTTAGAGGTAGCAAGGTAATAAAAATATTCTGGAAGTGCATGATAAAGAGTAGGGTATTTCACCTTCTCTTTGATCTGTGTACTATTAGTATGATGACACATTAAAATTTTTATGTGTTTACCCAGATTTCTACGGATCTACATCACCCTGTCCCTAGATATCATTGTCGCACCAGCTTGAGGTTTAGCAGCTGGCATTCAGCTTGCAGTGCTGATTTTTGAATAACATGCTAAAATACTAAGAATTCTATTGTTTTCCTGCATTTAATATGTGCCAAACTGCATGTATTACATCTTACCACAGGCAAATGCTGCATAGCACAAAAGTAATTGAATGATAACTCCTAAAAAGGATTAATCAGACAGAGATTAAAATAACTTCTCACTTTTCCTAAATAATAAATGGGCTTTATGCTGTATTGCTTTTTCCTTCAATGGCAAAAGGAAGGAACTGGAAAATATAACTGTAAGAGAGGAAAACTGTTATGTCATGTCATGTCTTCATAGCCTCCTGGAGGAGATCAGATGCAGTGGATAAATTATACCCTTTTGAATCCAGTATATTTGGGGATTATCTGTGGTTCTGTAAGAGAAACACTAAAATGAGTTTATTATTAGTTAGTTTAGGCCATTAGACTGGCCACAGAATTAGGAGCTAGAGACTCTTTAACTCTCTGATATTTTACAAAATCCTTAATAACCCTCTGCTGACGTCAATAGAATTTAGTCTTTGGTGTTTACTGTCTCATCTATAAGAGAAGGATCATACTTATCAACCACACAGGGATCATGTAGGATTAATTATTTAATAGTTAGACAGTGATGTAAAAGGAAAAGTATTCTATTGCCTTCATAAATACTGAAATATGACACTGTCATCTTGCAGTATCCAGTTGAAGGTGAAAAGAGACAGTGTCTGTTGTGTCAGCAGTAACACACATGAAAAACTGCAGCATTTTGTTTTTGCTGAAGAAAAACTAGGTTTCCACAGCAGTAGCTTAGCTTCACTTCTAAGCAAATTTTCTATCCTATGTGCAGTTTGAGTAAGCTGGCCAAGGGAAAAAGACTGAAGAATGCTAAACAGAAGTTAGGGAAAAAATACAGGTCATACAAAAGAAAAAAAATTGAGATTCACACATTTGTTCTCAGAGACATTTTTGTGCTACATAATAAAGCAAGGATACGTTGGTTGGTTGGATCATGGTATAATTTTTCTCTTCTTCTGAATATTGAAAAAAATCTGCAAATAAAGCTAGTCCATTAATAATTTTTTTATACTGAAATCTTTTTGTAGTGAAATCTTTCATGAACTGGACAGATGCCATAATGCACAAAATAGGTATTTAAGTTCAAAAACTTTATGTTTCACTATAGCTCGAAATATATTTTTACCATTCCTCTTCAACCAGTTAGGTATTCACCACTTTTGAAAAGTAGCTAGGGAAGAAACTGGTAATTTCTGGGACATTGAATTGCTGGACAGCAGAAGAAATCTGATCAAAGGGGTATTAGTGAAGGTACAAGCACACTTGTGGTATAGCAATGGGGCTTTCCAGCACAGAGAAGAAGGCCAAGATTTTTGTCATTTTAAAAATGAAGAAATAGTAAAGTCTTGGACTAAGAATGAAGTGTAGCCTCCCTACAGGTGACAAGCAAGGCATATGGCATTATTCTCTGTATGTAACGTGCTTTGTCCACTAGCCATTAGCATGGTGTAATTCTCCCCGCTTGAGTGAATAATCGACAGCCAATAATTGCCTTCCACATAGGTTCATTTTGCTTTACTTTGGTAATGAGAACGATTTATTCATATTTTCTAATATCAAAATGCTCAAAGTAAGATCAACAAGGAATTACAATCCTGACCCTGAATCTTCTAATACGTATGGATAAATTTACATATTTGAGTAGCTGCATTGACTTCATTATGCCTATTCACATGAGTAATGCAAAATAGAGATGCTTTCAGATCAACCCTAAGGCAGCATTTTCTGCATTATGCATTTCACTTCACTGAGTGACTAAAGGCGTAGTGCAAGTCAACAGTCCCACAGCTGTATGCAAACAGAAAAAGAGCATTATTACTCTTGTTTTTTACTTTCCTTTCAAAGCTATATGAATATATTTTCAAAGTAGTAGTTGACAGAACTGTTTCACGCAGTTTTGTGCTGTTTTACGTATTTATCCAGTACCAAATTCATTACCATCTCACCCTATACCCATAAATTACATATTGCTCTGATCAGATTTGCACTAAGCTGCATAAACAGTTTAAAACTACAAAAAGATACAGTATCACTAATACTAGTAATTTCTCACCAGTAGTGTGCTGCTGCACTGTTTCATGAGGCAATAGTGTAATTCTGATCTTGGAATAAAGTGTTCATTTTTCATCCTCATAGTTTGGGAACAGAATCATAACCTCATAAAATAGCAGAATACTGCTATTATCACTCGATTATTACACCAGACGTTCTAGTGTACCTGTTTATTGTAGTTTTATTAGAGTTCTGTAGCTATTAGCCTTCCAGCATCAAAAAAGTGTCCACACTCACTATAACAGTGCTTCCAAAACTTGATATTTTTAATTTGTTTCATACCAGGGAGAAATCAGCTTTTAAACACAAAGACGTCTACGCATACAACACAGATGAGAAATCTACTGGAAGCAATATAAGGGTCATTCACTCAAGAGTTGGACTTGATGATCCTTGTGGGTCTATTCCAACTCAGAATATTCTGTGATTCTCAAAATCTTATGCAATTATACTATCCATAATCATTTCACCTGCACTGTCTAGTGGCATGTGGTATTAAAGCCGCATGGCTCCAACTGAATTTAATGGAAATCAGATGGCTAAAACCATTTGAAATGGAGATTGAGAAAAATCTATAAAATACAGAACATTATGATAATCCCATTACAAACTCACTCACCACTTCTACCCTTCTCATAAAGATGATTGTCATGACAATTCACAGTCCTGTCCATTCTCTAGTGATTTACTCCTGAGCAAACAGTGCATTAATCAGAACGTAATAAAATTACATTCAGTTTGCATTCACATTGCACAGGTATAAAAGGCTACTCAAAATGCCATGCTACACAGAATTAGGGTAGTGGCTTTTAAAAGGTATATAAAGACAGAAAAAGATAATTCACCAACAGTGTGAACAATATTACGGAGACTAAATCTAATGTTGAAGGGGTAAGTTTTTTATCTTGACTTTCATTCATACAATTGTATTGTCAATTTTTTTTAAAAAATAGTGTAAGATATGCAGGGAAAAGGGCATTCTAAAGATGTCTTTGACATCTGAGAGCTCAAGCTTTGGGAAGGGCCTTTTATAATCTTACTGTACAGGTTTGAAATGTACAGTTTTGAAAGCCTCTGTACAGTGAAAATGCTCCCTTCTTTGGTACTTCTAGATATGCCAGTACTAGCCAAGATGAAGACACAGTTATATATCAGTGGACCACAGGTGTTTAAAGGTGAGTACAAATTCCCTAAATGTTTTACTTACAATTTTCTCTGCCAGATTTTCTTTGTCTCCAGATTTGTTCTTAAGTTTCAATGCTTCTGACATCATCTGTTTCACCACTAACCTGAATCTAACTGATTATAATAATGTTTATTCACAAAAGAAGAGTTCTTAATGAGAATCAAAATTTTTCCACATTTTTTACTTAGACTGATATAAGGGAACACTCATTTTTTTCATAAATTTACATGTCCTCACTTGCAGAAGAAATCACCAGTGTTTGGAGAATCTGGAGAAAAGCTCACAGACCTAAGCTCAAGTAAGATTTGAAGCTATGGTTAAGCAATGTCCACCTTTTTTTATATTCTTTATGTTGGATTTCATGGTCTTCCATTGCGTTTACTCTTGTGAATGAAAAAAAAAAAGGAAGCTGTTTCTTCTGGTTTCTTTCTTTGTATTTTGAACTTTGAGATCGATACGTTGGATTTTCTTCAGGACTGCAAATAATCATAAGATTATAAAACAAATTCTACTCATTGAGTCATTTTTCAAATTTATTGCACTTCAAAGCAAGCCAGTAAATCTAGATTAAAGTTTTATATGCACGAACCAACACGAGAGTCTCAAAGAAGCTGATATTTAGATAGCAATATGAATGGTGGATAATATTGACTAGTAAGGTATTTGTACCACTTCATATATATCAGTTTTCAATTCTGATTCAAGTATTTTCTTGTTACTGCATTGTGGATAACATCAAGGTTTTGTGGGGGTTTTTAAAGGATTAATTTCAAGAATTCCTGTGAGTAATTCAGAATACTTGAACATGTCTATAAAGAACTTAAATCTTTTCTTTTATACTGATTACATTTGGTATGTAAGTTACGAAAAATACTTAAGGTCCACTGTATAGATTTTAAGAGGCAAATGCTAGTAAAGTCTGAAGAGCAGGTAAATTGGCTTTGTAAGGTTGTTCAATACTTTAAGATTTCTGGATAAAAGGTTATATCTTGCAATCACTATTGTCTGACTTATCATAAATCCATGTTAGAAATATTTCAGTTATTTTAAGAGAAGTCCTAAAAGAGTAGAAATCTTTAGGGAAAAGAAAAGTTGTGTTGGGTTTTATTAGAGTTTCCATTTTAAGAAACATATGTCTGCATTTTATAACAAGTTATTTCTTGTCCAATGTTATGCTGCTTACATATTTTTCACCTTCCCAAATTCATCAGCAAGTTTATTTTTTAGAAAGAAAAGAGGATTATAATTCTGCTTAAAATGACTCATAGTAAACTAGCTGATGGAAATAAAAAGTACAAATATAGAATGTTTTTTGTATCAACTGAGAAATGTCTCATAGAATTGAATTTGCTGCATGAATTCCCTTTAGATAACTGGAGTCCTTGCATAAATCTTCTGAAATTGAGTAGTTTTAGTGTCTACTTATATACCTAGTAAAATATACATAGGTTGTGGTTGTGTAGGTCACTGTGGGCAATCACTGCATGAAAATCAGGCTCACCAGTGAACAGAAAAAGAGTTTTGGGAGCCAAATACTGGGGAGGCCATAAGACTGGGTTGGGTACTAGAGAGATTAACGTTTGAGAGTTCACTGCCGGAGAGACCAAGGCAGGAATGGTGGGTTAACCTTGACTGGATAACAGACTCACCCAGCCACTCTCTCACTCTCACCTCAGAAAGATGGAGGGGAAAAATAAGCCAGAAAATTCCATGGGGCCAGACACTCTTCAATTACTGTCTTGAGCTAAACAAACTCAATTTGGGGAAGATTAATTTAATATACTTCAAGAAAAACAGAGCAGGATAGCAAGAAACAAGGACAAAACTAAAAGTACCTTCCCCCTGCTGCCCACTTTCCCCCCAAGTCACTCTTCACTTTTCACTCCTTCACTCTTAAATTTTCTATTTCCTCCCTCCCTCCTTGACAAATGGCTCAGGGGGATAGGTTATGGGAGTTGAGATCAGTCAATAACTTCAACTCTGCTACACTTTCTTCCTCATGCTGTTTTCCTACTCCAGTGTGGGATCCCTCCCAAGGGATAGAGACCTTCATGAACTTTTTCCAATGCCATATATAATTTGGTTTTCCCCTTCATATATTTCTTGAAGAAAAAAAAACAGATTTAAAGAAAAAAAACCCAAACTATTAGGGACTTTATTTGTTGGCCAAATTTACTAATTTTTTTCTTTTTGAAGCAGTGTATGGATGGCTTTATCTAGCTGTAAATACATTGACTAACATAAAATTGTTGTTCCAGACAACACTGTGAATTTTGTCATCAATAACAGCATCATATTCATAAATATTTAAGAATGAAACTCTGGATATGCACTTCCCAAAGCAACAACAAAAACCAGAAACAAACCCCACTGTTTATGGCACGCTGAAGAAATCAGATTCTTAGAAATTTAAACAAGCTTATAGCATAGTCTTTAGCAAGGACCCCAAAACTGCAGTATTATATCGTTAGAACATTAGGTGGATTTCAATTATACTAATACCTACTTGTAGAGAACAAAACAATATAGTGAGATACACTATTTTGGATGTGATATAACTTTCATTTTTGAATTAGGGAAGCAGTACACTAAAAATATAGGCAATTTCTCCCCTATTAAAGAAAGTCTCAAGTTGCTGTATTTTATTTTATAGTCTTGGCTGCAATGACTCTTCCTACACTTATTACTCTTGTTTAATTTTTCTTGACATTTCTTCAAATCATGGCATGGAAAGATACTGGTAGTGGTGCCTTTCTTGTACTTCTAGATATTAAGGTGCAGTATGAACTTATGTGTGATTTTTTCATTTACAATTAAATTCATCCTGGATGTTCTTCAAGCCATATACTTCAGATGATTTGAAACAGAATTATATTTTTTACCTTTGTGCATTAGTAGCCTTCATTCATGTTCTACTTTACTCTAGCTGAGTTAAGTTTCACTGGCAATCTAGTCCTTGGCTTCTCTGGCTATTAGTTCCACCCTACAGATACTAGGACAGCTTGTAAACAGAGATAAGTTTTGAAAATATCATCTTTTTCTATAGTTTGGGATTTAGCAAAGAGGGCATCAGCCACGGAAGTGATTCTCTTCCAAAGAGGTGCTTGCAGCTTCCTCTATGACCTGACAGAACCAATCAATTGGCTAGTTTGAATATTGGCAACTTTTTAAGCCACTTAAGAAGCTTGACATGCCTCTGTGATCCACATTTAAGAACGAACAAACCCTGGGAAAGCTCTCAAGCCTTCTGGCTTTCTGACAGGTAACAGGGGAGGCCTGCAGGCGGCCCAGCGGGGCCGGGCTGGGCCTTGCGTGGCATGGCCCTGTTCCATCCGCGGCCCCCTGCCCCCAGCCCTGCTCCGTGCAGGCAGCCCCTGGTGCAGCCAAAACTCATCTGAGGCCACTGCCCCACTGCCCGGCAAAGATCATGTCACCAACATCGATAAGCAAATTCCAGCTGCAAGGCCTGGGTGAGATTAACCCTTTTAGTGCTGTAAGTTTCCTCCAGAACAGATGATGCCTGCAGACATCAATCCTCTCCAGAGTCGGAGGAAGAGGAAAGGTGGAGGCAAGTGAAGAAAACACCATAGAGACACCAAAGTCAGTAAAAAAGGAAGAGCTGAAACCCTCAGGGAGGAGAAAGAGGAGATTCTTCAAGCCTAGAAGCTGAAATCCTGTTGTAAGGCTATGGTGATGGACTACAATACCTCAGAGTACCCGTTGTAATTTCATGAAAGCATAGGGGGGTGGAGCATTCAAATTGCAATTGTGAGCAAAAGTACCTGTGCTGAAATAAGCAAATGACAGTAGCTGTAATTTCATGAGGACCCTTTCTCCCAGAGAAGGAGAAGACCTCTGTTCCTAGAGGTGAAAGTGATGAGGACCCTTGCTCCCAGGGAGGAGGAGGGCCTCTACTCCTAGAGATGAAGATGCTCCCAGAGATAGGTGAAGAGAACCTTTGCTTCTGAACGTCTCATCCTTAAAATGGTACCCCAGTAGCTCAAGATTGGACCCTTGAAAGCAGTTGTGGGGAAAGCTGTAAGTTGAGGGCAGGGACTTTCACGTGTGAGCAGAGAACCAACCCGGGCAGCTCTCTCGCTGTGACATTGAAACCATGAGAACTTGTGGAGATGTCTCCATAGCATGAGCAAGAGAGACTCCTCTCCCTAAGTGAACTGAAATAGGTTACTATAGAAGTGGTAAACTGACTGGAAATATCACAGGTTGTCTTTTTACACTGTCAGGGGGAGAAGGGAGAAAGGTGAGGGGAGGAGAAGTGTTCTGAAGGTTTAGTCTGATTTTTTTCCTTCTTTTAGGTCTGTTAATAAACTTCTTTATATTCTTATAAGTTTTTTGCCTGCTTTGCTTTCTTCTAATTCTTATCTCACAGAAATAAAATAAGTAAGTAATAGATATTTTGAACCAAACAACTACTGAAAATTAATACAGAAATCTATGGTAAGAACTGATTCTCATTTACTTTGAATTTTATGATGTTTTTATATTTTCAGTAACAATGAAATAAAGCAATATTGTCTTTGGATTGTTTTGTTGACTTGATCCACAATCTGTTGGGTAATTCCTATGCCACTGTTATCTCTTTTGCTCTGCACTACAAAAAAAAAAAAAAAGGACAAGAACAGCAGATTTATCCTATTCATTTTCATCTTACTTTTCATCTTCTTGTCCTATCTTTGGTTCATACTGTGCCTAAGAAGTTAAAACCAGAAATTAATAAACTGGTGTTTGTATCAGGTATATATATACTATTTTCCTGTTGTGAAATAAGAAAGATGTTAAGACTTGACAGCCACTATTTAACATAAAGAAAAAAAAGGACTATTCAGTTGGGAAAACATCCCACTCTATGTTAAATTTGTACATGCTGATATCCAATGTCACCCACAGTAATATTTCCTAAGTGTTTGTCATCCATGCAGATGTAAGTTAGTGTGCTCCTTTTAAAGATTAACTTCTGGCACAGGTCATGTACAGCTGATCCTACTGTTTAACATCTGTCTTACTATGTATTTTAGTATGCACATGCAGTAAGGTGTATTTGTGCTGGTGGAAGATTCTTTTACAAATCCTAAGATGCAAAAGTATCTTTTTTTTTTATTATTTAATCCTCATATTAATTTTATTGCCTTACCCTTTGAGGGAATCATGTAGTAAGATAGAGTTTTTGATTTCTTTTTGATACAGATTTTCACATGGAGAGTTATTTTGGGCTATTTTATTGTAATAGGTTTTATATAGTTATTTTTTAAATTAAGTAAAACTCAAACAAAGTTTCTAAATAACATGATGTTGAAAGTAAATAGACATACCTTATGCTGTGATTCAAAAGCTAGGATGTCAATTTCATGCATGACAAGTAGATTAAAAATTTTTATATAATCCTCAAAGGATAATGGAATTTTTTTGATCTTGGAAGCTTTTTTTTCAGCCTATGTCTAAATATCACTTCATCAGTTTTCTATCTACTGTGATTTTCTTGGATAAGCTTGCATAGATTTTCTTTTACTTTGGGTGCCATTTGACATTGATTTTTTTTTTTACCAAGTCATAAATCTGTATGAAAACTATACTCAAATGTAGGGCTGTTAATATATATTTTTCTAATACTTTCTTTTACGTAAAATTTACCTGTTTTCTTCCCTTATTTTGTAAAAATAGTTAGCCAAACTTTTGAAGAAAACTGTGATTCATTATTAATTTCTAGAAATTTTGACCTGGAAGTCTCAACTTCTTGATTTTTTTTAATTCTTTCTTTGTAGCAACTGTTCAGACATGATTTCCTGATTCATATTTCCTGGCTGTAATAGGAAATAAAAGTCATCTTTAAGTCCCATGGGAATAATACTGTCCAGAGTGGAGGTGCTGACAGCTATGGAGAGAGAAGGAAAGGAAGTGAGAACAAAGTGATATTTTTGCACATGAAAAACAACTCTCTTCTCTGGTAAAACAATAACAATTATATTGACTGCACTTCAAAAATCTTTTTCTTAATTAAAATTACTTTGTTATTTTCTTATTTAATTTAATTATTGAATAAAACAAGAACATGTTCACTGTCAGGAAAGGAAGATGCTACTCCTCCCCTCAAATCCCCAAAAATTGGAAAATAAGCACTCTGATGTTCAGAAATGCGGGCAATTAACTTTACTAAGACAACCAGTTTGCTTTACAGGAGAGGGAACATTTTAAAAAGGAATAAGTATTAATGCTCAATTTCTTTTTTGCTTTAATCATCACAGGTATTAAACCAGAAAAAGCTCCTATTGAGTTCAGATAATGAAATATAAACAGGATTGAAATGTTCTTCTGATGAACAGAATGAAAGTAACATGGGGAAATCTACAGCAGAGGTTTTAGAAAAATCAGTGATAAGACAGGAATGTAAATATTACAGAAACAGACTAGTGCTACTAACATGAAATTACAGGCAAAAGAAATTAAGGTCAGGATTATCACCATTGTATTACAGCAAGACCTTTAAAGAGTTACTGGACACATTAATGAAAAAAACATCTCTAGGCAATAATAAGATAGATAGCTTTTTTATTAGAATATATGGGGCAAGAATAATAAGAAGAATTATTAATAAATATTTCTACAATGGTGATGAGATCAGCATGAGGCAACATGGAATTCTCAGAAATGGATCACATTAAACCACTGTGTTATATAAAAGAACCAAAGACCTTATGGTTGTGGAAGAAGAACTCAAAAGAGAAGCCTTTCATATGTCATGTCTTTTACATCTTAACACTAGTAATGTTTTGGCACTATGTTACACAGCAGCCTTAAAGCAAGACAACGTCCTGTAAATAATATTATTAGACATTGAATATGAAACTATCTGTTAAAAAAGTCCATTGGTTAGAAACCTTAAGAATTTTATACACACCAAGCAAATGAGCAGAAATCTTGCTAGAACTACTGGATTTTAACGTTACCTGTTGGAGAAGTCATTGATTTGATGTGTATGCCATTTCACTAGTTTTCTGCTCTTAGTCATGCAACTACTTATGAAACTGTAAGAAGAGAACTGAGGATGAAATTAGCCTGTAAAAATTTAAAGCAAAACAATTATTCACCATATTATACAATGATGAAGTAAAATAAATTATATAGCGCTAACTAAAATATTATTTTTGTAGCTTATTATTCCACAGTTGGAATTTTCATGAGTTTAGTAACTTATACAGTTTAAAAATCTGGATTTAATTTGTTGAAATAAATCTAATTCATAAACTCCCTCCCCACTCTGTTATCTATTACCTGTGAATAATGTGCACAACTCAACATCAAAACTATTGGTCTTTTAAATTTTATCACTGCTGCACTCTCCCAAATCTGTTCTCTAAAACTTGCCAGTCATTCAGAAAAACAAACTAGCTCTTTGTTGTCTTATATTTGGTCTAAGAAGGTGTCTATTAATCATCTTATACTAGGTCTATCATTCTTTTCCAAGAGGAAAAGAAAAAGATAATGAAAGTTGTTTGCTTATAAAGGGTCTGGTTGTCATTGTGTTACTTTATAAAAAGGTTCCTGTAAATTTATATTTACATCAAGAAAAACTAGGCTGGGAGAATTTCAGAACTTCATTGTTGTAGATTTTTCTCTCTTCAGACTTTTCAGATGTGATTCAAATCCGAAGTAACACATTTAAGTACTGTGTTCATTTCAGAAATACAGATGGTATGACCTTGGTGTGACCACCAAGGTCCCTTAATATAATTCAAATGTTGAACAATTATATGTCCCATGCTGCTCTATATCTGCCCCATGCATTTCTATGTTTTCTTGCTTTTAATTCCATCAGACTATGTCAAAAGTTTGGTGAGGGCTCAAATTATTAGGTACTTATTTAAAAAAAAAAAAAAAAAGGCAGGAGGAGCATCTACTGGTAATTCAGTAGCTCTCTACCTTCAGAAGTCAGTTAGATGCAATAGACCAGGAGTCTCCATGGATGCCTAAAAGCTGCTGAACATGTGCTGTACCAATTATAGACAGAAAAAAAAGCAGCTCAACAGGCTTCTTGTTTTCTGTTGACTTGAGTAAAAATTAGACACTTATTTTGGTTTAAATTAGTTTTTTCCCAGAGTTGAAAATATAAAATTCAAGGCAAATACTGTCTAAAATATGTGGAATGTTTCTCTCCTTTTATGTTTTTAGTTTTGTATCTCTTTTGCCTATTTCTGTTACCGAGACAGGGATTTTGCCTTTTTAAGAGTCTTGATGAACAACAGCTCTGGAATAAAATAAGAAAGTACTCATAAATTCAATATAGAGTTCAAGAAGAGAAATTTTGTTTTTCACACAAGTGAAGGGGGGGGTCTGCAGAAAGATGAAGCCAGCTTCTTTCAGTGCTGCCCAATGATAAGACCAGAGGCAATGAGTTCAAAGTGAAAAAAGAGAGGTTCTCTCTGAACACCAGGAAACACTTTTTTTCCCTGTGAAGGTGACCAAGCACTGTCACAGCTTGCCTATGTGCCAATTTTTAAAATATCAATTATTTGATATTTTATACTGAATAGATACTGAAAGAGTGCTTAAAGATGATCCTGGAAAACTGGCTTTAAGTGACCCTGCTTGAGCAGGGGCATTGGACCACATTTTCATCAGAGATTGTCATGGTTTAAGCTGAGCTAGCAGCTCAGCCCCACACAAACACTCTCTCGCTCCCTCACAGTGGGATGGGGAGAGAATCTGAAGAGTAAAAGTGACAAACCCATGGGTCAAGATAAGGACAGTTTAATAGGGAAAGCGAAAGCCACACTTGCTTTCAACTATGTGAAATAACCCAAGGAATTAATTCATGCCTTCCCATGGGTAGGCAGGTGTTTAATAATCCCCAGGAAAGCATGGCTTCATCATGCATAACGGTGACTTGGGAAGACCGACACCCTAAATCTGAACTGTCCCCCTTCTTCTTCTTTCCCAGATTTTTTTTTTGTGCTAAAAACCAACATACAGGTCTATTGCAATCTTAATCATTCCATAGTTCTTTTGTTAAAAGCCTACATTATTTTCCAAAAATTCTAATATAAAGTGCAGAATCATGCTTCAATACTTTAGTTATCCTCTGCCTATGACAGCCAAAATAAATTTTTTTCATCAGCAAATGAAAACTTTTAGTTTTAGTAAAGAGATGCAGATATTTTAATTCCAGCAAGTAAACCTGTTGAGATAGTTCTCTGGAGACAATTAAGATGACGTTTAAGAGAAGGCAGAGAGAGCTCTTTAAAAAGAAAAAAAAATATTTTGATTTTATTATGTTATGATTTCTTACAAGGCAAGACTGACATGTCTTTTCACTGATCAAGCTGTATCTGAACAAACTGAATGCAGTAGACATTTAATTCCATGTAATGGTCAATCCCTGCATCTAAATCACCATGATCCTAGATTTTTGTGAGTACTAAAAGACTAACAATGTGCCTCCATACAGCAATATGAGCTGTTTTAAGGTGTATAGTAAGACTTCCATGGAGAGATGTTCTCCAAAATCTTCTCCAACAAGATATTCTGGACAGTGACTGAACACAAATTTCCTGAACCACCAAGTGTACTCAGTTTTCTTTAGGGTAGAGGCTCTTTGTTGTTTTATATTTTGTCTAAGAAGGTGTCTATTAATTGTTTTTTACTAGGTCTACAATTCTTTTCCAAGAGGAAAAGAATAACAAGTAACCACAGCAAATTTCAATGACTGTAAGACCAGAAAGGAATATATGATGTTCTAAATTAACCTTGCACCTCACATGGTTCATAAAGGCTTCGCGTGGTTCATATACACTCTACCAAAAACAAATACTGGGTGAAACAAAATATTTCATTTGCTGGCAGTCATAAATGAACCAAGAGAAAAAATAGGTAGCAAAACATTCTGTAGAACAAATTTCTTTCATTCACAAAAAGCAGATTAGGTCAAGAATGTTGTATGATCCCAGGCAGACCAGATAAAACCTTTCACCTGCTGCAGAACAGGGTAGAAATCCACAAAAGCTGTATAAGCACCAGATGGGTCCCTTCTAAGATTGCAATTTATGAATAAATGCAACTCCCAGGTGTAACATGGGAGGATTCAGATCACAGAGTAAAGAACAAATATAGATATCTACATGCTTACTGTCTTAAAGTTCCAATTACAGTCAGGAAAGATCAAGATGCTGGATCTTGCCTATGCACAGGCTCTAAACCCCACTTGTAACATGTTGTAACCGCTGGACTCTGCCTAGCAGGCTGCTGCTCCCTGAGAGCTCAGCGAGGGTTTCCTAGGGCCATGCGATTGATCACATCCTGGAGTCCATTTTGGACAGCCCTGCGATCTGGCTCCGGCAGCCAGCAGCGTTACAACACAGCGGTGATAAAAGAGGTAGAGAAGGGTCTCCCATGAGGGTGGTGAGATGGCTTTATTCACATCTTGTCCCGGAGCCCTTGGAGGCACACAGAGAGACCTTGTGGTCTGGGTACAGGGTGGTTTTGTTAGGGGCCCCGGGTGGTTTTGTCAGGGGCATAGGGGTGGTCCCTGGGTGGGGTTGGGGTACAGGAGCCAATAGGGAGAAACTGAGGGCGTGGCCAGGGCTAGGGCAAGGAACAGGGTATATGTGAGATAGGAAAAGCAATAGATTAACAGCTCACCACAGTAACAATCTTAGGTAACTCAGCCCACCTGTGCACAGCTGCAGATCCCCTGTAGATGTGGTGCTATATCTGCCAACCACATGTGCTATCTCAGCTGCTTTGGAACATCACAGACATGCCTGTGTTTAGACAATTTAATTAAGTCTTTTACTCACATACTAAGTGTGGTTTTGCATAGCTCACAATTCTCCAAATCCGGAATAATTTTGTGTGCTTCTCTGAAGTGCAGTAGTTTTATCAATTCCACCTCCTGCATGTCTTGAATTCCAAAATTTGAGAAGAACTTAAAATATTCTTATCAACATTGTGCCCAGAGCCTCAAATTATCTCACATCACAGTCATTGCTACCTCTAGCAGAAGCAGAGGATGAAGTAATAAGATTCATTTCAAAGAGCTAACTCAAGGAAATAGTTAAAGATTTTTTTTCCTTGATTGGTACAGATGTTGATATAAGAAAACACCCCTAATATTATATTCAAATACACTTCACCAGTTTGCAACATTACATTTAAGTAGATGGTATGAGAAAATATTTGCCGTCTTTCCATATGCAGAGACTTATGAATTCCCTCAGTGCAGTGTGGGTGTAGATGTCAACTAAGACATGAATTATAGATCTCTGATTAATGATTTTAAAAGACTTCTTACCAAGTCAGTGCATACTGATGACTTGATTAGATTTGCTAATGTACCTCTTCATGTTCTCTCTGGAAAGCTCCTGTATTTTGTCAGATTGGGAACTTTGACTTTATTCTAAGCCTTCGATATTTTGACCTACAGTAAATTTCTATTACCACTGAGTTAAGTGAACGTGATAATTTGCTTTTCTTTGTTTCACTTTAGATCTAAGATGTATTTTATTTACATACCCCAGACTGTAGTTTTATAGGCAAGGTGATTAGTGAAACTATGGGAAAATTTTTTGCACAAAACTGCTCTAAAATGAGTAGAAAACTAAGTTTGGGGGTCATACTGATCATGGGAAAACATAGTAAGGCTACACAGGAGTGTCTTATGAGTTCATTACTATTGATTAAATTTTTGATGTTATAAAGAGCTTCAAATAATTCCCAGACAGAAAGGATAGCAAATGAGTTAAAGATTAAGTTATAATTCTAACTACTAGGTACAAGAACAATTGTCTATAACAGAGCAGAAAGAAGAACAAGATATACTAAAGAAAAAGCTTAGGTTCTATGTGTCAGAGAACAGGAAGATTATGCTGCTGCAGAGAATGTAAATGCCATTGTGGATATGTAAGAGTACAACCTAAAGATAATCTTCATCAGTGATAAAACTTCTGAGAAACTGTGCCACATTTTGGGAAACCTATTACAGCTTGTGCATTTCTAAGATGTAAACCAATTTTTTAAAAGTTCAGAGAAGAGCAATGAACATGATCACTGTTCCAGAAATTTTGATTTTTTGAGGAAAGACTGACCAAAGTCCCTTTCAATACTCTAACAAACTAGAAACTAATGGGATTCTTTGCTAGTTTTCAAATACGTTAAACATAGGTTCAAGAAAGAATAAAATTAACTGTTTTCCTTTCCACTGTAGGCTTGAGAGGAAATACTGGGTTGCCATTGAAGCAAAGCAGATTAAGTTCTGTTTTACAGCATACCAAAATAGTCTTCAACATTAAGAAGAAAAGGGTATTTTTCTGCTTCAAAGAGGAAGAGTGTAACCTTTTCTCTGTAACACTGGAAAGGACAATAGTCTAGGCTGGGGGAAAGATACACAGGACTACACACATCAAACCTGTAGAAAACTTTAGAGAAATGAACCAGTCGAAAATCTAGAATTGTTGCTTCTTGTCTTCAAGAATGGAATACCATGAAGGACACAGCACCAAATACTGGTTTAACAGCCAATTGTCTATGGTAGGTTATCAGAGAAAAGCTCCCTGTGCACTTTATGTAGGATGAAGAAACACACCAAAGAAAAGCCAAGTATTTATGGCTAGTGAAATTAAATTTTAAAAATCCAATCAAACAATTATTATTAGTCTTGTTACAAAGTTATAGTCCAAATTATCTAATTTTTGCAGCTCATTTCCAATAACTATACCATTAAAATTGATGTACAGTTTTGTCTTTCCTCTGGTTTATGCACACCCTTCGTATAGTCCTCTGGGTTCAAAGGAAGATAGAGGGCTTGAGCAAGTCATCAGCACCCCAAGTTATTTCTCAAAAGAGCTGATGATTCCTTAGTCCTCACTCTAGAGACTGCTTGGAGTGATTTCTTTTTATGTTTTGTAATGTGCATTACACCTTAACCTCCTTCTTCACGGGTTCAGCACACAATTTTAAATCCACATAGACTATGCATTTTATTATTTACTTATTATGTTGGCTATGTTACCCTCTTTCTCTCTATTATTCTTGAAACAAATTATACTTAACTCCCAAGGTTGCTTTTCTTTAATAACCAGTAATTGATCATTGTTGAGAAGGCCTGGGGTCTCTCGATCCATCCATTGCTTTGTACTTTCAAGGCCTTTGCTAGCATTTTAAGCTTGTACTTTTTGGAGAACCCTGATAAATTCCTTTTTGTTCTGTAATGGCCCTCAGCCTGTGGCTTCCTGATATGACAGTTAACATTTATTAGAACAGCTTTGTCTGAAATTGTTAGGTACTGGAAGTCACATATACTTACAGACATATATATATATGCATATATACATGTATATACATATATAGAATTATACAATGCTCTGGTAACTGCTTGCCACTAGTATCTGGTAGTTAAAGGAATTATTCATGGTGCATTATCAGAACTATTCAACAATAGTAATTATAGCTAATTATAGTAGGAAAAAGATTGAATGCATTTTGAAGGTGTCTTTTAACACAGTAATTCTGTTGTATGCTCTGTGCCATAATTATGGACTTCTGCCTCTAAGTGAATTACCCAGGTAAGAAAAGGATATGTAGTAATAAGTTAATAATAAGGTAGTGTTCACTCCTATTCCAACTTGGATACTATTTATAATGGGATTTAATATCTGTTGAAAGAGCTATGATAGCAGGAAAAAAGCTGTATGAGCACAAGTGTTATGCTATAGCAGGAAGCCAACATTGTCCAAGAAGGATTATGGTATAACTTTACATTATTCAGTGATGAGATGTGATGAAAATCTTATCTAAAAGAGCTTTATTTCCATCAAAGTGTCATAAAATTGTACAGAAGGTGCAGGACTATGTTCTTCTTTGTTTGCATTGGGTCATTCAAATAGCATTCTTTGCCCAACATACTGAATGTAATTTCTATCCTCATTAGAATGGTTACTCTGTTGCCATGAATCAGTGTCTCCATCATCTTCTGTGAACAGTGGGCACATGCAACAAACATTTTTATGAACAGTTTCGTGATATGACTTATCAGTGTTATTACAGTTAACTGTAGCACCTTGTGTTGATATCTATGGGCTCTCACATAATTACTTGAATGAGTGTGATGATGACATGGACATGCGTCGCTCTAAGAGTGGCAATAAGCCTTATGCCACTTCAGAGGAACACGCAGCATGTGATAATCGGAGGTAAAATTCAAAGCTGTACTGATGTAACCTGATGTGAACTCTTAGGGTGCAACAGCTAGATCACCCATCTGAAAGAATTGCAAAGACAGCTCCGATACTCTCTGGAGTATCTGAACTTTTGCCTGTGTGACAGCATTTTTCATCACATACTGTCACACCAGCTGTACAAAACAACCTACCAAAAATATGTCTCTGTGTATATATATATTTATAGGTTATACTTAATTGTGTATATTTTAAGGCTAGGTATGATGGGTATAAGTTTGTCTGATTTATACATCATAAAAGATGCTGATTCCCTGAAAAATAATTTTACTACAAAAGTGCAAAATGAATAAGAAATTAAAATCAGTATTTATATTTACAGATCTTGTTTATCTTTAATGGATAATTTGGAAGTTAACAGTGGACACAAATAGGAATTTTACTACCACTTACTTTGTATAGTAATGTCTGGTTAGAATTTTTAGAGCTTCTAAGTGTCAACAATTAGTTGTCATAGATAGGATTTTCCAGTCACAAGCAAATATAAATTATTACTGATACTCACAGCAAAAAGAACAATGATGAACTGTGTATAATTTATCTTCTTTTTCACTCTGTCACTCTGGTAAGTCTTGTCTTTGTAGAACTTACTATCTTTGAGATCCCTGTTGAGTTCCTATCTCTGAGATTGTTATTGAACAAGAGGATTTGATTCACACTGTTCAACATTTAAGAGGTTCTTTCAAGACACAGGCAGAAATCAGTTACCAGAAATGAGTAATCCAAGTAATTCCCAAAGTATTTCTCTTTACAGCCACAAAATATATTCACGTAAAAGAAAAATTTAAAACTTTACAAATTTTTTTAAAAGAAATATTGCTATTGTTATTTTATAGACTATGCTGCCTGAAAATATGGGAAATTATAGTTGAAAAAGGAAGACATTTGCAACTTATATTAGTGTCCACCATTCTCAGATTCATAAAATAAATATGATTGAATGTATTCTTTATAATAATATTTTAAATTGGCAAATAGTTTATATTAGTTAAAGGAGGCAGATGACTGAAAATTGTTTGCCTTGTCTGTTTCAAGAAAGCAAGTAGTAGCAATTATACTTGTATCCTTGCAGAGTGATGGAGAATTTGCAAGATATCCAAAAACAGCATACAGTAAAAAAAATTATTGAAAAAGATCATCAAGAAATCAATATGTAGGTTTTTTTAGGTCAAGATTTTAATTTCTTAGGCATATGAAAAAATTAGTCACATTTTTAAGCACTCAACTGTTACAAAGAAGATCTGGAAATCTGGAATTTTCTGTAACATAATGGGAAATATTTTCTATCAGAATTCATGGAAAACAGAAATTCATCCAGAACTTCTTAACACTTTCTCAAACTCATTGCAAAACTTCAAATTCTCAATTGTGTTCCAAAAGTCATAAAACTATTGAGAAATCAGATAGTGAGAGACTGTAGGAAAACAAAAAAACCCTAAGAACTTGGAGTTTCAAATGGACAAATACGTTTAGTATCTCACAGATTTATGAGATATTTTTTAATTCCTCCTCTGAATCTCTTCAGAGAAGAAAGAGGATTATCTGAGGTCAGATTATGGGGAGAATGTTAATCATTATGATCTCATTGAGTGCAAATGATCCCAGTGATAGCACTGAAATCATTAATATGAAGATTCATTTCATAGCAGCAGCTCATTTACTGCATCTAGAATTGTTCCTGATATATAGTCAAGGATAAAATGATGTGAAATATTTCTTTGCAAAATGTGTTGGCTACAAAAGGTGCAAAACTGGAAGAAGGTATTATTATGGTAATCTGTTGTATACAAAACTGAGGACAGGTTTTCAGCTGCAAAAATCAAAGGAAAATCTGTTTATGGTTAATGTTTTCTAGTCAGAAAGTAGTTGAACCTTATGAAGCCTGAAAAATATGAATAGTGATCTTTCATCATATGTTAATCAGATTTGTCTTTTCTACACAGAACAGATTCTATAGGTATAATCTGCAAAGCTGAAATTAGTAACTGAATTTGAGTCTAAAAATAGCTTCAAAATTACCTTTTGACCTGCAAAATACTGATTCGCAGAATAAATATACTTGTCCTCTTTCCTTTGATTCCTGGAGAATTCTTTGAAAAGAGGATTGATAGAAATGTTCTGAATCATTTATGGGCATGAATATAATTTTCAATCAGTTAGACTGAAATGCTTCATAATGAGGTAAGAGATGGAAAAATTATATCCCTTTTAGTAATTTGTAGAAAAGATATAATAGTTGTATATGATTTTATTTTCTCTCAGTCTGAAATTAAAGCCTGAGCAAGGCCGAATGTATTTTATCACACATAACAGAGCCTGTACCTGGTTATTCGCACATTTGTATGGGGGTGGTGCTTGTCATAAAGTTGGTAGGGACCATTTCCATTACTCATCTATAATCCTCTGACCATGGGAGTCCCCCTTCCCCACCAGACCGAGTATGGATGGCACATATGCTGGCACCAGGCATGGTGCCATGAAACACCAGCATGGGAAGCAACCAGACCCTGCGCAGCAACCACCTCCACCACTTTTAGGGCCACCACTTCATTGAATGAATTAGAGACCCTCTGCAGAAACCTACATGTTCCACTTATTAGCTTAATGGCATATAGATAATGAGGCAGCAAAGAGTCATATCTTCTTCACAGGCATAAATCATAGATTTATTAATCTGTTGTGTCATAAAGCCTACATCACATCTCCTTTTTCAGTTTCTTGCTTCTTAATACCACATAGGAGAGAATCACAGAATCAACCCCCCTGCCATGGGCAGGGAGACCTTTCACTAGGCCAGGTTGCTCAAAGCCCCATCCAGCCTGGCCTTGAAGACGTCCAGGGGTGGGGCACCTGTTTCAGTGCCTCATCACTCTCACAGTAAAGAATTTTTTTTCTAATATCCAATCTAACACTAGCCTCTTTCAGCTTAAAGTCATTCCCCCTTGTCCTGTTACTATGTGCCCTTGTAAAAAGTCCTGCAACTTTCCTGTGGGATGCCCTCAATGTTTTAAAACTTCAGTTGTATCACTAACATCTCCTGGTAGATGTGCTTGAGATCAAGATTATTGTATGAACTCATACCAAGCTTTCATGAATATCAATGACGATAAATGACTGTTTATTTGTGGTCAAACAGAACAGAGGTAAGACTATAACTTAACTATAGTGCAATCATGTTGCTCAAAGAAAATCTTTCTTTTTCTCACTGCAATTACTTCTTGTGACGAAATCCTAGTATAAAATATAAAAATAGAGGTATGAACATTTTAGGAAACTAAACGAGAGGTTATCAATCTACTTTGAGTTCTAAACAGAAGTAAAAGAGAAGGCATTGCTGATTGTTTAGATGCAAGTTCCTCAAAGGGAACTTTTCTAGATAACATTATTTTCTCTTTCATTCTTCTTTATACTTTCATCTTTATCCTTCTCCTTTGATCCATTTTACCATTTTCTCTCCCAATATGCTATTTTATCCCTTCTCTTCCTCATTCCTTTATCTCACCTTTTTTTTTAAAAATTCTTATTTCTCACTCATAGCAACTGTATATCTGAGTTCAGGGCGTTCAAGTTGATTGTTTTTCAAATATGAAAGAATTAAATTAAACTCCAAATCTTTTTTACAGAAACATAAAACCAGGGCCTTTGTCAAGTTATGTTTGGAGAATGCAAACATACACACACACACACAAAACCAAATAAACGAACACGCAAACAAAAATAAAACCCAGAAAAACAAAACCAAAATTGATGTCAAGGAACGCAACACTGAAACCAATGCACACAGCGCTAGAATTTGGAGATTGGGAAAGGGAAGAATGGCCTGGGACTCTTTTTCTAACTCCCACTTCTTTCCCCACCTGAAAGTTAAAAGAACAAGGCAACTGACTATTGTTCACACAATTCAGATTTCTGAACACACTCTGGGGGCAGTTTCAGATGTGTTCCCCAGAGTCACCATAGAACATGTTTTTTTTCCCTGATTCTTTTCTTGGTTGGTCATGTTATCTGTGTGCGCAGTTGGCTACTCTGTACTATCCATGTAGGACTGTACATTTGGGTGTCCAGCCTCAGTTTAGAAATTATGAGAATTAGGCACCAAAATGTGACACAGAGAACTGTGGGCACAGACTGGTGAAATATCACAAATTTTGAAGTAATGTTTCAAAATGCTTCAGACACAAGCTGAGGGTCTTACCTGTGCAAGATACAGATTTTGAAACTTAGACCACTCTTTTTGTTAGCCAGCTGAAACCAAGTTGTTTGTGAATGTTAAAGAAACAACTGATGGAAAAGTTGGGTAAACTAGAATTCAGACAACATTTACTGGCATGTTTAATTCTGGAAATCCACCACTGCTATTTTAATTCTATTTTTACTATAGGTAGTAGTATAAAATAAGATACTTATTTTTAAGAATTCAGCCTTGCTGAATTATTGCCAAAATTATGTACAGTGGAGCTCAGCATTATTTAATTTTTTTTAGATTAAATTTAATGGGAAGGGATTGGTTTCTAGCAGCAACTCCAGCATCTATCTTGTGTAATTTATAAGTTTTTAAAAAAAAAAGGTGATCAAAAGAAAGTTCTCTGCATACAAATGTAATAGTCTGCTCTAAATCTGAAAATCATGGAGGTTTCACAACATAAGTTACTGAGTCTAATTTAGCAAGCAGGGAATTTGATTTCTAAGAACATCTATCAAAGGTGTGTTCACTAACTAAGTTAATATACCCTTTGACAATTAATAGATAATGTCCTTATCTCAGTAAAACAAAACTTTAGATTAAATTTAGTGAATGCAAATGTCAGAAGATGTACTATGTTAGAATTCATGAAGTTCAAGTCAGAGGGAAAAGACTTAGTTATTGTTTTAAAATATGTCCAAAACTAATAGTCCACTCATTTTTTAAAATTAACTTTCTTTGATTTTGCTTAGGTTTGCACAATAAAATAATAATCAAATAGCAGCTAATACTCTCTCAAATTATTGCAAATAATTTTCAACACACATTTAAAGAAACTTTTGTCTGGTAGAATAATCTCAAAAAAACCCTGTTGAGATTATTCTAGTAGCTATATCAGTTGAGTCTATAGAAACAGAATGTTTATACATAGCATATGTAACAAAAAGTCTTCACAGATTTGGACATTTGTTCTTTTTTTTCTTTCTTAAATTTTTAATTTGAATATTTCCTAATCTTGCATGAAGTTCATTACT
>NW_008239080.1:9634118-9638625 GCF_000691975.1 Corvus brachyrhynchos
TTTTCATAGTATCCCTATGTATAGTGGGAGCTGGTGTTCTTTTGAAAAAAAATATTGTAGAAGCACAGAAGATCTCGGAGCCCAGTTAGAGGGAAGGGTCAATCTAATGGTTCTTAGAAAGGAAGGCAAAGTGTCTTATACCTGCTGCAGGTGTTTCAGTTCAGCAATTTCTTAGAGGATGCACAGCTGCCTTTTAGAAAATTCTCCTAATTTGTTTATATCTTGGGCTTTGACCAGGTTAAGAGGTGTTCTTCTCCTTTGTATCCACCTTTTTTTCTCTTTGTTCGTGTGCTTTGTGCTTGTAAGCTTTGATTGGGGTTGGGTTTATTAATCTATTTCCTACAGAGTATATACCTTAAGAAAATTTAATAAATTTTCCCTATTATGTCCTTAAAAGTAATGAGTTTCTTTCCTTTTTGGAGGGAAGCTTAAAAATAAGATCTTTTATTGGCAACAGAGTTTATTTCTATCCCTTTTTCCGGAATCTCTGTAGAATGTGAATTTTTGAAATGGTTCTGAAAATACATAAAAGGAGATAATACCTTTGTTCTTGGTTTCCCTTATCTACAGCAAAGAACAGAACAGTGAAGGAGAGATCTATAATCAAATTGCTGTCACTGAACACAAATCCAAATATTTCAAGGAGAAAGGTTCTGCAGAAGGAACTTTCATGTCGGTGACAGAATGTGAAGAGAGTCATCAAGGGAACTAGACTTCTAAGGGAGCTAAGAAGTTCAGATCGCAAGGTAATACTGTAATGTGCAAAAACCCATGTGAAAATCATGCTCACAGGATTCTGATAAATTAATGTGTATTACTGACTACAAGTCAGAGCTGAGCATGCAGGTGCAGGATTTAGAATGCAGTATATGTGGTTTATATATTTTCTTTTTTCATCTCTGATTTACTATGCCTGAGAGATGGTTGAAAGAATTAGTGCTCTAATAACCCCCAAGTCCCCACCTTCTTGACATAATCAAGTTTACTTCCCATAAACACTGGACTACTGAGACAAGGAGTATGCCACCTGTCCTTGTTTGGTGCAAGTACAAATTTTTCAACATTATTAGGCTTGTGGAATTGCGGAAAGCTGATCTATAGGACTTACAGTCTACCTTTTGCTGTTAATGTATGTATATAAACTATTTCTTTTGTCTTTCTTTTGTCTTTTATGGTAGTAGCCACATTCAGTTCTAGCTGGGCTTTGGCCCTTCTAATTTTCTCCCTGCATAAATTTATTGCATCCTTTTTATTAATTTTCTCAGTCTCTTTTCTTCTTTGCCTCTGTTTCGTGAGTTCTTTTACTCAAAGTTTGGATTGAAACGCAGAAGACACAGAGTTTATCTTCGGACTTAGATGTTTATTATTTCTTATCTATATTACAGCTGCACAGAATGTGCCTCTAAGTTAAAAAGGTGAAAATGGCCCCCAAGTGCTACCTTTCAAGGTCTTTTAAAGTCCAATCTATCCAATTATGGAATGCCAATTAATTTATTTTTACTTATAATCCAGTAACTAAACATTCATGTTCTGCACTGTGGGTTTTTTGAACCAATACCAAAACACCCAGATTTGTGAAGAAGAAGGAGGAAAGAAGAACTAACCTACACCCAAAATCTTCCATTTTGTTACAGGCATATTATTATATCCCATAAACCTAAATTTTCTACATCTCTACATATTCTACCCAGTGATATAACTTTAATTGCACAGCAACAGTCTCAGTGCTATTACATAACCTGGGAAGCCTTTCCCAAGGCCTCAGGTCAAATGCAGTGTGCTTTTGAAGACCATTGCCTGTAAGCACCGAAAGACTAAAATTCTCTGAACCCAGGGTTCCAACACCTTATCATCCTCCTGACTTGTCAGTCCCTTCTCCCAAAGGTCATAAACTCTCCCTTCTGAGTTCCAACCCAAGCGCTCTGTTCAACCCGGCTGGTCTTCTTTCCTGCCAACCCATCTTTCAGCACATAGTGATGGCTTGTTATTGCTTCTATAAGATTTCCTTCTAGGAGAATGTCCAGATTCTGTGTATTCTTTTGCTCTTCAAGACTGTCTCCCAGGCGACTCTCTCAACCAGTCCCCTAAGCAGGCCAAAGTCTGCCCTGTGGAAATCCAAGGTAGCTGCTCTGCTGACCTCCCTCTTTAGGTCCCTGAGAACCAAAAACTCATAACATTTCATGATCAGCATGCCCAAGACTGCCTCCAAGCACCATATTACCCACCAGTCCTTCTCTGTAAACAGATCCAATAGGGTGTCTTCCCTAGTTGGCTCCCTCTAGCTGCGTCATCTTTCTACAGGCAGAAGAGGCCAATTCTTATGTGATCATTCTCGGGCACTTCCATGGTTTCTAGTACATAAATAACCCTTGCATTTTTGCTGCTGCACGCCAGGTTCTATCACATCATAGAACATTATAGTTGCTGCTTGGCTGGTATGACAACAAACACATTTATGTTTTACTCAGTGATGTGATATGACATTGTCTGATGAGATCCCAGAACACTTAAAATAATACTTACTAGGATTTATAACCTCTCTTACTGAGTGATATTTCATTTCAGGAGGTGATTCCACCTAATATATCTTCTTGAAACACGTTTGTGAAATTAGAGACGTTGAAAGTTAATAAATAGTATTTTTAGGGCAAACAGATTATGTTAGTCTTAACTACAAACATGATAAATAATATTCTCTTACAAATGTATCCACATCAAATGCTTTATCTACAAATTGCCATCTTCCTAAAGCTCCTCTTTCTCTAATCTTAAAGATTTTTCTTCCCTCTCTACTAGTTCAGCCTAGGATCATAGGATCTCTGGGAAAATCATAGAGCAAGTCCCCCTAAACAGATTTCTGGGTGTAGGAGGGAGAGGAAATTGATCAGGAATAGAAAGCATGTGTTTAGGTCATGCGTGGTCAACTTGGCTTCCTTCCGTGATAATGTGGTGGGTTTGGCCCTAGCTGGCTGCCATACCCAACCACTGTTCTCTCACTCCCCATCAATGTGAGGAGAGGAAAAGAAGATGTAAAAGCTCATGGGCTGAGATAAAGACAGGGAGATCACTAACCAATTGCTGTCATGAGGAAAACAGACTTGATTAGGGGAAGATTACTGAATTTACTGACAATTAACAACAGAGTAGGACAGTGAGAAAATAAAGGCAGACCTAAAAATACCTTCTCCATATACCTACCTGTTACAGTGCGGATACTGCAACACGATGTATCAGACAACAAGGCCCGTGGAAAGAAATATAATGGACTGATTCTTGATAGATGTTTCAGAGAGATGTTTATTTCTCCAGCCACATGGCTGAAGGTCTGCTGAGGAACTGAGGCAGTCACGGGACCCAAGGGTCCTTCTGCCCGCTCAAAACAACCAATGGGGAACGAGGCTGACCAGGGGCAGGGAAACCCCGTGTCTCCTGCCCAGGGCCCCTCTCCCAGGACCACATGGCAGGGGGGAGGGACCCCAACATTTCACCTGTTTATTTTTAACAAAAAGAGATTTAAAACTTAACATTGAAAACAACTGGATAAACATGAGATAACAAGGACAGTTTCAAAACAAAACAAGCCACCCTCCTGAGTCTTTAAATATCCAAACAGATTCTCTGGAACATTTTAAGGCTGACAGAAGGGAGACAGGACTCTCTGGGCATGCTTTGTGGGGAAACTGAGGCAGGAGAGGGTTTCTTCTATTTGTACTTGTTGGAACTCTAAACAGCAATGGTTAATTTCTTCCCTCCCCCTCTTCATCCCCCACTCAGCATTGGAAAGGGATTTTTGGGGAAACAATTGGCATAGGCATGGTTGTATGAGGGAAACAATGGGTGAAAAAAAACAGATTTGGAATACACTGGGGGTAATAGGATATAGGGTAAAAGAGAAAGGTGGGATTAGGAAAGGGAGGCTGTAGGGGGGGCTTATAATGGAGATATTGTCTAACATGACTACGATTTTTAGCATATATACTGCCTTTTACAGGAACACCATCAGGCCCAGTGACCTCTGCTGCTTGTAACCCTTTTCTACCTTGCACAATTTTGAACTCTACCACTTCCCCATCTCCTAAACTTGGGATGTATTTTTCAGGGTTATTCTTTTTAATAGCAGTTCTATGAATGAATATGTCTCCTTGGTTGTCACACCTTGTTATAAAACCATAATTTTTTTAACATTATACCATTTTACTATTCCTAAAACCATAGCTACGGTGATTTTTTCCTTTTTCCGAGTGGCTGCTGCTTTCTGTCTCACTGCGTTTTTGCTTTCTCTTTCACTTTCGCTCGCTCCTGCGTTGTAACTGCCAAGGCTGCTCGTGCCTGCGCGCTCTTCCCAAGGTCGCATTCAGGGCCGTGTGGGCTGGGCCGGGCCACACCACTCAGGTCCCTGCGCGCCATCTCCTCTGCTCTCAGCTTCGCTGCCGCTGCCTGGCGCCGCACCCATGTCTCAGCCGGGCCCCCAAACAGCGGCCCCCCCGCACCCCCCTCCACCCCCCGT
>NW_008239080.1:9638774-9639409 GCF_000691975.1 Corvus brachyrhynchos
CTCGCGTGGCTCCGCCCGCACGTGGGAACTGCCTCGCTGCTGCTCACAGAGGGCTCGATGCGTGTGGCCTGGGTCACACAGTCCCTGAAGCAGTTTTAACTTCGCAAGGACACAGCTGACATTGTTCAACAGTCTTGGTAATTAAATAATATTCACAAAAATATTCTTCCATCGGCATATATTTTCACTCAGAAATTAACTGTGTCCAAACGGTCTTCCAAAAGCCGTTGGTAAGAATCAGATCCCAAGAAACGTAGAAAAAGTTCTTAAACAACCATGAAAGGAAATGTTTCAGTTCCTTTTGAGCTTGAATTAAGCTAAAATTTACAAATCGTTGTTCAAGAATCTTTTCAAGTTTAAGATAAATGTCCATATGTGGCTCTGAGAGCCAAGAGTCTTTCCACGGTTCCTCCACAGTATAGTGATGGGATAGCAAAAAAAAGCCAAGAGGAGAAATCCAGCGTTTACTCACAAATCAGTCGCTGTAGGGATCAGAGATTGTTCTGCTCGCACTATCCACCATTTGCTACAATACGGATACTGCAACACGATGTATCAGACAACGAGGCCCATGGAAAGAAATATATATGGACCGATTCTTGATAGATGTTTCAGAGATGTTTATTTCTCCAGCC
>NW_008239080.1:9639501-9648029 GCF_000691975.1 Corvus brachyrhynchos
GAGGAGGGGCTCGGGAAACCCTGTGTCTCTCCCCCAGGGCCCCTCTCCCAGGGCTACATGGCGGGGGTGGGGAGGGCCCCAACACCTACTTTCTCCTCAAGCTTAATGTCATTCAATCACTCTTCTACCTCCTCCTGCTCTCATCATTGCAGGAGGTTAGGGAATGAGCGTTGCAGTCTGTCTATAACACTTCATCTCTCCTGCTCCTTCCTTCGTAGGCTGTTCCTTTTCTACAGCATAGGATCCCTCCCATGGGAGACAGTTTTTCATGAACTGCTCCAGTGCGAATCCGTCCTGTGGAGTACAGTCCACCAGAAAAAGACTATTTCAATGTGGGTGCTCCAGGGGCACAGTTTGTGCCAGGAAACCTGCTCCTGTGTGGGCTCCTCTGCACAGGATGCAGTTCCTGTTGGGAGTCTGGTTGTGCTTGGGTTATCCAAGGGCTGCACCTTCCTTCAGGATGTATGCACCTGCTTCAGCATGTGGTTCTCCATGAGATGCAGTGTGGATTTGTGCTTCACTGTGGTTGTCCATGGGCTGCAGATAGGGAACCTGCATCACCACAGTCTCCCGATGGGCTGCAGGGGAATCTGTGCTCCAGGCAGGCCAGTCTCTGCAGCAGCACATGGGAAGACTAGAGGCATTAAATGAGAAGGAGATATTCAGACATAGTATAAAGATTTTTTTTTTTCATCTTGAAGGCAGTAAAGCCTTGGAACAGGCTGTGAGGTCATGTAGTCTCTGGCCTTAGAGGTTTTTAAGACTTTTTTTACCATACATGCTTATCCCTTCATAGAATAATTAAGGAAAGTGAAGAATTGTTTTACTTTGTTTGGGTTTTCTTCTTCCTGTTTTCATATCTGGATATCTCTTGAAAGACAGTGGGATTTTTTCCCCCTAGTAGACTACAGAAACAACCATCATTGACTGTGACTTAGATAAGAGTATAGTTCAGAATATGGAGAATTCAGTGTCTTGTCAATATATAAAAGGGTGTTAAGAAAATCAGAAAAATACTTTTTATCAAAGTCTGTGGTGAAAAAGCAAAGGGCAATGATTTTAAATTGAGAGAAGGTAGATTTGGAGATAAGGCAGACTTTTTTTACAATGTGGGTTCTGAGACACCAGAACGGATTGCTCAGAGAAGTTGTGGGTATCCCAACACTGGCAGTCTTTCAGGTCAGGCTTCTCTGATGTAGAGAAATATGTCCCTGCCCTTGGCAGAGGGGTTGGACTACATGATCCATCTTCAAAAATCCCTTCCAGCCTAAACTATTTTATGATTCTATGATTCTATGAATGTTGCACCATCAGAACCCTTTAGAAAATAGGATCAAGAAATTCAGTGTTTTATGATGCAGGTTCCACACACATGCAGAAAATCAAATGTTTGCTTGGAATGTATGACTAGAATTCTCAGATACTACTTTGTTCATTTTCCGTCCATCTTTTAAAAATATAGCTGTCATTCAAGCATAGTAAATATGTATTTCTGAGGGTAGAGAAGGGTTGACCACATTTTCATCTTAGTTTCATTATGTTTGCTGTTTATGATTACTTTACAAACCTGTTACCCTCTTTCTCTCTCCTCCTTAGTTCTAGTACCCTGCACAAATTTATTTATATGTTCATTGTCATTCCATTAATGTGCTTTGATGCTTTCCAGATAATTAACATAAGAAATAAATTTGGAAAAAACAATGCCCTTGATATGGGTAGATATTTATGGGCATTCAACCATTCTTAATGCAGACTCAGCAACCTTAAGCAAATTCTGGTTGTTTCAGATGTCTTCAAACACAAAGGAATGTAGAATGCCGTGTACTGGAAGTGATGTTTGAACATTCTTTGTATTCCCTGTCTTCTGTCAGAAGTTTTAAAGACAAACATGTCGAGAATGATCTAATAATATTATTTGAAATCCGGGTGCCCCTGAATTCACTGCTAAGTCTTCCCCATGCACAGCTATGAGATCAATAGAAGGACATTTTAACAAAACCACCTTTCTAATAGTTGGGAGATGTAACATCTGTGTTTCTGTCTTACAGGCTGATGTCTCAGTGGAAAAGAGGGTAATGGAACTTATTTGTCTGTGTAAAGCTTTGAGAAATTCCATGTTAATATCTGTATGAAATTTTAGAGTTATAACATACCTTACCAATCCAGCAGATAGACTTCTTTGAAGCTCATTGCTAGTATTAGAGTTATTAAAATTCAAGTTGATAGATAAACTTTTCTCATTGAAAACGTAAACACTGTCATTAAGTTGTCTCATGCCTTACAACTGAAGCTAAAGCATAAATATCTTAATTTGTCTGATTAAGATTTGCATCAACATCGAAATATTAGACGTCTGTAATGAGCTATGTCTTCATCCAAAGAAGTAAGTTGGATTCATTCCGCTGACTTCATTGACATTGGATAAGACCTTCTGTGTACTTATGCTATTCTCCTAAAATAGAGATGTAGTATGTAAGGGCCTTGTCAGACAGAAAAATACCTTTGAGTAATCAGTATGTGAGTATTGAGCTATTACGTTCCAAAATAATTTGGTTTGATTGCATCATTTCATAGAACAATGTCTAATGTTTCACAGAATGATGAAAGAAAGTAGGCACTAAAACAGAAGAAAATAACTTGTGAGGAGTAATAAATATTCCTGCTACATACTTATGTCTAAAAACTTAATAAATTCTTTATTTTCAATATATTAAAAGTTATCTTTCAATATTTTTTCTGTAGAAATAGATATGCCAGTAATGGCTAATCTCTTACCATAACTTTAATTTCTCCTTTATCACTCAGCTAATATATTTTGTGTAATCCATCCCAAAAATAAAAAAAAAAGGGTTCTGCTGAATGGAAGTTCTTATTGCAAGGTTTGGCTTCTCTATTGAGCAAAACTTCCAACATCCAAAGCATTGAATGAGGCAAAACATGTATAATTAGATTAAAAAATCTCAATGGATGATATGTACCATAGGCATCTCATGTTCAAGAGCATTTTGTCAATAGTAGGACTTGTATCAAAGTTCTCTGGCTTTTTTTTTCCTCTCATAGACTTCTCTTATTGTTTTGATGATAGTTTTTCCTTCCAATGATTTTTTTTTTCTAGTAATGATGCTATTTCAAATCTAATAGACTTGAAAATATACAGAACTTAATATTGTGAATCTTATTTTCAAGAATTGAATGAACAAATATGTATGAAAATGAACCACTAGAGAATCTTATTAATGATTTATTTATAACTGTAAGGACAGTTATGAGGGTAAAGCTCACCTTGGCATTTGGTTATCTGCCAGTCATCCTGTAAGGACAGTTATGAGGGTAAAGCTCACCTTTTACCCATGCATTTTTCTGTGTATGTATGCACATATATATCATACATGCACAGCTGTACATGCTTCTGAAAGTTGGTATTGAGAATTATTTGGAGTGATATTTCACTGCAGTGTCCAAATGGGACCAAGGAAATTTCTTTCCAAATTATCCAACTTCATTAATTCCTTCTTTTATTCTCTTTAGGAGGAACTCTGAACAACATTCTTATAGTTTATTTACTTTACCCATTTAGAATATACCTTGGAAGATTATTTAATGTTACTTCAAGTAACTACCAGTATTCAAATATTATCTACAGTATATTTATACAGAACTGTAGAAATTATGACATCCTATCACAGACTACTACTACTACTACTACTAACTACTACTACTACTAACTACTACTAAAATTAGTTTGGAAAAGACCCTTGAGATTGTAGGAACCCAGAGTGCCGAGAATATTTCTGTGCCTGTTTTTAAGGGTTCTTAACACTTAACACTGTTTTAACCTCCGACCTTGGAAAAAAATTACCAACAATCGGACAAGAACTAGAAAATACATTGGTGTGAATTAGGTGATAGACTACTATGTAAGATTGTCACAGGGTGAAAAATTTAGAGGTGTTGGGCTTCTCTTTGTAGTAAATAGATAAGAGTAAAAAATATCAAAATGGAGGATTGTTGTTGTTCTCTAAACTTTCTTCTCCTTCTTCTACTACTCCATGTTCTGCAGTAAAAGTAGTTTGGAATGATTGGATAGAGAATTCCGCAGTTCCTGCCCGTGTTACTGAATAAGTGGTAGGAAAGTGAAAATAATATACGTTTTTAGTAACCATTGGTTAAATTATCTTTAAAAAGCTGTGTAAATCTTGATAATTAGAGACTTCACTCCTGCTTTCTGTGCTCTATGCTGTACTTGGGTCACGCTAGTGGCTCTGTTCCTCTCATAAGACTTAATAAACAACTATCCAGCAGCATTGAAACTCAAGGAAAAGTCTTGGTCTATCTTTGAAACTCCTTGCAAGGACTTTTAGAAAATTCTCTCCCATCAGGAGGGGTTTGATTTATGGCATGGTTCAGTGTCAGAGATGATCAAGTACAACCTATGACCTAATACCACCTTGTCAGCTAAACCATGGCACTGAGTGCCACATCCAGTCTTTTCTAAAACACCTCCAGGGATGGTGACTCCATCACCTCCCTGGGCAGCCCATTCCCATGCCCAATCACCCTTTTTGTGAAGAATTTCTTACTAATGTCTATCTTAAACCTCCCATGGCACAGCTTAAGACAGTGTCCTCTTGTCCTGTCACTGGTTGCCTGGGAGAAAAGGCCGACCCCCACCTGGCTGCAATCTCTTTTCAGGCAGTTGTAGAAAGAGGTCCACTGTAAATTAACAGCCTGAAAAACAAACCTCTGATGGTTCACCAGAATAATGCAATCACGGAACCAGAATCTAAAGGTTGGAAGGAGTTTCAAGGGGTCACATAATCCAATTCCCTACTCAAAGCAGGTCTAATCCAAGCAGGTTGCCAAACACCTCCAATGGCAGGGATCCTACTACCCTGTCAGCAGCCTGCTACAGGATTTTACCACTCTAATGGTTAAAAAGAGAACAACAACAACAACAAAATCATAATATATGACATTCCCCAGGTTTCCAGGAAATAACGATTTTTATGTCATTTGTGTTGCTTCTATTCTACATGTTTTGGGGGGACTTTGCTGTTTTAATGTTAGAAAAACATGAAGTTTTGTGACTCTCTGGCTCCAGTGAACTGGAATATATCCCATTCATATTAACAGAGATACATACAACATTGTCACTCAGACATTTAGACACGTTACTAGCAACATGTGACCTTTTAAAGCATTTGAGTATTCTGTGAGTGTCACCAAAATGGTTTTCTCAAAGTTAGAGGGCTCCCTCACTCCCTTTCCTGCCAGATTTTTAGATTATTTGCATTAGATAATGGGTTAAATTTTTGGTTTTAATTGAATATTATTTTAAATAAATTATTCAATTGCAAAGAAAAACAATTCTTTCATTAAACCTCCAGTAATGGTTAAGCAAATTCTGCAATGTGTACATTTAGGTTACAGAAAGGCTTTCTTCCAGTTTTTATAAGTTTATTATTCTTTTTGAGAAAGATTTTTCCTTCAGCAAGTCACTCCAGATGCAGCCCTCAGAAGCTGTTTGATCCATAGAAACACAGGATTCTACAATGCATCCTTCCACTTCTGTGGGAGAAGTTATTTCTCACCCAGTATTACTCTGCAGATCAACAGCAAAAATTTTTGAAATATTCCCTGCTTTCCTCTTGTCTTTCCTTGCCTATTCAAGGTGCAGCATAAGTCCATTAAGGCATACATAGCTTGCACAAAATGATAAATGAGATTTATATTTGCATTATTTCAATTTACTGAAACATAAAAAAAATATTATCTGGAACACCCATGGTGCTGGGGACCTCAAACTCTATCTGCCATTAGGGTTATGGTGTCTCGGTTTTGAAAGACAGGTGTCTGCTAAGGAAGGCAGAGGCCCCCCTTGAAGTGGCAGATATAACCCCTTTTCCCTCCAAGTTATTATATTTTGAAATCAAGAGCCTTTAGGCGAAGATGTGGGAAATAGGAATAACAGTTCTTTACTATATATATATATGTATATAACCAGTCAAACAAAACAACAACAACTATGGCAGTAACAGCAATCACAAACCCAGTCCCAGCCTTCTCGGCTGTCAGGCTATTTCCCCTCGGGTGCAGTTCCGCTCGCAGCCGGCAGGGGCGCTGGCGGCTCCCGGTGAGCAGGGCAGGTGCGATGGTTCCCCCGCGGCTGCAGGGGTTCCAAAAAGCCTACACTTTCAGGGAAACTGGGTTCAAAAGCTGTGGTGGAAGTAATGCTTACACAGTCCTTTGCTACCCTTGGTGTTGCTCTTCCACCTCCAGGGTCTCTGGTGGTGCTGTCTTTGTTGATCTCTGAACCCTAATCCTAACAGTAATGGAAGCATCAGAGTCCCCCAGCACCATGGGGAACCCAGATGAGGAAGGTCCGTGGTGCAGTGCTTGCGTGTCTGTCCCAGGTACAGAGTCCCCGGATCTAGAGGCCTTTCTGCTCCTTGAACCCTAACCATAACCATAGTACTAATGACAGCTTGGGGATGAGTCTGAGAGCTGGCAGCTATTTGAAGACATTTTTCTTAAAGTGGAAGAGCTCTTCATTCCCAAGAATAATAATATGCGCGAGGAACACAGGAGACTGACTTGATGCAGTAAAGACTTCCTGGTCAAACCTCTACAGTTGTATTGAGCACAGCATCAGCAACCTGAGTACTCAAGGCCAGGTTGGACAGGATTTTGAGCAATCTGGTCTAGAGGAAGGCATCCCTGCCCATGGCAGAGGGCTTGGAACTACATGGTCTAGACTTCAAAGGTACCTTCCAAACCATTCTACAGTTCTGTGATTCTATGATTCAAGCATATTTATTCTCTTTACTATTAGCCTTTAAGATATTTTCTATATAAATATTCTTTTTTTTTGGTACAAAACATGTTTGTACAAGCAGAATATTTCCAGAATTGGACCCTGCACAGACCTAAATATTTGCAAGACAATAAAACAATTGTATATCAGTGAATAGGATAAAAGTATTTTATTGTGAAACATAAAGATTTCATTGTTACTTCATACCTATTTTAAATCTATTCATAGGTTCAACTATAAATTGTTGAGGCCACTTGATATTTTTTCTAGGAACGAAAAGTAAAGTAGATTCATAGATTTCTTTGGCAGAGCTCATTGTAAATTATTCTGTATTTGCCATATCTAGCAAATACTGCGTGTACTACAGAATAGATATGTGTAGCTTAAAATTTTAGCAGGATAGCTTTTTTCCCTTATTGTTCCATTTTTCAGGATTCATTAAAAATTTGAATTCCGTATGATAAGATCTCTGTTGTCTGAAGTCCTACTTTAGCAGATTTCACTGTTTTATATTTAAATACTGATTATTGAATATTTCAAAGCACAGAATAGCAGTTACTTTTTGTTATAACCTACATTTTTGCTTTGTTTATCTTTAAAATTTTTGTCCTGATTCTGACAAAAGGCATAATTTATACCAAACTTTTAACAATATAGTGTCCTAGCAGGAAAATTGTTTTTCTATTTTATTCTTTTCCCATCTGCTTGTAATTTTAAACACTATTGTTTCTGTCAGATTATGGTTTGTACTTAAACCTCATTGAGTTTCTAAAAAAGTTTTCACATATTTGCATATCTGAAATGGCTTTTAAAAACACGATCATTAAATTAAAATGGATGACTGATAAGAATGGGTAAAAATTAATAATTTTAAGTTGCTTTTTTTTATACTGTGGCATTAGGTATCTGAAATATATTAGTAATTTCAAGAATTATTGGGTCAATGACTTTCTCTGTAATCAAAATTGGAAAAGAATACCAAGAACAGTAATATTGCTAGTAGAGACAGGAGGGGATTTGGCAATCTTTTCATGCTCTCTTGTCCTGCCTACCAGACCACATCTCTCTTATCAGCAGGCCATGCATTTACAGAGATTTACTTTCAGTAGAATTTTTAGTGACAAAACTGCAAATTCCCAGGTGAAGAAATATGGATAGCAAAGTCATGAAGGGAGAGTTTCTGGGTGTAAGATAAATAATATCTTCTAGACCACTGTCCATCTCCATGAGCACTAGACAGTGGATGCTGGAAGATTTAATACAATCCTTATCATCTGAACATTAGAAAGAGATTTTAAATTACTTGTTCATTTGGTAGCCTTCTCCTAAAAGAAACCCCCTAACTGCATTACAAAAATACATTATTTTTTATCAAAAGTTTAACTGTGTGTGGTATTCAGGACCAACAGGGATGCTCCACCAAATGGGTAGGGTTTAAAAGCATTTTAGACTATTATCAGAAAAAAATGGGATTAGTGTTATGGCAGCTGGTGTGGGGTCAGTAGCTCTGACCGAGGAAGCTGTGACCGGTCTGGAGAGATGGTCCCAAAAGGAATCATCTTCCCAAGGCCCGATGTCTTCCCTCAGCTGCTGGCAGGAGGGCCTGTGCAGAGGCTGTCGGCTCTTTAGTGATTGTCAGCTCGTGATTTCAGCTCAGCTCTGCAGGGCAGCCTCCAGGCCCGACCAGGGAGAGGGACGAGAGGCTCCCGTCCGC
>NW_008239080.1:9648058-9672435 GCF_000691975.1 Corvus brachyrhynchos
GAAGGGGAAAGCCAGGGACAAGCATCTCTCTGCCCTCGCAGGGGCAGGGGCCTAGCTTTTATAAGGATACAGGGGATGGGTATCAGAGGGTAAGGGCCAATGGATTACAAAGGATCTGCACAGGGTCTCCCAGAGGATTCTGGGTTTGTCTTCTTCTCACTGTAACTGAAAAGTGGTTGCCTTTCCAGGGGAGTTCGGAATTAGAATACAGGCATTCTTTATAACTGTCTCATTATTATTAGTGTGAACTAAGTCTGGAGTTAGAGTTTATATTTTTCAAACTTCTTCAGAATTTTCAGGAAACCAGATGTGTCATTTTCTGGAGACTGGATAGCCTTTTGGCTTCTTATCTACAAGACTTTTGAAGGGATACATAATGGAAATTATGATTAAATACATCAATTAAGGCCTTTGGAAAAATCTTTAGGTATTTAATATCAGCTACTCAAAAGAAGAGATCATTTTGAATTTTATTCTTCTGTATTTAAGTTTCCCATGCGTAAACTCTCACTTGTGCAAATACACTGCAGTAATCACCAAGAGCCAAAGGCTTACAAGAAAATAGAATGTCTATTTTCATGGAATGGTTTGAACACCAGCACATTGTCCTGAACAGCAATGGTAAAACAAATTATTTTAATAATCTCTTACAAATTAGGTGCTTTAAATTCTGTGCAATAAGTTAAAAATTAAATACTGTATCTAGAAACATTTCATAGTGCAGTTGCAGAAGTTCCAATACAGGTTACACAAGTGCGGGTCACTAAAGGAATTCTGGGAGCTGAGTAGCACTAGTTTAAGGTAAACTAAGATCATACATCCAATATATGTAAAAGTTCTATATCTGATGAAAATCTAGAAGTCTAGGTGGCAGATCCCTCCTATATAAGAAGAGAAACCAAGGGAAAGTAGAGAGATAAGCTGCTGCCGTCGTGTTTCCCCTGGTTTAGAATGCTCTGCCTGATTAGGGCTGCTGTTTCTCCTCAGTAAAACCTCCCTTTCTTTTTGGTACAGAAAGGAGTATTAGTTTTAGATTTGCAATTCACTATGTTCTGCTATTGCAGAGCATCAATCATAGTGATTTCTCTTTGCTACATTTTTGCTTTGAGCAACTTAAAATTTTAGGGAACATTCTATGTGTATGTGGGTTTTTCATACTCCACTCTTCCCATACAAGTTGACTGAAAGCACAGGACTGAGCAAGAATAAACCTGCACACCACACCAACACCTCCTTATGGATTGAGTAATAGCAACACAATCCTGGGACAGAGTAATAGTAACATGATTTCTGAAACCTGGTCTGGTTTCAGAAACAGATGATGTGATGAAATTTTGGATTTCCTCATGAAACTGAAAAGAGAAGTGAGATACAGACACCATACAAAAACAACAAATCCAAGAAACACCAGTGTCTTAGAAATTGCTTGCCTCTCAACTGAATAGATGTATTTCCCAGTACTGCCCTCAAATTTAAAATTAGTAATATTTAAGACTTCCTCTTCACATCACATCCCATTGCTTCTGTGTGGATCCTGCCTAACACCCAAAAGTGCCAAGTCAGTGGTTTGGTTATTTCCATTATTAGCTAAATTCAGAAAGCTCTTGCTCTGAAGGCAGTATGACAATGTCTTGCCCTCATAGTGTCTGTCTGACTCAAGGTGAGCTCACAAAGACATCAACAGGGTGCAAAGAGGTCACAACACCAAATTAGTGTTATCACTTCTTATGTAGCAGTCAGAAAACACAGAAAATGGAAGGATAAAGCAAGATCAATCTGTTGGCTTTTATATTTCTTATTCATTGTCTTCCTTAATAAGACAAATCAGAGATTTAACAGTCTGAATTAATGGTCTTTAAGCTCATTAGGAAATCTTTACTTTTATTTTATATTCGGGTTGGGTAAAAATGAAAAATAAAAGGATTTTTATTATTTTTCATTCTGTAAACCAAATCAGCTACAAAATAGTCATTTCAGAGGTTGCGTAACAGTAATTAATAAATATCTTTGGTGCTTCAATAGCTATTTAAGCAATTGAGCTGGAATTCTGCTAGGCAAGGTTTTTCTGTGTAAAATTTGCAAAGAAGCAAGAATTTGCAAAGAAGCTGTCTAAGTAAGGGTTTTAGTGACAGAGGCTTGCATTCTGGATTTTAAATATTTACACAGTATTTAGAATTTCTGGTGCAGTTTTATGATGCCATATAAATACTGAATACAGTTCTTTCTAGACAAGTTTTAAATATTAATCACTTTATTAATTTTTTTCTCAGCTTCAGAGTACTTCTTAGGCTTGGTGACTTAGTGTTTATTTTGGTCTTTCAGTGTTTGAAAAAGACTTATATACCAGATGTATCAGTCAGCCTATTTTCATCAGGATTGTAGATAAATTAATATTGGGTGGTCATGCCTCTGATATCGAGACAAGGAAGAATCTTTTTTTCTTCTTCATGCTGAATGTTAGGTTACGGAGTAATGTATATGCCTGAGGACTTAAACAATCTCTTGAAATGGAAAATTTTGTGGCAGCATAAAATATGTATAATTAAATATTACTTTTATTATAAAACTATGTTCTTCTTTTCCTGCAGCAATTTTGAGTTACAAAGCACCCTTTTTTCTGCCCCCAAGCATTTTACAATCAACCAAGTTAAAGTAAAAATCAATTACTGCATCTGCCTGAAATATCAAACCCCATTTATTTCTCTCCCAATAGCAGAATTAACAACCACAGGTTAAATAGAAATGTTATTCCTCTGCCTTCAAGCTAGTTTATATCTCATTTGAGATACTCTTTCCATTGATATGTGAACATTTTCATGTATATGACAATGTGTGACAATCCTCTGCATGTGTATAGCTCTAAATAAACACTGTGCAGTCTCCTTCCCCAGAATTACATAGCTGGAAAATATTACTCAGCCTAAATGTAGGTAGTTTCCTCTAAGAAATAAAATTTTATCAGGTGTTAAGACATGCCTAATGTACCAGAATTCTTCTGATCATTGGGATTTCAAAGTATCTGGGAATCACCATGAGAAAGGGAAATTTGGGGTCTGAAGAAAGGATAGCTTGAAGGCAGGCTATCAGAGTGGTGCATGGTTAACCATGCCTGTACACCCCTTGCGGACTCCTCACCTATAGACATCTAACAGGCCAAACAGTCAATTTAGTCAGTCATTCAGCTGAAATCCTTTTACAATCTACTGCACTTTTGTAAATCTCATCCTACAGAGATCTACAACAATCAGTACTGATTTCTACAAGGCTACAAACTTTCACTAGTTAAATTTATTTTAAACCTGGGATTAAAGCAAACCTGTAAATATCATATTCAGTTTATCACAGCTTTCAATATTTTTGGTAGGTTTTGGCTGGCTATGTTTTGGTGTGCATTTGGAATTTTTGCAGGTTTGAAGATATGCAGAAATTGCTAATCTTTTCCTTAGTCCTTCATATGTGTTCTATTCAAGTGAAGGGATAGAAAAATTAAAAACCCTGAAAATAAGTTAAATTTTTTGTCTCAGAGTTATTCAGAACACTATGACCATGTGTATGAGTATAGGATAGAGTTTCTCTGGGGAAAATTACAGTACATGATGGGAAAGTATTTTTAGTTTCAGGCAGAATTCTTTATGCTAGTCCAGCTAGATTCAATGTCTATTTCTGTGTGCTAAATTAATATTCAGACTATTCCTAAAGTGACGAAGGACTGAAGACTAACATATTAAGGAATGCAAATATTTAATTGGCGAAAATGGTTGTAAAATGCTATGTATAATACTTCATATTTATGGATGTCCAGAGTATATTTGACCAATCCCTTACCCTAAAGTCTGTCTGCTAAGAAGAAAAGAAGCCATTCACAGAACAAAAAAATTAGGAATCATGACGGTGACAGTTTTAAAGTCCTGCTAAGGATATATCTCTTCCTTAGATGCCACACTTCATAAAAGTATGGCACATCATCTTCTCCTTAACATTTTTTCCTGCCCTCTAAAGCTGCCTTTTCTAAAGAAAACTGTGATATAGCACAAGTTGAAAGTTCATCCTTAGGTTATTCTTCTGAAGTCTATTCTGCAAACTTTCTTAAAAAATGCTTAGAATAAGGGCATATGAAGTGTCAATCCTTTTGAAGGCATAATCCAATTAATTAACTAGAGCATGAGAACTCTCCTTTTTTATACACAGTGTACAAGTCAAGTTGCAACATCTAACAAAGTTGTTCATCAGTGCTACTTCAGAAAGTCTTACGATAAAGATTATCGTAGGCTGCAGAGTTGGAACATAAATTAAAATAGTACATTTGCTTTCTTTCCTTTAGACATCTGAAAATTAAATTTGGTCTAAGTTATGTTTACTTTAATTGATAGAAATTGATATACCATAGTCAGTGGTGATAGTGAGCTGACTAATAATTAGCCAAGAGAAATAAAAATATAAAGACATAGGGACTTCTTTTTTTTGTTGCTTGGATTTTTTTGGCATTTGTTGTTTGGGGGGTTTTGTTTTGGGTTTGGTTCGTTTTTTTGTTTGTGCACTCCATTTCAGAGTGTAACTCACTTTGGACAACTGCCAACATTGCAAACTTGAGAGGAGGAGGAGGTTTATTTTATCTGTCCTTAAAAGAAAAACAAAAACAAACTGGAGATCCCTCACTTCAAACTTTTGACGTATTATTAGCAAAATAAAATTTGTTCTTCAGAAAGCAAATTCCTCTTGCATCAACTGCTGTCAAAGGTAAAGGTAATGACTTCTTTAGAGTAAATGATGTCAGTAGTATGACTAGTGAATTTTCCCCAGAAAACTAGAGCGGTGATGTGATTAAAACTTTTCATGTATTTATACTAAAGACAAAGTAATTATTTTACATTAATAACAAAATAAGAAACACATTTCTTTAATGTGATATCTTTGCTTTACCTCTGAGAGTTTGTCCATTAGAGCCTTTTAAGAGACACTTTTTTTTCAGGTTTCATTTGATTTATTTTTAAAACTGTCTTAGCATTTCTTTTTTGATGGCTCTGCACATATTTTTCTTTCTCAGGTGCATAGCAAAGACAGAGAAAGAAAGATGAGTGATGCTAAGGAACATCAACTCTTTTACTGTTGATGCTGGTTTGTTTTATAGACCTGCAGTCATCAGTTATGTTCTATAACTGTCATGTAAAGTAATATCACACAAACATATGAATACCTTGGTTTGATAATGGTGCTGTTAAAATAACAAGAGATGCCTTGTTTCAGATATCTTTTGGACTTTGGCAAAGCTTCACCTGTACATTTGTAATACTACTTTGAAGAATATGCTACTAAAGTTAAAAGTCATCCATTGCAATTTTGACCTTGATCAGAGAAGCTAAGGAAGAAAATTTTTCTCTAGTTACGATACTGACTTCTCTAGGATTTTATATTGTACTGCTTTTGAACACTTGGTATCGGTAGCCTCATTTCCTAGGAATGTCAGGGAAGTCATAAATTAGTCATAGAAATAACACAACCCTCCTTTCTAAAAATTCAGGATATGATTTCGTTTTGTAATGAGTATTGTCTGCTTTTTATCCAGTGGAAAAGAAATATGATTGATTCTGTTACAGTCTGTTGCTAGAGTTCTCCCAGGATACAGAGTGACTGTGTGCCATAGAGTTCACAATTCTTCATGTTTTATTTTATTTTTGCTCTTGACTGTACCCTCACAGCTAGACAACTGTTATAAGAGCATGTTATCCTTTTTAATAATCTATATTCGTATTTCAATAATATGAGGAGATATAAGTGGTGTTTGGTACTAAACCTAGTTGAGAAGTATTTGCACTTCTATTTCTGTTTTCCAAATACTTACACTAACTTTGTTATCCACGCCCTAACCTTCATTATTAGGTGTCTAATGTCTTATAATCTTCTTACACTCACCATGCATGTTTTGTTATAAGTGATAAAGCACTTCTATCAAAGCAATCCATATCTGAATATTAAATAGAACATCTCTTGAGGTTTTGTTTCTTATCTCAGAATGAATTAATGATTTTTATGACCATTTTCTTTAAAGAAACAGGTTTGCATTAGCATTTTAATACTATCTGCCAATAGACATTTAGAAGACTGAGACAGAAATGTGCACAACAACGAAATTAACTTAAATATCAAGGAGTAAAATTTAAAATGTGTATTTATTACAGCATGGCATGTTTTGGTCATAGAGACTCAATGCCATTTCAAAGTGAAAGAAAAGGCAAATCTTGTTTCCTCATGCAGTAGAAAGGAAAATCCAGACCACAGACCAAAATCTAAATTAAAGCCTGGTATTTGCTTTAGTTCAAGTCATAGCTTCCTAGACACCATGATGTTTCTCCATCCCTAACTGCCCTCTGCGCAAATGCAAGAATAAATCTGCTTAGGGTCATTTCATACAGAGATGAACTGTTTTCTACATGAGAGTGAAAAACTATTGGTTTCAATTTTGAACATTTGTGGGAAAACTTCTAGGCCTTGATGGAAATGATTTAGTAGAAGAACAGGGTATTGCACTTGTGCAACCTACCATACAAAAATATTCCCCGTTTATTTTCATGTTTTCAAATGGCAAAAATACCAACCAGCATATGTGACAGCTCCTGACAAATGAGATAAAAGTCAGGGTAAAACCAGGCACCAAATAAATTGCTAAATTTTGTTTTAGTAGAAGGTGTGTAATCAGTAAAAAAATTATAAAGTATTAACTTTGGAATTGCACACTGTTGATCTTTTTCCAGGTAAAAGTAGTAAGCAATATAAAATAACTCTCCCTGGAAGTGGTCCTAAAAATTAGATTAAAATAAAACAGAAGAGTCAATACATGCCAGATTAAACTGAATTGATGTTGTTTTGGGGAAGAAAATGTATGCAATAGAATAATTCATGTGATATATTTGTTATATACATGTATATATATATATATGTACACAAGAAGAATATTGTTCTTACATTTTAAATAAAATCTACGTTAGACCAAATAAAGCTGGGATGTCCGCTTAGCAATTTAGGCATAATCCAGATAGAATATGGACTGTTGCTTGTAAATAGAAAAGAGCTGAAGATCTTTCTGGGACTGTGGGAGAGTTACTATTTTCAGACAAACTGGACATTTATTATTTTTAAGTGGAATTTCAGTGCATTTAACAGTCATTTTTTGAGAATAAAATATTTTGGAAAAATATAGGATAAAAAATGTTATATTATTTACTCCATTGTGTCCATTTTGAAATTTTTATTCTGTATATCTTCTATAGGCTTTGCTTTCTTTGTCTGTCATCTCATATAAGAAATATCAACAATTTTGCTGTACATGTTAAGATCTTCCTCATTAGGTATATCTGAGAGCAAACAAAATATTTTTCTGTCAGAATAAAACATGTCTATCAATATCACAGAAATTAAAAGGAAATCTATAAACTATTGAACTTAATGTTTATCCAAATATCCTAAACCAGACTCAGAATGCAAACTAATTTCAGCAGATCAGTATTAAACTTGAAAATCTATTTTGTACATAAGTAACAACAAATTCTGAGTGACTAAACAGAAGGAAATATAACTCAAGATTACAAGGTCAAAACCAGCTTTTCACTAAAACACAATTCACTGACCTACTCACGTGGTGAAAAAAAAAGATGGCACTCATTGCTGCTTGATTTGTGATTGCATAGTATTTGTCTTACTCCAATGTTGAGAGAATACTTAAATTTATTTCAGTAAATTTTGGATTGGGCCCTAAAGCACATAAATGGGGTTGTTTAGCCTGGAGAAAAGCAGACTCAGAGGTGACCTTATCACTCTCTACAACTTCCTGAAATCAGGTGGGGGTTGGTCTCTTTCTCCGGGAAGCAACTGACAGAACGAGAGGACAGTCTTAAGCTGCACCAAGGGAAATACAGGTTGGACATTAGGAAAAAGTTTTTCACATAAAGAGTGGTGAAGTACTGGAATTGTCTGCCCAGGGAGGTAGTGGAATCACCATCCCTGGATGTGTTTAAAAAAAGATTGGATGTGGCACTTGGTGCCATGGTTCAGTTGAGGTGGTTTTAGGGCATAGGTTGGACTCAATGATCTTAGAGGTCTCTTCCAACCTGGTGATTCTGTGTTTCTGTGATTCTGTAAATTCACTGTCAGATACACTGCTCCATAACCACTGCTTCTCATCCCCTTTTTCCTTATAATGGCTTCAGAGCTTGTAATTACAGCAGCTAATACAGTAAAATATGCCTAAGATCTAACAAATATGATGCAGTCTTTTGCAAGAGTTTTTTGTACTAATTGGTTACACCCTTTCTGTCATTTGCTATGACTAATTACAGGGGTGGTAGAGGAAGAAGAGTAAAGGTTAGTGAAGTCTCAGATCCTATATTTTTGTTGTTTCTCAGGAGACTGTTGCTTCTGAAGAAGCCAGATCCTCTTTTAATGACTACTGGATCATTACTGAGTTAATTAATTTTGGAAGAAAACAAAAGTCTCTGAACAAGTATCAGAAAGAAGAAAACATATAATTTCTTACAATAGATCTTTCAAGTCTCTATTTCACAACTTGTAGATCTTTGTAAATTACATTCATTTCCAGTAAATTAATTTAGACTGGTACATAATTTACAATTTTCATGTCTTATTATTTAAGCCATGGCAGCCATCATTTTGACACATTTTGTCCATGGGTAAGTAATCAGGGGTTTCTGGGAGAATCGGGGCAGTTCCATCTGCTTTTCGGCTCATATTTAACCATTTATCAGTGCCTCTAACAAGGAAACAAAACGTAAAAGCACCAGAACACTGTTACTAGACATGGCTTCTTCTTCCACTCATGCAAGCTCCTGAAAGAGGTAACTTAGTCATTCTGGACTGTAATGGAGACCCATCAGGATTAGGCAAATGAGTAAAATATGACACATTTAAACAATACTGAGCAAAGAAATCTTTTTAAGTATATGTGTTTTGCTATAAAACGATGCAGTAGCTGAAACAAAGCCATCTGGTTTCTGAACATCCCACAGTCCCATACATTCCTTTGTACTTTGGGGGCCGGATTCACAGAGTAGTTATGGAATAAAGTCCTTAAAATCAGTAAATATGTTCCAAAGGGGTTATTTATGATGGCAATTTGATAGACTGTAATATTTTGACAATGACTGGCAACCTCGATATTTATGTGACACCCATTTCCAGAAAAGGCACCACAGAATTCCATACCAGAAATATATTTATTCCTTATCTTTCAGTTATTTCCTTTACCTCATTCATGTGCATATATACCTGAACAGGTGGATTATTTTTAAATATGCAGCTAAGTACAGCAAGGAAGGACCCCACCACCTCATCCATGAAAATTTACAGGAAATGCAATACAGTACTCCAATCCCCATCAATTACTTATCCTCATATGAGCAGAATGAGGTGAAAGTGTAGGTTTCCAATTTTTGATAGAAAATAGGCCTGTTTTTAGCACAAAATCACAAATTTAGTCTTAGAACTCCACATGCTTATAAATGCTGCATTTTGCTGTGTGCAATATATTGCTATTTTGGAATAGATCTGTAGCTCTGCTGAGAGCAGATTTCAGCAGCAGCACATGTGTACCTCATGTGAAAAGTAGTTTTTGTTTCGATTTTGAAAACTGAAATGAGTATAATTCCTCATTAGCTCATTAGAAATTTATAACTGTTCAGCTGGACCACACTACTATCAAAATACTGGCTTGCTCATCCCCACAGTAATTCCATCGAGTCCAGTTACACAAGTGATGAATTTTCTGTACCATGCCAGGGGTAGGTGGCTGTATTTTTATAAGGTTCTGACCTACTTCTCCACTGTGTCCCAAGGGTTTATTTAGTATTGAAAATTACAGGAATGAAGCAAGTAATCAAATTATGCTGATGGATATTTCTTTCATATCAAAACTCTGTAGGTCATCCCTATGTTAGTCATGTTATTGTCTTCAGCTATAGCTGTGACCACAGATGCTGTCAATTTGTCTGTCCAGGCTGCAATGACTGAACTGGGGCTTTCCACTAGGTAGAGAAAATTTTGCAAACGTTTATCCTGCATCTGGTCAATATTTCTGCAGTCCTTAATTGGACTTGATGTAATCAGCCTGAGACTACAGCTACAAGCAAATCACAGAAAAATGCCATTAATTCATGGTAAGTCAAATTACTCTTTCACAGTGTCAAGGTCAGTGAATAGGTAAAAAAGTTTTTACTTCCTTGTGATCTCATAGGGGTGCACTTGTGGTTACTTGAAATGCTAACCCAGATTTCTGAAGAGCAGAATCCTTTTTAATAAGCATGCATGGACAACCTGCATGATAACATATCAGTCTGACAAGATGCTTTCCTCAAGGACCTTTAAAACGCTGTGTACTGAAGGGGACTTTTAACAGCTCCTTTGAAAATTAGTAATGATCTGTCAAAGTGTAGCCAGCAAACAGCAAATCATCAAAATATTAGGTTCTCAGCTTAGTCTCCTTTTTGTCTGGAGGTTGGAACAGACCCACCCAGCTCAATTCTTCCCACTTAGATCTGTAGAGCAAACGGGTCTCTTGTAGCTGCTCTGTACACTGGAGTCCTTTTGCGATCAGATTTTTTAATTACAGCTGATAATTAATCCATCATCTTGTAAAAGCAGGAGCGTTAGCCAGGTTAATAGATTTTAGGACCTACATGTGAAAAAAACTTCCTAGTCTGGCTAACAAGATAACATACACATTTCTTTCTTCATAGAATCATCAAGGTTGGAAGAGACCTTTAAGATGACCCAGTCAAATCATGAGTACCACCACTGCAACTGCAAAACCACTACACCATCCCCCAGTGCCAGATCTAGATGCTTCCTAAATATCACCAGGGATGGTGACTCCACCACCTCCCTGGGCAACTTATTCCAATGCCTGACCACCCTAACAGTGAATTTTTTTTCTAATATCTAATTTGAATCTCCCCTGTCTCAGTTTAAGGCCATTTTCTCTGGTCCTTTCACTGCAGGCACAGTAGAAGAGACCAACCCCCACCTCACCACAATCTCACAACAAAGTCAGCTCCCTTAGCTGTTCCTCATAAGACATTTTCTAGTCCTTTCATGAGTCTTGTTGCCCTAAACTGGATACACTGCAGTATCTCCATGCCCTTTTTAAAGTGTGGGGCCCAGAACTGAATGCACTTCTCAAGGCCTCACCAGTGCCGAGTACAGGAGGCAATCACTGCCCTGGTCCTACTGGCCACACTATTGCTGATACAGGCTAGGATGCCATCAGCCTTCTTGGCCACCTGGCACACGCTGGCTCATGATCAGCTGCTGTCGACCAACACCCAGATCTTTTTCTGCTGGGCATCTTTCCAGCCATTCTGCCCCAAGCCTGGAGCACTGCAGGAGGTTGTGGCCAAAGTGTACAACCCAGAACTTGTCTTTGTTGAACCTCATACCATTGGTCTCAACCCTTCAATCCAGTCGGTCCAGGTCCCTTTGCAGAACCTTCTTACCCTCCAGCAGATCAAACCTCCTACCCAACTTAGTGTCATCCACGAACTCGCTAATGATAGATTCAATCCTCTCATTCAGATCATCAATAAGGATATTCAACAGGACTGGGCCCAATACTGACCCCTGAGGGATACCACTCGTGACTGGCTGCCAGCTGGATGCAGCTCCATTCACCACCACTCCCTGGGCCTGGCCATCCAGACAGCTCTTAACCCAGCAAAGAGTGCACCTGTCCAAGCTGCAGGCTGCTAATTTTTCCAGGAGAATGCAGTGAGAGACATTGTCAAAGGCTTTGCTGAATCCAGGTAGACAACACCCACAGCCTTCCCCTCATCCACCAGGGGGGTCACCTGGTCATAAAAGGAGATCAGGTTGGTCAGGCAGGGCCTGCCCTTCCTAAGCCTGTGCTAGCTGGGTCTGATCCCTTGGTTGTCCTGTTTGTGCTGTGTGATTGCACTCAAGATGATCTGCTCCATAACCCTGTCGGGTAATGAGGTCAGGCTGATAGGCCTGTAGTTTCCCAGATCCTCCTTCTGGCCCTTCTTGTGGATGAGCATCACTCTGGCCAACCTCCAGATGGCCTCCTTATCCATGACCTCCCTGGTCAGCCAAGAGTGGTGATAAATGATGGAGAGCAGCTCAGCAAACTCTTCCAAAAGTTCCTTCATCACTCTAGAATGGATCCCATCTGGTCCCATAGACTTGTGAGCATGTAAGTGCCTCAGCAAGTCACTAACTGCTTCCTCCATTAGAGGGGGTCCATTCTGCTCCCTGTCCACCAGCTCAGGAGACCAGTTGTCCTGAGGATCGCTGGTCTTACTGTTCGAGACTGACGCAAAGAATGTGTAAAGTGCCTCAGCCGTTTCCTCTTCTTTGGTGACTGTATTCCCCCTCATGTCCAATAAGGAATGGAGGTTTTCTTTGCCCCTCTTTTGCTATTAATGTATTTGTAAAAACACTTTTTATTATTCTTTACAGAAGTGGCTAGATTAAGTTCCAGATGAGATTTTGCCTCTCTAATTTTCTGTCAGCATGACATAACAACATTCTTAAACACTTCCTGAGTTGTCTGTCCCTTTTTCCAAAGGTGATACACCGTCTTTTTTTCCCCCGAGTTCCCACAAAAGCTCCCTGCTCAGCCAGGACGGTCATTTTCCCTACCAGCTCATCTTTGGGAGGGAGGGCATGTTCCTGCACCTTCAAGATTACTTCCTTAAAGTATGTACACCCTTCCTGGACCTCTTTGTTTTTAAGGTCTGCTTTCCAAGGGACTTTCTGAATCAGTGTCCCAGATAGCCTGCCCTCTAGAAATCCAGGGTAGAGGTTTTATTAATGCTTCTTTTAACTTCACCACATATTGCAAATTCTGTCATATCATGGTCACTGTACCCAAGAAGACGAAGACCTCTGACCACATTTCCCATCAGCCCTTCTCTGTTTATAAACAGCAGATCTAGGGGAGTCTCACCCCTGAAAGGCTCACTTATATGTTTACATCTTTGAATATTGTCGATTCCAAACTATCTGGTCTTTCGTTGTTTTTACCTTAACAATAGAGGGGTTTTTCCACATAATTTCATATATTTAAGCATAATGGTATACTCATCAGACTGAAGAAAACTTAACTTATTTAATGCCAACCATTCACATGGTTGGCACACAACTTTTGCTTTCTTAATTAAAGTATCCTTATCTCTGCCCAAGAGTATTCTTGCCTTCCTTCTATTTTCTCCAGGTCCCACAGGAGAGGGGAGTCAGTGAGAAACTGGATGAATGCTGTCTGGGATCAACCTACTACACCTACATAATCCCAAATTTGGGAAAAAAGATAAGCAAAAAGTTGGGCATTGCTGTTCATGACATGACATATTTCTAATGTGGGTTTTTTTATTATTATTAAAGGACTGCAACTGCTGAGTACAATCAGATGGAAAATTGCTACTGAATGAATCAGAAAACGTTGGTTCTCTTTCCAAATCTGCATGTTAGTACACAGCTTTAAAAAAAGTAAAATAAAATAATAAAATTTTCCTGTGGGAAAAAGTCTAGTCCCATTAATACAGTAAGAACATATTCATTTCACAAAAAATCATCCTCAGGAAGTGAAGGTAGTTGAAGTGTTTTTAAAAAGTCAGCTGCCCAGATGACTTCAGCCTACCTGAGATGAGTGTTTAAGTTTATACATTGATGTAGTCCCTTTGAATCCAATATTTGCTAGATTTGAGCATATACTATGTTATTCATGATATGTATAATAACTCTTGACCTCACTTGCTACTCACTCCATTACTAGTTTTCCTAAAAAATCACAAGTGGACTTTCCAATTACATACCTATTTCTAAAAATACACTGTATTTTACAGAGCAGAATTCAGTTAATAGTGAGCAAAATTAATAGAGTATGAAAATCAAGGTATATTTAGCTACAGAAGTGCAAAAAGAAATTGCTTGGTTTTCTGTTCTTACAAACCATACACTTTCCCCTGTTCATTCTGGGAAAAAAAAAAAAACAACTTATTCTGTTTAGTGACTTATTTTCATATTTCAGGGAATCTTATTGATATTCTAGAGTTTATATTTTCTTTTCCAAAGAAAATACATTCCAGGCATATATCATATAAAGAGTATGTCACTAAGAAAGAACACTATTACATATTTAAAAGAAATAAGTCCTTAAAGAAAGGCTGCTCTGTTCATAAGGAATAATTCAGACTTTGTCATGTGAGGATTGCTTAGTATTGCAGGCTGAAAGTCTCCACTATGTTCTTCATCATAAGCCAGTGCATGATCAATAACCTGTTACTGAAACGTACAGCATTGCTGCAATCTATTCCAACTTGCCTCTTACAGCATTCTCTTGACAACCTAAGGCTCTTTTCATCACATTGTCACTGTAATTATAGTGTTATTTTTATAATATCATCAAAAGATATTTCTAAGTTCATACACACCATATAGACCCTTATAATTTGACTGTATAATCAATTTATTTGTCTCATTCCTTAATACAAAAGTTTCATAGTCTCAATCTCATGCATTCATATTTTGGATACTTGGAGAAGCTGGGAAAGGATAGAGTGATTAGCTTGCCTGTAAATATTGAGTCAAAAGGTTCTAAGATAGATTAAAACATTAGGGTTTGGTTCTACCAGTGCTTGTAGAATGTTTTAGAAAAGTAATGAAATATGATGGTACTTGTTCAAGAGCTATTGAATAAATTTTTCAGAGCAGGAAATGTTTCAAAGATTCAAGAAAAATAAAAATAAAGTCTTCCATGTTACACAGTTGATTTTTAACATGAAGCACAATGACATGATTCTTCCTGCTCCTGAAATCCCATCAAATTTGTCAATAATTAGTCAATAGCCAGTAACCAAATTGAACACAACTGCCTTTTCATCTTCTTTGCACTGGAAAGCTCAGTTTCAGACTTCAGTGTACTTAAACAGAAAATTAGATTTTTTGACAATGTTCTAGTCTTCTATAAACAAATATGAATTTCCTCTTGAGAACAAGAAAGTGATGGGTTTATTTGTATAAAGTCTTCTCTTACCTAGAAGAAATTGGTATGCTGAAAAGAGCTTCTCTTAAATATTTCTCTTCTAAATATTCCATATAAGTGATTAAGATGTCATGGAAGTTATCATGATGGATGACACGTAAGTCAAAGAACAGGTGTCTTCAGTCCCACATTATTAAGATGAATATGGACTGGCTATGGGGACTGTAAGGTTTTTCAACATGCAGAAAGTTAGATGATCCTGAATTTCTTATGGTCTTGAACCCTGTCATGAATAACACTGCATAAAGGTCTGATCTTTTGAGACTACTGGGGAATTAGTTTGGGCAGGAGTGTGTGCCATTTTACAATCAATCTATGATACCCTAGTTCTTTGCCCAGCAGTAACAAACCCTTACTATTTATTGCACATATATAAAATCTGATGATAAGCAGTAAGTGCACACAGGCTTTTGTTCCTGTCAGGTTGCACTGACATTTTTCCATTGCCATTTCAGACATTTCTGCATTTCAGATTTTCAGTTTAGTTCTATCCTTTCACTATGTTGTGGTTTAACCTCAGCTGGCATCTATGCCACACACAGCCGCTCGCTTTCTCCCCCAGGTGGGATGGGGGAGAGAATCAGAAGAGTAGAAGTAGAGAAAGTGCATGGTTCGAGATAAAGACACCTTAACACATGGAGCAAAAGCAAACAAGGAATTCATCCATCGCTTCCCATGGGCAGGCAAGTGTTCAGCTATTCCTGGGATAGCAGGGCCCCATCAGTCATAATGGTGACTTGGGAAGACAAACAGCATCAAAGTTGCCCCCTTCTTTCTTCTTCCCCCAGTTTTATATGCTGAGCATGATGCCATATGGTCTGAGTATGGGGTCCTACACTTGGGTCACAACCACCCCATGCAGCACTACGGGCCTGAGGCAGAGTGGCTGGAAAGTTGCTTAGCAGAAAAGGACCTGGGGATGCTGGTCAACAGCAGCTGAACATGAGCCAGCGTGTGCCCAGGTGGCCAAAAAGGCTGATGGCATTCTGGCAGTTGTCAGAAACAGTGTGGCCAGCAGAACAGGGGAAGTGATTGTGCCTCTCTACTCGGCACTGGTGAGGCTGCATCTCCAATCCTTTGTTCAGTTTTGGGCCCCTAACTACAAGGAAGACACAGTGGCACTGGAATATCAGCTTTTGCATTCCAATTAAGGGCAACAAAGTTGGACTTGATGATCTTAGAGGTCTTTTCCAACTTTAATGAATCTGTGATTTTATGATATCCCTTTGGTCAGCTGGGGTCAGCTGTCCTAGCTGTGTACTCTGCCTGCTTCTCATGCACCCCCAGTCTCCTTGCTGGTGGGGTAGCGTTAGAAGCAGAAAAGGCCTTGACTGTGTGTGAGCACAGCTCAGAAACAATGAAAACATTGTTTTCAGCACAAATCCAAAAAACAGCCCCAGGACCACCTAGTATGAAGCAGATCAATTCTTGACAAACCCAGCACACACTCAAAACATTGTTTCCTGCAATTTCCCAGGTTTACTGTGAGGGTTTTTATTGTGATAAATAAAGGAGCTGGAAAGAACATGAAGCAAATGAGACAAAACACTTTTTGTTTTGATCTTTCTTCTACAGCATGTCAGTTATTCCAGAGAACAGTAGGCTTATTGTATTTGAATTATTAGTTGAATAAAATATCTAGGTCTTGAATCCATCTAAATCCTATTGTCACATATGACTTGGGTTAGATTTACAAAGATAACTGGATTCCTAACAGTGAACAGCACAAGCTACAAAAAGTTAACAGCTGAGATCCAAGAAGTGGCAAGTGAAATAAGTGTGGTAGAAAGATGAGAAAATAATTATAACATAAAAAGAATAGTAAAGAGACATCTACTTCAGAGATTTAATTGGATATAATGATTCTCTGTTTATATAGCACAAAGGCTGTACAGCACATCAAAGGTTATATAGCACACCCAAAGGTTATACAGCACACCAGCCACCTTGAATTGTTAAAATTAAGCAAAGTAAAAAAGAAGAAAATAAAAACAAAACAGGCATACTTAGTGAAAATCCTAACTGTAACTCAATAGGAAGCCATTCTTGATGAAATTATAATGCCAAGTATATTTTACAGCTCAAAAAATACCTGGAAAGCATGTCTTTGCTTCTGTTAGTGGAAGTAAATTCTTTCTGTCTGCTTACACTTAACTCTCTCCAGAGTTATAAAGTTTTGACAGCAACTGTCTGAGTAGTGGAATGGCAAGACAAAATGCAGTTGTCATTTCGGACACCAATAATAGGAAGCTTAAGTTGTTTTTCATGAACCACTGTTCTTGCAGTCAAACTCTGCTGTCAGATATGAAAATGGCATTTTATGTGATGGCAGCATTAAGCCCAAAAAAGAGAGTGAAAGAAAAGTTTACCATGAAATAAAATATATGAAAGGTCAGCACAACAAATATCATTACAGGATGCAACAAGAATTATAATCATCCTGATACTCACATTTCCACCAGAAGTGCATCATATTTTAGTACAAGAGAAGAATGAATGTACTTGAACTTACGTACTTTAACTATTATGTTAGATAAAAAGGCAGTAAAAAAACTTGATGCAAATACTGCACATACTGTTAGATAAACTAGTATTTCCTCTCACAAAGTCTATGCAATTTTAAAAATATATTCTTGTAATATCTTGTATTAGATTATTATCTGAACAGAACTGCCCTTTATATGAACATGACAAGAATTTATTTTCGTCAGAAAAAGGAAATCAACAAAAATACACTGCGATTATTACAATGATTTTCCATTACTTAGAATGCTTTATTCAGTTCTTGTCATCCTTCTTAACTATATCTAGTAGAAAATAGAAGATTTCAAGGCTGATGATAAGAAAGATTAAAAGCATAAAAAGATGTATCTATGAAAAAAATCTGGAAAAAAAGATATTAATTTAAAAATTACAGATGAAATAAAAATACTTTAAAAAATATTGAATATTGCAATTTAAAGGACCATGCATTCTCTTTATACATTCTAAAAACAAAATCCAAAAGGTATTTAATGAACTTAATAGCTGAATTCTAGACTTAACTCTTTCAAGATATATCTGAGATAAAGAACTTATCATGTCTCAAAGAAAAACCACAAGTTAAATATATAAAAATTACTTTTATAATAGTACAGATAGAAGTGACTAAATCAAACATTAATGTTAGTATATATTATGACTGTACCTTATGTAGTGTATTTTGTTATAAAATAATCTCTATATAATCTCTATAATTTAGACAAGGATAATCAACCCGTTCTGTATATGAAGACAATGTGAGCACCATAAACCAGAAAAACATTGTCACAGTTTCTTTTCTTTATGTTCTTCTCTCTCATCAGTATAAGAATATACTTTTGTATACTTTTATGATGTAGCTACTTATCTTTGGTTGAATATAAGAGTGAGCAGGAGCCGTTCTTTTTTCTGTTATTTCCAATCAGCTCCACACCTCAAATTGTTAAAAACCTCTGTCAAGTCTTTCTCATGAAGTGTGATTCACAAATTGTATGAGTTAGTCTTCAAAGGTTTTATTAAAATAAAAATGGAAGTCTATGACCCTTACTAGTGGTTTGTCTTATATAAATGTATTTCTCTGCTTAACTTTCACAAAATACATTAGGACAGAATAAATGACATTGAAGCAGTACAGGAAACACTTCAAAAGGAACTAATTTTCACATGCTGCAAAACTAGTTTGGGGACCATCTTGAAAGATTCTCCATGCCTCCACTTCTTTATGCAGCTTCATTTATTGTCTTAAAATTAATTTTCCAGAGTGAGAAAACTTGTTCTTAGGAAGGTGATAAAACTGTTTTTGAAAGTCCTGGTGTTGGTAGTGGTTCCAAAAATGGAATAGAGGGGAAATTGTATTCCTTGCCTAATGACACGTTTAATGTTTTTTAAATACTGCTGTACTCTAACCAGGCACAAGTAAATACTTTCTTTTCAAGACTGGTTGCAACGTTTCTTTTTATTTTGTTATGAATGAGAGGGAAGTGGCAGATGAATCAAAGACAACCATCAGTACACTCAGTAGAAGGTAGACCACAGAGTCAGAGAAAGATCCCAGAATCTTCCAGCACAGTGATGGAGGCAGATGACACGAAGATGGGTTCTAGTCACTCTGCTCCTCCATTGTTTTGGCTTTGCTATAAAAGCCAGCCTAGGGAACACTTCAGAAACATTTCACTAGGCTTATGCAATTTTGAAAAAGTTCAAATTTTCTCATTAAAAGAACTCATTAATTCATAAAAATAATTATGAAATAGTTCTAACAACTTCCAGAGAAACCTTTCATGCTTTTAGAGTGTGTTCATGCATAAGATATACAGCTCAGATAACCAGATTACTTATTTAAATCTTCAACTCAAATCTTTTTTGTCATAGAGAATCTGAGAAAACACTTGTTATAACAGAAAATTATTGCATTTTCTTTCTGTGGTTGTATTACTTCTTTCTTCCAAATAAATCTTTTTCATGATCAGAATCAAGATACTGCGATATATCTAGCATTATTTTTCCTTTCTATAGCAAATGTGTGTGTCATGCTACTCCACGGGCATTCCAAGTTAGATACTACTTGCAGTTGAACAAGATACAAAGTTTGGGATCTTTTGCATTTCACAGAGAAAAGAAAGTGGATAATCCTGTTGTGCAAGATTGTAACTATATTGACTTCAATTTCAGCAAGAGAAACAAAACATGTCAACTCAATACCACACTCCTGAGTTTTTAGTTTCAAATATCTGTCTTGTGGCAGCAAGCAATTACCATTTCTGGGTTAATCCTCTTCAAGAAACAAAGACGGGCAAGATTTATCCACTTATTAAGAGAATTCATTTTGTTTCAAATTTTTTGACATGCCTCCAAAAATCAATCTCAATATATGCCAAAGAACACGGAGATAGAGGTTATTTGTCTGTGATCAATTTTTATGTGACAAAGTAACAAAATGGTGAGAAATGAATTTCTTTAGTAACACAAATCATTCTGAGAAAGAGATAGATGTTCTAGATATTCTCGGTCTGTACAAAATTGCATTATTTGTTCAGTAAAAGAGTGGTAACAATTATGACTTTTCTGTCATAGCCTTGGAATATATATGCTTGGTTTTTCCTTATTCTTTTTTACACATACTCTTTTCCCAAGGGTTTGTCCAATTTTTGAGTTTATTTGCAGTACTCAAATCATCATCCTTGTGTGTCTCAATTACTTCAATATGTAGTAAGGAAAGGTTGAAGAGATTGTATTATTTTTCCTTTGGTGGTGTTTTTCTTTCTGTATACTTCACCATGTTCTACAATTCACCAGTTCTGGATCAGAACAGATATAAACTTATAAACCATAGAGCATAAAGGATAATCACAATACAATCCATTGATATTCAGAAAATACGGTGAGAAAGGGGAAAAGTAAGTAAAAATGAGTTGATGAATTAATTTGAAAAATTTTGTGATCTTACTTTGGTTCTTGAAATCACGGAGTTATTAATGCAAAATACCTCCTGGACATCTCTTTTCATCTATTATTCCCTTGAAAGGGAAAGTTCAATATTTTTGTCCTTAAGTTGCAATATTTTTATTATCTTTGATGAAGTTTGTATTATTGTCATTATTCATTATTTCTCTAATGCATTTACCAGAATTTTAGATTCAGAAAAGGCTTCCCATTTTTTCATACATGGCGCTTTATTTTAATTTTAAATAATGGTAATTTTATTTTAATTTTGTTCTCTTATTTTTGTATTGTCAAAACTGTATAACCCAGAGAATAAGAAATTATAAGCCTTATTCTACCAAGATGTCTGATATAAGTCAAATTACTTTTATCCTAGAATGCAATTTGGTTTGGGTTTGTTTGTTTGTTTGTTGCTTTTTTAAAATAACTAAGTTAGATTCAGTTTGTTTAAGTCAGGCTAGCTGAATCCCACCATTCTGAGGAGGGTAGTGGTAAATATTTTTAGCCAAGTTCTGTGAAACAAATAAGCAAACAAATTAAAATCAGGTACTAGAAGTGATTTTTTATGGATTACTCACTTCAAAACTTCTTCCTTAAAGAGAAACTTTGAGAAAAATTGCTATAAATTGTGCACCATAACTTCAGATTAGCTCCCATTTTTTTTCTTTCAGAAAATTTAACAAAATCCTTTACTGTAGAAGAACACTAAATTTAAAAGGAGAAACAACTCACTGCTCCCAAGAACATAGCTCTAACATGTTTAAATCTTTTTTAAAAATATTCTAGTCCCTTAGTAGTACTCTATGTCATGCTGGATGTGGAAATTTCAATTATATCATCACGTAACATTCAATACCAGCCTGTGAATTGCTGGCTTTTTTCCAGACTGCCATACACTCTTCTTGTCTCATAATAGAACTAGTGGCAAGTGAAATATTATTTTACTCCAGAAAGATTTAGAATTTTCCATTTTTCTCTAAAGGGATGGAAGATGTCCATCTTTACATACTATATCCTGTATGTTTATATTGTATCTATTGTATATATGAGTGTCTTGGGGGGACTTTATGTTGTATCCCATATCACTGCCCCATGTCCAGAAATTAATTTTGTGCCTTTCTATGCCTTTAAGCAGAGCCTGAGATGGGGGAGGAAAAACTGAGCAAAACTTCTTCAAAGCAGTTTTGCAGTTTTGTTTTCATGTTTCGAGGACACAGAGATACAGACTTCTCTTGCTTCTAACAGCAGCGGCGGGAGCGGGAGGAGGCAGCTTGCTTTCCAGGCAGCTTTCAGCCAGTTTTTCAGCTTCTTTTTTCTCCAGAGAGAGACAGAGAGTTGGACTTTTGCTTTTCCTGGAATTTTGGATTTTTTCACTTTTTCTGCTGGACTGCTTCAATATCAGAACACATTGGGAGGACTTTCCACTGAGCACAGAGGGCCTGGCCCTGGGCCAAGTCCCAGCTCCGAGGAAGAGGGAGACCAAAGGGAGGACTCTAACATTTTCCCAGGTTTTTCTCCACAGCGAAAGATTTTATTATTTAGCATTATTATCCTTTTCCCACGTGTTTGTTAAATAAATACTTTTTATCTCTTTCACATTCCTTCGAGGGAAAAGTTTCTTTTTTCCCGAACCTGGTGGGGGAGGGGTGGTTTGTAACCTGCCTTCTCTCACAGGGTATATTTCTAAATTTCGCCAAACCAGCACAACGAAATATACAATTGTTATATATTGTACATACCAATGAACTGTATGCTCACTGACTCCATACTTTCGTGAAATGTCTTGGGGCAATCTTGGTTTCATGAATGCGTCATCCCTTAAATGCCTTCATAGGACACTATGCTAATTCTTTTACAGTTTTATGGCTACGCTACATAAGTAACATCAATCGATTTTCAGAGAATCTTTAAAGGGATTATTTTTTTCTCTCTTCCATTCTCCTATATTGTAATTTGGTTTAGCTTCAGGGATTGATACCAGTGGAAATTCTCTTTCCTTTTACAATGTAAAAATCTAGCTTCGAAGGCATTGTCTCTGAAAAGACACATTTAAGATGCTTTGATCAGTGTTTCTTATTTTCCTAAGTCTATTGAAGCTGCTTAAGTAATGCTAGAAAAATTTACATTTCTCAGGGAATATAAATAATTGAATATTCACATGCCTTTTAGCTTAGTAGAAAGTTATAGCATGGTTCATGTGGTTAATCTAACAGTAATTTCTAGTAAAGATGTCATGAGTCCTAGAAACAGGAAATGATTTTCAAGTGGGTGTTTAAGTTGGCTGTTTGGCATTGACCAAGTAATATCCATTATTACAATGATGTTGAAAATTTTCCTTAGTGAAGTTTTGATGGAGCACTGTTTTAAAACAGAAATGGCCTTTTAAGCCTCTGAGGAGGGAAATCTGTATGAAGGAACACAACATTTCCTTTCTTCCAGTCATTTCATACCTCTAAAAGAATGTATTAAATAATTAAAGCCAAGGTTTACAGAATCCCAGAGTCACAGAACAGCTGAGGCTGGAAAAGATCTTTAAAGATCATCAAAATGGAGGAGGGTAGGTCGTGGAAAAGTAGGCAGAAAATGCCAAGATACTTAATGCCTTCTTTTCTGGTAGAATTTGCCTTCGTGAATCCAAAGTCCTTCAGACCAGGGAGAAGGACTGCAGATTAGAGCCTGATACTAATAATATGAAGGTCATGTGTTTGATACCTTTATGGGACATTCATTAAAGAGCTGGACTCAATGATGGATCTTTGTGAGTCCCTTCCAACTCAGACTATTCTGTGATTCTGTAATTCTGAAAACTTACCCTCAGTTGAGGAGAATCCGGTTAGGGGAAGTTTAAACATCTGAACACGCACAAGTCAATGAGGCTTGATGGGATGTACCTTCAAGTTCCAAAACACTTGGCTGGTGTCATTGTGGGGCCACTCTCAATTTTTGTCAAAATATAATGGTGACTGGGGAAAGTTCTTGGAGACTGGAAGACAGCAAATACCAGCCCTACCTTCAAGAAGGGGAAGAAAGAGGATCTGAGGAACTACAGGGCTTGCCTCAGTCCCTGGGAAGGTGATGCAGCAACTGATCCTGGAAACCATTTTCAGACATGTCAAGGAGGTCATTGGAAGTAGTCAGCATGGATTTATTAAAGGGAAGTAATGCTGGACCAACCTGATAGCCTTCTACAATGAGATGAATCACTTTATGGATGACGGTGAATGAAAGGTTGTCTGGATTTTAGGAAGCCTTTGACTTGCACTCCCACAACATACTCATAGACAAACTAATAAAATACAGGCTAGATATACGGACAATGAGGTGGATTGAAAGCTAACTGAACAGCCAGGCCCAGAGGACTGTAATCAGTGGCAATAGATGCCATTCACTACTGGAGCAGTACCCCAGGGGTCAATATTGTTTAACATCCTGATCGATGGCCTGGACTATGGGCACAAAACTGTACCCTCAGCAAGGCTGCAGGCAATACAAAACTGGGAAAAGTGACTGATACACTAAATTATTTTTCTGCCATTTGTGGCAACCTTAACAGTCAGGAGAAATGGATGAAGGAAACATCTCAAAGTTGAATTGGGGGAAATGCAAACTTCTGCACCCAGGGAGGAATAGACTGAAGTACAAGTATGCTCTGGGTGCTGACTGACAAGAAAGCAGTTTTACTGAAAAGACCCGAGGGAACCTGGTGAGCACTAAGTCGAACACGAGCCAGCAATGTGCCTTAGAAGAAAAGGCTAACAGCTTCCTGAGCTGCATTAGGAAGAGAAAAGGCTCAGTGGGAATCTCCTCATGGTATACCTAGCAAAGTGAAGTAAAGAATTGAAGAAGGTGCAGC
>NW_008239080.1:9672445-9693869 GCF_000691975.1 Corvus brachyrhynchos
AAGAGTGGAAATACAGGAGGCAGTGAGTACAAATTGACATGCAGGAATTTCTACTTAACTTACCTACAGGTTAACCTCTCATCCAGGTTATCTATTCTTAGATTCAAAGCCTGAATGGACATAGCCCTGAGCAATCTGCTCTAGCTGATCTGCTTTAAAAATTATGTTGAACCAGATGATCTCCACAGGTCAATTCCAACCTCAATTATTCTGTGACACTTTTGTCTCATCTTCTACATTCTACTTCAAAACTTCCATTTTTTCTTCTCTTCCCTTGCAGTCTACCATATTTTTTAAAACCTCTTCTGATGTCCTAGGATTTGTCTCCCACATTACGTATATCTTTTACAAGGCTCAGATTTGTCACTTATTTCTGTTTGAACATGATTTACCAAAATATGAATATCGATCTAATATTGATATCCAACTGAGATGGACAAAAACTCTCTAACAGTTTAGAGTTAGAAAGTGTATGTTTTATTTGGTGCCAGGCACTGCCAGGCACTCCCTAAGATGCAGGGCTCCGATCCAAGCAAAACCAAAGCTTTTTATTTACAAAAAATTATGAATATCTAAAATACAAATGTATATTCATAACATTAACACCTCCCATTCTCCACTTCATATGGAAATGAGCTTAAATATCATTAAGCATGCGTAGTGTGTGTTCTGAATTGAGTCGGTAGTCTTGAATTGGGTCAGTGGTCCTAAAAAAAGATGAAGTAACTCATCTTCCTCATTTTGACCTTTTTGCCTTTCTGAGTTTTAACAATCCTAATTACTTTAGTGACATCTAAGTTTCTTCTTGAGTGACTTTTGGACGGGTTCCCACAAAGGGAGGAAATTGGTAATTGTCCTTGCTCTCTACACCAACTTATCAATGTTTCTACTCCTCATTCTAAGCACAGCTAAGCAAACATGCAAATGACAGATCATCAGTTATTTGGTACTCAGTTACTAACATCTTAAAACCCATTTCAGGTCCAGCTCTCCTAACTATTTTAATTAACTCTCACTGGGCCCAAGTTCTTTCCTATTCCAACTAATCTCAACACAGATAGCCTATAACTAAAATCTTTATGTTTCTTCTAAATCTACGTTTCAAACACTTGCTCTTGTATATGCCTTCCAACAAAGCATAAAGAAAGCTTTCTGGCAGAACACAGCTCCATAATGTGCTGCCTCCACCCAATGATGTAGTGCACCATCAAGCTGTGAATAGCCAATGAAGCTTAGAGCAGCCTCTGTGCCTCAGTTAATTGCTTGTTCAAGTTCCAAAATAGAGCTGACACCTGTGAAAATTTGGCTTGTGTTTCTTTGTCAACACATATACATCATCCATAAATGCCTTGTTCATACGTAATAGAAGAGATTCATCCATGGAATATCTGTTACATCTTGCCACTATTGGATGTTTTAAAAATAAAGAGAGATTGCAGCACAACAAGGTATCATTCCTTATGAATTACAGTATGTCTGTTTCATGACAAAGAGCCATAAAATTGGTACTGATGATTGATCAGTGTTATTTTAACTGCCTAACAAGAAAAAGAATTATCTGAATAGTAAAGGCTGTAAAGTCATCTTCTATCATGTTAGCTCCCAGTGCATTCCAATAGTTTAATAAACTTGTTTATCTAAGTACTTTGAAATGCTTAACTCATTTACTACTGTGTCAATAATGACTTCATTACTCTGAGCTCCACAAGTATTCCATTATTTCAGGCACATTAGGGTTAAGGCAAACAAAATGAAAATTTTGAGGTGCAGAAATGATAAATAAATATTTTTCACTTCAAACCCAATCATAACTCAAAAAACCACTTTCTTCTGTATCTGGCTATTGAAAGAAATAAAAAGTGAGAAAGAAAGTGAAAAAGTGAGAAACAAGAAGTGAGAGAGAGAAAGAAAGAAAGAAAGGGAGAGAGAAAGAAAGAAAGAAAGAAAGAGAGAAAGAGAAAGAGAGAAAGAGAAAGAAGAGAAAGAAAGAAAGAAAGAAAGAAAGAAAGAAAGAAAGAAAAGAAAGAAAGAAAGAAAAGAAAGAAAGAAAGAAAAGAAAGAAAGAAAGAAAGAAAGCCTGTGATTGCTTATTGAATAAAGAAGAGGAAGAGTTTCTGAGTAGAGTTGAAAGCCAAAAATTTTTGAGATATTTTTCTGCCACTAACAAATCTTATGAATGTTATCCTACTGCCATGCACAGTGCTTAAAAATTTGGATGAGACCCACGGAATTGTATATATTTTCTGATTGGTATGGAGCCCAGCAGTGAAAACTTTTTAAAAATAGGCCTAGGATAGATCTGAGAAAGCATATGTAAAGAGAACTTGAGAGAAGAGAAGGTGAATCTTGAAAGACCCAATCCACTACCACATGGCCTTTCTGGAGTAGCTTTGCCCAAAATGTACAACTCAAAATTCAGTTTCAGTTGAAAGAACCTGAAGTTCTCTGGAAAACCTCCATCCTGTGTGTGCACTATTGTGAAGGGTCTAACTTGAAGGCAAACCACATTTTTTTTTCAGCATCGTTCTTAAAATGTATTAAACTACATCAATTAGTCCCTGCACTTCAGTGCAGATAACAGTAGCTGCCTTTCTGAGTATGTATATGTATGTCTATGAGGTCTTAATTTCGAAATAATTTCTATAGCTTTTTTTAAGATTTTATTTTAAATATGGTAAAAAATTAAGATCTGATAAAAAGAATAATTTATTAGAGATCCAAGGAAGGATTAATTTCATAGCCATGATTTGACGTGAAGTCTAGGTCAATGTTTAATTCATATATTGCAATGCTATTTGGATTCATCATTTTTCTTAATTATTTTTTACTTACAAATTGCATATTATTTGTATGTAATATTACAAGTATTAAAGTAAAAGAAGTGCATCAGTTGCTCTTCTCTTTAGCAAGTTTATATTTTGAGTGAAGTAAATACATTGGTCTCAACATTCAATAAAAATCCCTCAAGGTCAGGTTGGTATATATGTTCATATAACATATTTAAATAACATTTTTTTTCTCCTTTTCTTTATTTTTGTTCATTTTCCTTTTGCTGTTTCTGCTCCTCTACTTTCAGAAAACCTTACAATTATGAAATGAAATGTAAACCAATTCAATGGTGCAGCCTGAGACCAAAAATAGCCTGAAATAAAATTCTATAAGCTGTTAACCACTCCATTCATCTCAGTCGGGGATGTGAAATTAGGCATGTATTCATGGTGGAATATAGCAAATTTTCTGTTACAACATTTGTGATTTTCTTTACCCCAATACACAACATTAATTTGTTGCAGTAGTTCTACAGGGAACAATATGATCCTCTTCTCCCTTTGTGTAGCTGCAGAAAGCAACCCGGATTCCCTGTTTGGGAGAGAGCAAAAATATATATTTGAAATTCAGATGATGGAAGGGACTGTACATCATTCTCAGATGAAACTTTTAATAACTAGTAATAACTGTGGGCTCTTCAGTCATCCAATGAAAGGAGAAAGTGTTCAATCATGTGGAGTCTAAGAATCCTGACACAGAAAAGAAATACCAATTCTTTTAAGTTTTTTTTTTTTTTTATGAGAAGCAAATATTCTGATCATTAAGGTCCTCTCTTCTCTGGCATCACTACAGATGGTAAAAAAGGAAACAATCTAACAAGAATGGCATTTACTATCTATATAACATGATTACAGGAATAACCTCCACTTTTGCTACCCTCTTCATTTTTCTGATCATTGTAGATTACACTTTGCATTCTTGACTTTATCCTGAGGTAATATTAAAACAAAATAAATCCCCCTACTTCGGCTATCACATTTTTGTAGCCCACCTACCTATTACCTATTGGTTTTCACACAAATTATAAGCATGAATCTCATTTTAGAGAAAAAACCCAGAACAACCACAGAAATGAGAAGAAGCATAAGGTATTTGGGCATGTGATTTTTTTTTTTTTTTTTAGTTTGCTACAGAACCAACTAACCTACACTTCGAAGCTGCCCTACACTGTCAAAAATGAGTGTTTCAGAACTTAGGTTCATGTATGTGATTCTCGTTTTGGAGGCAGATATAGAGATATACTGGGTTTAGGTAGTACAGTGCAGAGGTAGGTATATGGTAGCTATAGAAGAATAAATCTTTCCATCAGATTTGTGAAGCACCTTATAGGTGCTTCTTCCTGTACAGGTAATGTAGGCAATTAAGTTCCTCATTTCAGCACTTTGGTTTTGATGCCTAAAATAAATGGAATGAAACAGACCTTCACATTTATATGTGAAGGGAAGCCAGCCCCACAGCCTTCACATCTTCAATACATAATATTCTAAGTGTTATATTAGGATCTGCTGCTCGTAATCAAATAAAAGTAATTTATTTCCTCAGTGACACAGTCAACTTAAAAATCCATGATACGGCTATATTCGTTTCTGATCAGCCACCCAGTAGGTTTTTGGAATGTTGCTACTTCTTAAGACAACCAAATGAAAATATAGTTATATTTGTTGCGAATAAATCCCTGCATAGGAGTTGTCAGACTGTTTCACAGTACACTGACACAATGTGCAGAGGGGGAAAACCAGAAAAAAGCCCTCTGAATAATTTCAATGGCTATTTCTCTTTCTTAGAACAAGCTTGCATTATCATTATACTTGCGTGGATGGTGCATGCAGTATCATAATGAAAACACACTAAACTTTAGACAAGGGTCCAGCCTACTACACTCACAGTCATTTTAACATTGCTTAGTTTTCATGTGAGTATATAATATGCCAGTAGAACAGCACAAAGTACCTTATAGGTCCTTGAAACAATGAAAGTGGTTGGGTTTTTTTGGTTGGTTGGTTTTAGTTTTGTATGTCTGTGTGTTTGGTTTTTAACAGTTTCTCCAATGGAACTCTTCTCTAGCTTAGATATCAAAATGGGCATTCACCACCAGATCTCCTTGTGACCCAAATGGCTATTCAATACCTTCTTGCTGTTAGAAATGCTGTGCTGGAGCACAGGGAAAAGACTGTTTCCCTGTTGCATGGTTCCTAAAAACAAGCCTCATGTTCTCTTCACTGCCCAGCATAATGGTGGGCTTTTATCAGAGATATTCTTTTCATGGGAAGAATATAAAACCTACTCAGCCCTTCTCAATACCCCCAGTTTTGCAATAAATTTCTAAAATATTTATCAGGGAACAGTTTCACACAGTAAAGGTTTAAAATCACTGTCTTAATTGTGGTAATTAAAAATCACTGTCTTAAATCTGTAATACTGTAGAAATGAGTTATTTGGGTTATTTCCTGCAGTCCAATTAATGAAGAAGTAATTCAAAGTGGAGTGCTTTGCTAAGTGAATGAACAGTGCAGTGTATGTAGAAAAAGTGATGCTGTGTCTATAGCAACTAATTCCTAAGAAATATATTAAACTGCAAATTGCCAACAAATTACAATATGAATAGATTGACAGAAAAATATTGAAAGATTCTGCAGATCTGTAATGTGAACCAGAATACATTTAGCATATGAGTAGGGCAATTATTTGGCAAATTAAACACAAAGTCATTTAGTTTCTGTAGTTTGACATGATTCTCAAGCATGGATGTGAGTTAGATAAGAACATATTTTACCTCATGGTGGTATTTACTCTATGTACTATTTAGCACTTAATTTACTTATTACTGATTTGTTGCTTTTCTTCCCAGTAGCTTCCTTCCAGTCATTTCCTGCTACTTCATATTTTATTTCATGGTTTCTTCCATTTGTACCTGTTGGAACTCTAAAGTATAACAGTTAATTTCTTCCCTCCTCTTTTTCATCCCCCCCTCGGCATTGGAGAGGAGTTGTGGGGAAAGGGAATTGTATAGGGAAGCCATGGGGTGAAAAACGGATTAGGGATAAATTGGGGATGCGGTAAACTTAGGAAAGGGTTCATATTGAGTATAGGGTAAAAGGGGAAAGTAGGCTGTGGGTAGGGAAGTTGCTGGGATGGATATTGTTTATAATTTTGTGCATAACAGCTGCCTTTGACTGGAATACCTCCAGGCCCTGTCACGTGGGCCACCTGTGGACCTTTTCTTCCTTGAACAATATCAAATTGTACAACTTGTCCATCTCCTACACTTCGGAGGTATTTTTCAGGGTTATTCCTTTTAATGGCAGTTCTATGGATGAATACATCTTCCTGGTTGTCACATCTCGTTATAAAACCATAGTTGTTTTTGACATCGTACCATTTCACAATTCCTGTGATTTTCATTGCTAGACCTTCTCCTATTACGCGCTTGCATCTGTGTTGAGACTGCTGGTCCTGCGCAGCCGCTGCCTTGCTGACTCCAATGTCTTGGTTGGGTGCCCACGTTGCTGCTGCTCTGTGCCCTCTGAGCGGTGATGTTTCGGCTCAGTGCTGCGCTGCACAGCTTCTCTTGTCACGATGGAAACCGTCACTTTTCGCTCTACAAAGCTCTCCAAGCCGTGTGCTCGGAGCAGATTTCCACGCTGAACCCCGGTTCCTGGCTGCTCATGGGGGTCACCTCTCTGCTGCACGTAGCCCATGGTACCCGCGGCGCCTGCGGCATCGCTCCAACCCATGGTACCCGCGGCGCCTGCGGCATCGCTCCCTCATTCGCGGTTGCGCGGCAGGGGACCCCGAGACAGGGATGGGGTCCGTGATAAGGCGCGCGCTCCCGAGGGCGCGGGCTCCCAAGGGGGCTGGGCGCATCCAGCGCAGGCACCTCTGCCGGCACGGGTAGGGGAGACCCTGCGGCTGCAGTCACGCGCTCCTGGGATGGCCGCTGCACAGTCTCAGCCATGCGATGACGGTCATCTTCCACCATAGAGGAAATGGGACCATGCAAATGCTCCTGAAGAGTGTCACTGATCACAGGAGATGCACAGAGAAGTTCTATCACTAGTCTGTGTTTTGATTGAGCCAATATCTCACCCAAGATTTCGGACCAAAAATTCCAGTTACCAATTCCAGGAGGATTAATATCAAAAGGTCTCGAGAAATCTAAAAGAAACTTTTGAAAAGCCAGTCAAAAAAATGTTCTAGATCTCCCGGAGCAAGTTTCCTGTTTTGCTGTGCCAGGATTCCTTTAACTTCTAGATACATTTCTTTCTGCAGCTTAGACAGCCACATTTCCCACAATTCCTCCATAGTACAGAGAGAACAGCCAAACCAAGGTGAGAAGAGAGATTGAGAAAGTTTCTTTACTCACAGATTTTTGGGGATCTTCAAAATCTTGATTGTTTCACAGTCGCTGACTCCAGGGAACTGTTATGCCCCTAGCATCTCCACCATTGTTGCAGTGGGGATTACTGCAACATGCATAAGACAGTGAGGCCCGTGGAAAAGAAATACGGACCGATTCTTGGTAGATGTTTTAGAGATGTTTATTTTTCAGCTGCATGGCTGGGGGACTGACGACGAACTGCCACAATCACGGGACCCGAGGGTCCTCCCCGTGCAGGGGAACACAAAATAACCAATGGGGAACGAGGTTGACCAGGGGCTAGGACAACCACGTAGGTCACGCCTCTACTCCAGGGTCCCCCTCCCCCCAGACCCCACGCCAGGGGGGAGGAACCCCAACACTTCCGTGTTTCATCATTTAAAAATTGTCAATTAATTTCTTTCTGTGTTCAGGCTGGGAAGTCTAGAAGAGAAGACCTGTTTCTAGCACTTTGTCCTTTAAATGTATCAGATGGCCTGAGGAACATCCTTATGCATTTTTTGCAACTATGCATTGTCTTTATCCATAGATACACAGGCTGATGACTGCAGATACTTGAGTTCATCTGACCTATCATCAAAACTTGGTTTCTGTTTGATTTGGAAGTGCTTATTGTAATGTGTTGGTCAATGGTAAACTTGGCCCAAAATTTTATAACCTGTTATGCTCAAAATAGATATATTCAGAATTCAGACAACCATCATAAAAGGCCTAGAGTAGGAAGAACAGCATAGGATAATAAAATATGAGTTAAGATAGTAGCACTGTTTGAACACTTTGATGATTTAGATTTGCTGTCTAAGAGGCTTAGATGTCTAAGTCAAAACCAGTAAGTCTTTGCTGGCTGAACAAACAATGGATAGCAATGTCACTCTGAAGTATGAGGCAAAGACGAATTGCCGTCTTAAGGTGCCTGTATTTCTTGAAGTATCTGTGTTTTTCTCTATTTCTGTCAACAATGAAAAGAGCCCATACTCATTATTAGTTTATTCTTAGTTTTATTAATAGCCCAGCCATCTAAATTGGTATGATGAATACCACATATTAAGTGGCAACTATATCAGTCATTTTCAATTTTCGAAAACTGTAAATATATATCTTTGTACTGTTTTATTTTATGAAATGTATTTTTTCTGAGGTAGAATGTCTTGTCTGAACCAAAGTATTTTTTTAAAAAAGTAGAAAGAATATCTTATTATGAGAAGTGTTTTTGTACATTGTGCACAGCACTATTTTTTGCAGGAAGTTTGTGTTAATGAATCATCTTACTCTAGTACCCACAGAAAAGCATCCTCAGCTCCCTTTTTTTTCAGCCAATGGACGTGATAGTGTAAAGCTTCTCATATTCGGTGGCTAAATGCACTGTCATTTAATACTCTCTTGGAATTTTTAGGAGGAAATAATTTCCTGCCACAAGTACTGCAGAATGGCTGTGTTTTTACAGCAGAGTCAATTTACAGTGTTATTCTACAGTAATTTTATAGTTTGTTTCTATCATCTTTAAGGCAAATGTGGCCAAAGCAGCAGCATCTGAAAATAAGGTCAGTCTCAAAGGTCAGTTGTTGCACACCTCCTTCTTACCATGTGGGGATAGAGGAGGCCAAACAACCAGACTATTTTTATCTACCATCACTGGAGAGTTTCTAAACTAGCAGAATTTTCATTCTACTTTTTCTATTGCATTTCTGGCTGCCAATTGTCTTGATGTCTTTGTGATATTAAACAAGTATGTGAAGAAGATCTTCACTCCTTTTTGCAAGATAGTGGCATAGAATTTATAAGAACATGAATCAATTAATTGCCATCTGTCTGACTCCAAATCATGCTAATGGAATAGTACCAGAACAATGAAAATAGGATAAGATCTAAATCTATGATGATACAAATTCAGATGGGTGTTTATATTTTTGATGCAGTCAGATTTTATCATGAAAATTAAAGAGATTTGTAAATAGGATTATTTAATTTAACACTGTTTGTTTGGGGGTTTCGTCCACTTAATCATTGTGACTGTCCTCCTCCAAAGGGCAAAAAAATAGCTATCTTTTAATAAGTAAATTGTTTTTTAAAATAGTATTATGGAAATATGACATCTATACTTGTCTTAGTGAGAAGTCTTGAGAAATAAACACTTAAAAACCTGTAATAAACAAGATATAAAATTCAGAAAAGAAGTGGAAGAAATAAAGAAAAATTCACTATGAAGATGTCTGTGGTTGGAATATGAGCTTTGGTATCCATATATAAACCTGGAAAATATAGAGATACTCTGACTTTTGTTACTAACACTTTTCAGGTCTGATTCTGAATTATAATTTTAGTTGACGTGGAAAACACAATGCTTAGATGATGCTTACTGATTTACTATCTTCATTGCTGTGTTTATATCTACAGAGACTGGACATCTTTTCTGGTAAAATGAAAAAGTTATTGTAACACAGTGTATAAAAACCTGTACTTTATCCTGTATCACAATATAGAAATACAAGGAAGTGCACTCTTTTCAATTCCTTTTCCTGCTTATAACTGTAGTCACTAGGACATGAAAAGCATTTTTCATTTTTAAATTTAATTGAGAACTGACAAGAATAAAATTCTTCAATAATCACAATATTAAAAATAGCACTTTGAATTTCAGTTCTGTAGATCAGATTTTCAGTAGTCTCAAATCTATTGGTTCCTGTCTAAACACTTATCTAATTAATTGTATTTCTGCTTCATTTTATTTATTCCTTTTGCTTTTTTTACCCTGTAATATCTTTTGTCCATTTGCTAACCTTCCTTTATTAGTTCTGAGTGTCACATAATGTAAGCATACAGTAAGAAGGTCTGATTAATTTATAAATCAGTGTAGTTGGACATTCATATGACTCATATGTGAACATAGGGAAGTGCTTGCCACAATAAACACCAAGAGCTTTTTTTATAGATATTCTGCAGTTTTCTTATTGACACTACTATATCAATCTTACATTGTCAAACCAATGTAAAAATGTTGGAGAAGAAGGCATCTACAGCCTGCATGAAGTAGCCTGTTAACCCACTGCTTTTGTGATGCCATGCTCCCCCTGTTCCCTGCCCTAGCCTTGGCGGCTCCCTCAGGCTCTCCCTATTGGTTCCTGTACTCCAACCCTGCCCAGGGGCCGCCCCTTAGAAAACCACCCCGCACCCAGACCACAAGATCTCTCTCTGCCTCTGGTGATCGTGCGGACAAGATGTGATTGAAGCCATCTCAACCCTCATGAGAGACTCGTCTTGCCTCCTCTGTCATCATTGGTTGTAACACTGCTAGCTGCTGGAGCAAGATCACAGGGCCATCCGAAATGGACTGTGGCATGTGACTGGGTCACATTGCCCTAAGCAGCCCTGCTGAGCTCTCGGGGAGCTACAGCCTGCTATGCAAAATCTAGCAGTTACAACATGAAGGCAATTAAAATACCAAATAAATGAAACATCCCCTTTTAGAGTTCACAACAACTGAAATCAAATCATCGTTTTTATTACATTAACCTAAGGTTGACATTAACTTTGTCTTCTGAATGCATAGCATAGAAAAATACGTTATGCAGAGAAAGGAGCTCTTACAGTTTTATTTGTTTTGCTGCACCATGGGACAAATGTGTCAGAACAGAAATGTTGTTTCAGCTGGGTAGAATATTACACTTACATAGAGAAATTCAGAAATCATTACATGTCCCTAGGCTGAGCCTAAATTAATAAAAAGGGTAGGTACACAAACAAAGCCAGCACTGGAGAAATAGGCGCTGAGGTAAGGTTAATAGTGAGAGGACAGTCATATGCATACCTTTCTGTTTGCTGAGCCTGCATGTTACAGATATATTTACTCATGTTCTTCTTAAAAATCTGAACAAACAAGACATTTCACTGCTGGGAATTCTGGCTGATAACCACTCACTCATCTCTGATGCACAAAAATACATATGATCAAAGTATCAAACACTTTCCTTAACAGTTTAGGATAAGGTAATTTGGATGTGACTTAATTGTGGCCTTCCAGTATCTGAAGAAAGCCTACAAGAAAGATGGAGAGGGAATTTTTACCAGAGCATGTGGGGAAAGGACATGGGGAAATGGTTTAAAACTGAAAGAGAGTAGGTTAGATTAGATATTAGGAAGAAATTTTTTACTATGAGGGTGGTGAGGCACTGGAACAAGTTGCTCAGAGAAGCTGTGGATGCCCCATGCCTGGAAGTGTTTAGGCCAGCTTGGGTGGACTTCTGAGCAATTTGATCTAGGGAAAGATGTGCCTGCCCATGGTGCGGGGATTGGAGCTAGATAATCTTTAAGGTCCCTTTTCAGCCCAGGCCATTCTATGGTTCTGTGATATTATAAAGTAATAACATAGTGTTATAATCCGATTATTTAAGAGATGTCTCTGCCTGAATTAAGATGCAAATGCCAAAATCAATAGTACGGATTTTATTTAACAGTAAATGTGAGAAAGAAATGGAAAAGCGGGGCGGGGGTGAAGAGGGAGAGACAGAGAGAGATCAAGAAGAAGATAGTCTGATCCACACCTGTGGATCCTGTGGCATCTTCCTGGTCCTTCTTCACCCACATCTTCTCAGTGGTGGGGGTCCCAGAGTGGTTCTTCTCAGGTAACACCTTCATACAGTCCAAGTTCTGAGTATCCACAGGGCATAGATGCTGTTCCCATAACTTGGGATGGCATGTGTATAAGCAATTGCTTCCTTTCCCACAGTCTGCCACAGTGGGAATTTTTGTCTGTATGCACTAAGTATGGTGTGCTAACCAGACCTCAGCTCTGCTAGGCCTGGAATTAGGGACTTACTGTTGCAAGTTCGTCTCTTCTGTACTTTTCTCAAGTTCCTGCTGTGGTGGCTTATCTTACAGCAAGCTCCTTCAGTGGCCTTAGCAGTCTTTAATTCAATTGTGATCTTTCTTACACAAAGGAATAATATTGTTTGTACAGTAATGGTAAGAAAAACATCATATAGAGGATTTCTTCTTATAGGCCTATGTCATTCTCAGGGAGTATACACAAAAGATACATCTGATGGCTGATGATATATCCTATAAATAAGTTCTCTGCCTTCATTTTTCTATATATAAAAAAGGGATGCTCCATTGCAGGGTGCTGAGAGCAGTGTCTGGCACATGCCCAGGCAGTACCTGGGACAAGCACAGGCTCACTAAACTGTACAATCACTTTTTGTTGGAGAGGACCGCCGAGATTACCTCACCCACTGCACTGCTCAGTGCAGGGCAAATTTAGTTAGTGTCCATATTTTCATCCTATTTATTTGATTTATAATTCATAGTCCCATGGGAAACATTCTGGCAGGATTCGACACACACCTGGAAAACCTCAGATGTTGATACCAGTGTTAAATATCATACAGTAGAATATTTCCATTTTCAAGTAAACCAACCAGCATTTTTCAAGAGCACTCTATATCCACTGTATGTATCTATTCAATGCCTCTAATAGGCGCTCGATCTTCTGACAGAAAAACTGTAGAACAGAGAGCAACAGGAGCAGATATTATCTCCAGAACTTTATTAACTATTATTTCTGGCCTAGAATCATTATTTGATAATGGTTTCAATTAAAACATAAAACAAGAACTGAGTAATACTGTCAAGATATTTTGTAGACTCTAAGGCAGTCCCATTATTCTGTAGCCAGCAGAGAGCTTAAAATTGCTATCCTTTGAATTATTGCAGAATGACATGTAGAGCTGAAATAGTTTAATAACATGTCTATAACAAGTCTCCCAATTACATCTCAGATGTGCATGAAGGATAAATAAACCAGCAATCTCACTCCATTTTGCAAAGATAAATGAAATGTCTGGTCCATTAAAGGTATGTCAAAATAGAGTTATTGTTCTGTGGTCTGAACACAGACAATGGGCTAACATTTCCCGAATTTTAATCAAGGTCAGACAATGGATCTGTGAAAGTGCCATAATAATCTATGCAGAAAACAACAAACTAACACCTAATGATTGCTTGGAGTCCTTTTGAAAATCACTTCGTATATGTCAAATATCAAATCCTAGTGTAACTGGCATGAAACTACATGGTACTTGGGGGCTAAGGTGCTTAGGAACGTTGAAGAGAGAAAAGAAGTCATTTTACTTCTAGCTAAACTGTGAAATTGCAAGAGTTATTCTGTTCTCACTTTGTCATGGAAGAGCTTGCTTAACACATTTGTGTGCTTCCATATAATGTGCTCAACACTAGTCTTTGAAAATGTACTCCTCTGACAGAGGCTTTTCATTCTGTCTTCACACTCCACCTTCTACAGAGAACAAACACTTACTAGTTCAGCTCTGATTGTTCTGTAATTTTGTTAGTGATAACATTCACAAAAGGGAATAGAAATTGTATCTACCTCACACATTGAAGAAGTCCTCCATTTCCATACTTAAAGCCTTCAGACTCCAGACATCAGAAAAATTATTCAATCTGTAGTCAAATTTAGGCTTTATTATTATGGTATATGTCTTTTGTTGTTAAATATGATGCATCTTTACATCAACATTTAGTTAGAAAACTTTGAACTTATATTTTATTTTTTCCACAAAAGGTTTATGTAATAAAGTAAGAAAAAAAATCCTTCCATTTTGACTTCTAGATTTTAGTTCAGAGCACTGACGTCAGCCTGCTTCAGCTGTATAGTCCAATATGAAATATTAAGAGGATAAATGACAGAAAAAGTTACTTGTATTGAATGGATCAATATGGCATTAATATTTGACTTAATTTCTGCTTGTTTCTTCACCAGAAATAAAATCTAGGTAATATTTTAAAAATATTAACAAATACTTAACCACTTATTATTTAATGTCAAGACTGAGATATTCTGTTTCAAAATAATTTATTGTAAAGTAAAATTAATTATTCTCTGGATAGTTATAATTCATGTACCAAGTTTATCTTCCTCAAAAATTTTCACTATCAAAGTTAAATTATGTTAAATTCTCAAACATTGATAAATGTTAAAATCCTTCTATTGTTCCTAAACTTGAAGATTTATTACAAAAAAAAAAGTCATTTACTTCAAGTTTACATATTCAGCATGCTTTTACTACGCTTGCAATTACTCTTATGTGGTAGATGCTAGCTATCAGTGGAACAAAGTATAGTCATATGATCAAACTAAAATGCATCATGAAAAAGCAAATAATTAATAGTATTAGAACCTTTAGAAGCCCTATTAGCACGTAAATATACTTGCATATCTAAATAACCTCACTGATGTACCAGATTTTATTCATTTAACAAATAAATTTGATTAAAACTTGCGCTGGTTTTGTCTGAGGTAACTTTCTTCACAGTTTTGAGCATGGGGCTGTGTTTTGGATTTGTGCTGAGCACAAATTTGTTATTGCTGAGCAGGGCTTGCACAGAGCCAGGGTCTTTTCTGCTTTTTGTGCTGCCATGCTGGTGAGGAAGTTGGAGGTGAGTAGCAGATTGGGAGGAGACACAGTCAGGACAGGTGACCCAAACTTACCAGAGGGATATTCCAGACCATCATTCTCAATATATAAAGTAAGGGGAAGAAGGAGGAAGTGGGACATACTAGGAGTGATGGCATTTTTCTTTCCAAGTAACCAATGCACGTGATGGTGACCTGATCTCTGGAAGATGGCTGAACACCTGCCTGCCCCTGGGAAGCAGTGAATTAGTTCCTTCTTTTGTTTTGTTTGTGTGCTTTCCCTATTAAACTGTCTTTATCTCAACCCACGAGTTCTACAACTTTTACCCTTCCCATTCTCTTCCTGATCCTGCTGGTGGAAGTGACCAAGAGGCTTGTGGGTCTTGGTTGCTGGCTGGAGTTAAACCACAGCAACTGCAAAAACAGTCCCAGAAATCTAATCTGCTGGTTTCCTAGTCATCTGTTCATTCTACTGATCTACAAAATTATGCACCCTGATATTGAATTTTATCTAGCTTCCTGACTGTATTATTCACTGTCCTTTTCTGATGTCTAGCTTAATGTTTAAGATCTTTGCCTGGCATGAACTAGCTATGACAAAATTATGTTCCCTGAAGCTGAGCAGAGTTTAGAACATTTTTTCTAATTCCTTGCCAAATACTCAAAGTGAAAATAGAAAGGCATTAACATTGCAATGCAAAGGAATTCCTCCTGGATTTAAACGGAATTTAAATGTCTTCTTGACTACTTCTGAACTGCTCAAACTTGTAAGCTCCAGCTCGAACAAAAAGGCAATTTTTTGAGATTAGAAGTGCAAACTTCTAAATTCAAATACCAATTTCTGTAGGTGTCCATAGGTAGAAGGGTTGACTCCGTTGTCCAGAATGAAGCCAAGCATCTCAAGGCTTGGCATCTCTGGGGAACACAATCGGAATGGCTGTCTTGAGCTTAAACAGTTGCTTTCCATCAGATGTCACTTTATAAGCTACACTCTGAAACCTAAAGGATTTGATATTCATTCTCCCATTACCCTGGATCATGTTGCAGAATGACTGTATTGCAGTCATGGTGGCAAAAAAAAAAGTATTTCACTATCTTCTGTTGATATCTTTCCCAATTGTAAAAAGAGTTTTAATATTAATTGAAAAATAATATTAATCACAAAATGGTTGTCCCTAGTCTCAAGAATTTACTTCATAAAGATAGGACAACAAAAGATATTTTGTTTTTCCATTTGTTGCTCAATAATAACTCCAGTAGAGCTCTGTTCCAAATGAAGTGACAACGCTGCTTGCTGGAGATGGCTTTTTATTGCCGTGTTTTGAAATATCCCATGTCACATCTGAGACATCTCAAAAAAATGATCGGCAGCTCTTGCCTCATGACCAAATTGCTACATCTATCACTAAGCAAGATAGCCAGCCGTAATTTCATTTTTCTTATTAAACTGAGTTATTATGTTTATGGTCCAGAAAAAATCTCAATTTTTGTGTGACACTGAATTAATAAGAATTTTGGAAATCACTGTTGCTAATAGTACTTCCAGATAGTAACCAAAATGGACTAACCAATGAAGTGTAAAAACACCAAGTAGGTAAAGTAACAACATACACAGGAGAGCTGACATTGTACATAGATCTATGAGCCTTGAACAAAGTGATCAAGCAAAAAATGTTACAGATGCCCAGATTTGTGGTGTAAAAAATGGATTAACTGATGTCAGCCTTTTAAGCACTCTGAATAGCTCTTGAGGGTACTGCCCAAAGAAATGTCAGTGTTAAAGTGCATTTATTACCTCACTGGGGAGATATAGATTCACTCAGTTATCCTTTGATTTTTTGAGCTCTATAGCTTTTATAGAAGCATAGCCATTATATAAATTATATGTTTAAAATTGTTTCACCTTGATGAGATTAAATAACTCTTTTCAAGATGTTCATTTTAGCTTTTTGACCTACCACAGAATTTCAAACCAGGAAATTACTTTAATATTAAAGAAGAATAAGAAATTGATTTTAAGGAAAACATCAGAACCTTAAATTTTTCTGGTATTATATTTGCTTGAATGCTGTATTTATAGTGACTAGAAGAAAACAGTTCTTTTAGTACGATTTTTTTTGTGCCATAAACTGTTGTCACAATTTATTCTCACTTGTTCCACTGAGATAACATCACATTTGCTTATCTGAAAGTTCTGTCAAATATTTTTTTAAATTTTGGGGGGAAATAAAATAATAGATTTATTTTCTGACACAAGCACAACACTCTCTTTGCTTCTAAAGTACTAATCTCATTAGGAAATTTTCTAAAAGTGTCTCCACCTAGGGATTTTTAAGAAAGGCACAGAAAGATGAAATTGCTGAAATTTGACATTTGCAGTTATTAAATGGTAATGGATTAAAGCAAGACCTCCTGCTCCTCAGGAAATTACTTGAGTGAAGACTGATACTAATAAATGTGTAAGCCTGATTACCTCAAAATTAATGATTAATACTGAAGGAAATGACTGGACCAAACTGCTAATTGGAAAAAACTGTAATGTTGCTGTATTAGGTTCACATGGTCAAGCTTTGGTAGCAGGGGGCTATGGGGGTGGCTTCTGTGAGAAGCTGCCAGAAGCTTGCTCCATGTCTGGCAGAGCCAAACCCTAGCAGCTCCAAAGATAGACTTGCCGCTGGCCAAGGCTGGGCCCATTAGAAGTGGTGGCAATGCCTCTGTGATAACATAGTTAAGAAGAAAAAAAGTTATTTCACAGTTGTAATTTTGGCTGGAGAAAAGCGGGCTGAGAACATGTGAGAGGAACAGCTCTGCAGACACCAAGGTCAGTGCAGAAGGAGGGGAAGAGCTGCTCCAGGTGCCAGAGCTGAGGTTCCCCTGCAGCCCATGGTGAAGACCATGGTGATGATACCGAAATCAGATGGATAGAAACTTTCTAACACAGTTTTGAGTATTAGATAGCAGGCATTCTTTATTGCAGTTCACTGGTCACGTGGGGGATCCTTCCTCCATTTAAGTTCCCTGAGCAGCGAGTGAACAGTTTTTATCATATACACTGATTTCATATTCATTTGCTATCCCTATTTCCTTTGACTTTATTTGATGTAGTCACACCTCTTATTGGAAGTTGTTATTTGGTTCTTTGGGGTCTGACTTCATGTCCAGTAGAAGAAGAAAGAGAGAAAGACAGAAAGATAGAAAAGATATAGGAAAGCACACATATAGCTACCAGCTCCTGGGTTCCAAACATGTTCAGACAGAAACTCCAAGAGCAGGGTAGGGTCAAGACACCTGCTTGCCTCATGTTCAGTCTTAAAAACCCTTGGACCCTTGTGGGCCCTCCCCCCAGGTGGGATGTCTGGTCACTCAGCCACTCAGGAACTGGGTTAGGCAAGAGTGGAGCCCTGCTCCGGTGTGCCAATGGTTCAATGATTGGCAGCTGTGAAGGATTTGGATACAGGGTCTAGAGGGCTGTGGGGCAGGGCACTGTCTTGCCAGGGCAAGGTCTGACCTGCCTAACTCCCCCCCACACACACATGCATCCCAAAATGTCTTGAGACATCAACCTTTCTAGTCTCTGACAAACATGGTAACAAATTAATGCTAGATTTAGTGATAAGATTACGCTCAAGACACATCGTTGGATTTAAATGGTCACAGATACCTCTACAGTACTTTCATAAAAATATTTCCTTGTGCCAAAAATATAACAAACGGTATTTTTGGACTAACAGCATAGCATACATTTTTTGAAAAGTGATAGATATATCAATTTTCATGTGTATCAAATATGTTGTCAAAGAATCACCCGACAAACAGGAGATTATTTTTTAATGATGGTTCTGGTTCTGGATAGAAATTTACACTAGATTGATTTATAAAAAGCTTATTCAATTTAAATTATGTTATATACAAGCTTATCATTATCTAGCAGACTACTGATTTCCAAAGTCTGCCTTTAAAAATATTTGGTAACATTTAATGCCTCTAGTCAATGAAATTAAATTATGTGGGCTACATTTTAATTTTGTAAGGCAGTTATGAAATGCTTCAGTTAAAGGTGCAAGGCCTGCCTGCCTTCAGAGTGTTTCCCAGGAGAGTTAAATTCTACAGCAGAGGTTTAGGGGCCTTTCCATTTAACACTAATCAGAAAAAAATGATAAAAAAAAAAGTAGAAAAAGAGCAAAAAAGAAATTAAGACGAAAATGAAAAGATTCTTCATTTACACAGGTAAAGCCATAGCGTAGATGGGATAAATTGAAACTAATTTAAATTACATTAAACAATCTCCAAGATTTAAATAAAAAATTAGCATTATTGTATCTTTATAAACAATCAGTACAAGATGTTTTCCTTGCTGCAATAATAATATGGGAAGTGACAATGTTCTTACAATGGTAGGTAAAGTTAGTGTACAACTTTTTTTTTTTTCTTCTCATCTCAAATCTGAAGTAAAGCACAATGCCATAAGAATCTATTAAGGTGCTATAGTATGAAATCAGGAAAGGAAACAGCTTTGACAAAAGATGAAACAGTGAACTTTTTATGAAGAAAGAAGTCAGTGACACCAGTGGTCTCTGAGGGATCAAAACTTAAGAAACGGCTTGATATTATCTGAGCTGAATTTCTTTGCTTATCAGGGAAAGTGAAATGTATAAAAATTATCTTTTCTAGGGGAATTTAAGAGTCATAAAATTATTGTTGATATGGGAATGGCCTAAAAAATAAATTGAGGCAAATGAAAGAAAGGAAGATTTAAGCATGATCCCCAAATTATAGAGCAGATGGAAATTAAATAATCAGATTTAGATTTTTTGTTTACTTTTCTTTTAACTCTTCACTGGTCTTAATCGCACTTAGAAAAATCCCATAGGAACATTAGATTAATAAAATATCCTGAGAAAAACAAAAAGCAAGAGATCGTCAAGCTCAAATTCAATTAAAGAGTATGATTCCTGAATAAATATGAAGGATTTAGATAAGAGTGACTGAAGACTAAGTAAAAATTTCTGTAAGAGGACATGAATAATAAATGAGTGATCAATGTGAGGAAATAAGAATGAGATATTCAGGATTTTATCAGTACATAGCATAAGTATTCAATATAAAAGTTTTTAATAGTCTCTGCAGATAAATAAGAAGAGAAGAAAGTCTTTGTGTCTCTCTCATGTCCTCTTTCCAGCAGTGGTTGTCACAGACTACTTAGACAAGAGTAAACTGCAAACATAATTCAGATTAATGTCCTATTTTCAGCTCCGTGGCTTGCCGATCTAGTCAAGGTTTATATATATTTAGTGACCTGTTTCTTTCTCTAGGCATGCAATTTTGTATTTCCACTGTGCCCTTGGATGAAGAGTTCCATCCTTCAGAAGAACAATATTATTTCCTTTGTTTTGATCTGGCTTTATTTATATCACCTCTAATCTCTCACTGCAAGAAATTCTGAATCTTCAAGACCTACCCACACATGTCCATGACGCTCGTACTGCTCTGTCATATCCTTCATCTCTTTTCCAGACTTACATATTCAGTTCTTTGCTGGAACTGGACCATGATCGTACTTTCTCCAGTTTTCAGTTCTACATTACCCTTTCAGAGGCTGAGGAGGCCATCTGTAGACAGTATTCAAGATGTAGATGAACAGTCTTATAATAAAACTTTTTCATTCTCTCTTCTAATATTTTTGAACATGTATTTCTCACTGCTACTGAGCACTACACTGGCATTCTATGGAGTAAAGCCAAATAGACTTACTGTATCCAAGTTTGCACCAGTTCAGTGGTATAGAAACATCCACTTCTGCATTTGGGAAGGTTTGAGCAGAAACATACACATTAGTCTTTAAAATGTTAACGTACTTATCATGTGCACTATAGTGTATGTGATTGCTGAGTTGCAGAAGCAAAATGTGAATGCTATTGCTCCTTTTACCACTGAGGATATGGGGATCTGTTGTAGGTTACTGGCTGTGTGCATGCAGCATATTTATCCAGGAGAGGCACTGATAGAGCAATTTGCCTCCCTGTTCTTCCTTTCTTCCTCTAAGAGCTCTGATCTCATCCTTTGCTTGTACTTTTTGCTATAGACAGACTATCAAACAAGTTTCCCTTATCAACATGATTATGGACAATGTTGGAAGTTTTGTGAGACTGTGTTCAGTCTTCTCAAGCATCTCATATTCATTCATATGTCCACTAATTCTAGGTCTTGAAGGAGTCTTATTCCATAAAGGATTAGCAAGGATATTCTAGGATTCAGTCATGACAAATGAAACCCAAATCTGTGCTAAGCACCTGTGTTGGTTTTGTACTGCCTGGTTTTTGGTAGTGGGGGGCCACAGAGGTGAGTTCTGTGAGAAGCTGCCAGAAGCTTCCACCATGACTGGCAGAGGCAATCCCTGATGGCTCTGAAGATGGATATGCCACTGCCAAGCCTGGGCCAGTTAGAGATGGTGGTAGCGCCTCTGTGATAACATAGTTAAGAAGAAATCAAAACAAAGGTGGGGGCAGAGTTGTAATTTTCCAGACAGAGTAGGAGTGAAAAAATGTAAAAGAAACAACAGTGGAGACACCAATGTCAGTGAAGAAGGAGGGGCAGGAGGTGCTCCAGGTGCTGGAGCTGAGGTTCCTCTGCAGGCTGTGGTGCAGACCATGGTGCAGCAGCTGTGCCCCTGCAGCCCATGGGGATCCACGGGGGATGCAGAGATCCACCCGCAGCCTGTGGGGGAGGTGCCCGTGTTGGAGCAGGTGGATGCCTGGAGGAGGCTGTGATCCAGTGGGAGGCCCCAAGGA
>NW_008239080.1:9694108-9706326 GCF_000691975.1 Corvus brachyrhynchos
CTTTCCCTAAGCAGTGGAAGAAAACCTCGGGTGATGAACTGACCAAAATTCCCACATCCTGTCTCCCTTTGCTGTTGGTGGGAAGAAGGGAGGGGTCAGGGGAAAGAAGGTGTTTTTAAGGGCTTATTTTACTTCTCATTCTAGTGCTCTGATTTTGTTACTAATAAATTCACTTTATATCTTCAAGTTGAGTCTGTTTTGCCCTTGGAGTGTTTTCTCCTGGTCCTTATCTCAACTCATGCACCCTTCATTAAATTTTCTCTCCTCTGCCCAGCTGCAGCAGGGGAGGGTAACTGAGTCGCTTCCGTGGGTGCCTGGTGTTTGGCCCGTGTCAAACCGCGACAGCGCCTTTCTTACCAAACTAAGATAACAATGGTAAGACGGTTTGGTGGTTAAAATCATTCAGACTGGTATTCTATTCCTCTTTGATAATCAGCCAGAAGGGAGTTTCTAAGTGTGCTGGATTGACCCTGGCTGGATGATGGTTGCCCACCAAAGACACTCTATCACTCCCCTCCTCAAATGGGCAGGGGGAGAAAGTATAACAAAAGACTCACATGTCAAGATAAGGACAGGGAGAGATCACTTACGTTAACCATTACCAGTTGAATCAGAGTAGGGTAATGAGATATAAAAACTCAAGTTCATCACTGAATTCTCTCCCTCCTTCCCCCCACCCAAAGCAGGGGGAATGGGGAATGAGGGTTGTGGTCACTTCATCACATGTCTCTACAGCTTCTTCCTCAGGGTGAGGACTCCTCACACTCTTGTCCTGCTCCAGTGTGAGGTCCCTCCCACAGGAGACAGTCCTTCATAAACTTCTCCAACATGAGTCGTTTCCACAGGCTGCAGTTCTTCACAAACTGCTCCAGTGTGCATCCCTTTTGTGAAGTGCAGTCCTTCAGGAACAGATTGCTCCAGTTTGAGTCCCCTGTGGGGCCACAAGTCCTGACAGCAAATCTACTCCAGTGTGGACTCTTTTCTCCAGAGGTCCACAGATCCTACCAGAAGCCCACTCCAGTATGGGTTTTGCACGTGGCCATGGCCTTGTTTGGGCAATCATCTGCTCCAGCATGGGGTCCTCCACAGGCTGGAGGTGAATATCTTTGTGTAAAGGCTGTTCCAGCATATTGCTTATGTCAACCAAAATCTCAGAATTCCATTCTGTATTAAGTGTACTCTTTCTCACAGACTGCCTCACTAGATACTGTATCCAATCCCATAACTCCCAGAGACAGTTCTAATAAATTCCAAGTCTTCAAGACAAAAGACCATTTCTTGTCCAAGGTATTGACATACATGCAAATCATCAAAGGAAATAAGGAGGAAAAATACATAGATGAAAACAGGGAACATTGGTGTTTAGTTGATTTGGTTTTGCTTTTGACTCATTACTAATTCAAGTAGTAGTAGAATAAGATGAAAAGTAATAAGGGTGATTTATTATGTTTTTTTTCTGGGAAAAACATTAAGGCCGTAATTATGTGTAAATATGTATTAAAATGGTAACAAGAGCATGTGGACTGCAGCCATCAAGACAGCTGTAGTAAAGCCATCTCTGTACATGAGTTATTCCCTGGGCTTTTATGAAGACTGAGTCAATGAGAAAACATTGCAATCTTTTCTGAGTCAGCTAACAGATACTCATGGTATAACTGACAGTTAACTAGTCTAGTAAACCATTGTTTTATTGCTCATATATTAAGACTCTGTGTGTGAGAGAAAACTTTTAGTCTGGACATATCCATTAAATCTGTCATAAGTAGCAATTTTAAACAAATTAAATTGAACTTTGGGATGAGCTTTTTGAATAAGGCTATTTCTATAACCTAGATCTTAAATAATTCACAGAATAGTGTCTCTGGGTGTGGCGATCCGTTTATCCATTGCTTTCCCTATCCTACATTGTTCTCCCACTTTTCCCTTGCCCCTAGCCTTGGCCACTCCCTCGGGCTCTCCCTATTGGTTCCTGTACCCCAACCCTGCCCAGGGACCGCCCCTGAGCGCCTGAGAACCGCCCCCACGCCGAGACCATGAGGTCTCTCTGCCTCTGGGGATCGTGATTAAAGTCCTCTCAAGCCCTCATGGGAGACCCTTCTCTGCCTCCTTCACCATCACTGGTTGTAGTGCTGCTAGCTGCTGGAGCAAGACCGCGGGGTCGTCCGAAATGGACTGCGGGATGCGACCGGGTCACATTGCCCTGAGCAGCCCCGCTGAGCTCTCAGGGAGCTACAGCCTGCTAAGCTAAATCTAGCGATTACAACATCTAGGAAAGATATTGAAATTTACAATGCATATTATTTGTGTGAATTGTTTAACTTAATTGGAAGGACTTATAAAGGGCATTTGGCTTTTTCAGAGCAAGGGGGTACTTTGCATATTGGCATTGCAAATATTTGGAGAATAGTGCTTTAAAGGAGTAATTGTATAGTGTGCACTAACAAAAACCCTGAGCAAGGCACAAACATGAAAGAGGAAGACAATAATATTTGAATAGTTTTCACACAAAGTTCCTATTGCTAGGAAAACCACTTCCTTCATCTGTACTTCTTTCAAATGTGTCTACCTCCAGGTCACTCAAATAGTGGAGAGCACAATTCTGGTGTCTTGTGAAATGGTAAAAATAAGTCATATATTTCTATGGAATGCATGTCTTACAGAGTAAATACTGTGCTTTTTAATCTGCAGAAACTGTAGGAGATTTTCATCTGCAACATCATTTTGAAGTTCCTATACACCAATCATTGTATTTTCATTTTGTTTGTAAGTATTTTCACCTTTTTCTTTGTTGGGTGCCTAACTTCTACTGTGTTACTGCTTCAACCTACACTTAACATTTTTAAATAACAAATGCATAAGAAGTCCTACTTTTATTAATCACTCACTGAATTCTTCAGCTTGCTACATATTATTTTGCAAAGAAGAATGAATAAATCTGGAATAAATCTGTCTCTGCATATATATAACTCAGAGTTTGACCTGGAGAGCAAATAGATCTACCACAGTTGTGATACAGGCGCACAGACAGCATCAAGCTTCAACAAGCACTTCTGTCATCACTCTGCCTCGTATAATCTCCTGGTTCACTGGAGTAGAGAAGTTCACAGAACAAGGCAATATTTTGTTGAAATGGTAGTTTTCCAGGATCAGTCATCTCCTACATGACTGAAGTCTATGTTTATTCATATTCTTCAAACAAAATCGTAATAAACTAACTACTCCTGTCCTTAAATTTAAACATGAACTGCTTTGTCAAACTAGAGCCAGAGATAAACCTGTTATTTTGAAATTGTTTCTTGAAGGTGAAAAACAGTAGGAACAAAGAATAGATTCTGCATCAAAATTAAATAAAAGAAACTTTTAATTTCTACTCTCTATAGATATCTATATAGTCTACTATCTCTGTATATCATCTATTTGGTTTTGATTGCCACTGATGACACGTTGGTTGTACAATAATAAAGACAGACAGCCACAGTTGAAGGACATTAGATTTTTTATCAAAAAACCCCAATGGTGCTTAAGTCAAATGTTCTGGTTAGAAATCAAATTTGCTTGAAACCTGAAGTTTTGGAAAACAAAATGCAATTGTTTCTTCATCAAGTGTAACACAAATGATAAATTCTTGGATAGTAATAAGGTTTTTGTAAGGAAAATGAGAAACAGGAAATTTTTGTAAGAAAAAGGAATTTTTTTCCAATGTCTATATACCTTCAGAGCTGGTAGCCTTTGATCAGGCTTATTCCTCATTACTCACTCCACAATGTCTATTTCCCATTTCTAAATTAAACACATATGAGACTTTTAGGGATTTCCGAGCCTGAGATTATGCAAGAAAGAGTAACTTGGGTTTGCCTTTGCGAAATTTCTTCTAATGCTTGGTAAGACTGAGTTTGCCAGACTCGTGGCAGGAGCCGAACTGTCAACTGGTACCACAGCTGCCACAGTCTGCACCAAGTCTTATGGCTATTGAAACTAATCTGTCTCCCAAAGTCCTCTATCCAGTTTTACTACCACAGTAGCTAATTGGTTATTGTATAATTTAAAACCTGTCTGTGTTGGCCACAGACTGGAATGCAGGCAGTCAAACAGTACATGGAAGGAACAAGCCTGTCTGTCTGTGTGGAAGAGCCTTGCTCCTCCTCTACCTCCAAACTTTTTTCTCAATCTCACTCTACAGAAATTACTTATGGCAGTGGGAGTTGGCATGCTGGATGCAACCCAGACAAGGGATCTTTTTTAAATCAAGGGGTTATCCCTGAATTTGACTATTTTTTTGTATGTTGTTTCAGAAAACAGATAGATGCTGAGATGATGAACTAGCTATATTTTATCACTGCTTAACAAAGTGACTGCAATTCTTAAAAGACAAGACATAAGCTCAAGAAGATGCAGTGGAGAAGGTACCTCTTAAAAATGGTCACCAATAACTGTTCTAAGCATCAGAACTGTTCTAACTGTTCTATATGTGACCATGCATCTATCAATAGGCCTTTAACATTTAAACATCAGCACTATGGTTGTGTGTTTTCACCCATCTAAAACAACCTAAACCAGAGTATTGATGCCACACTGTTTAATTAACATATTTTGGTAGGATTTTATGATGATGATTTAAAACTTCTATTTTTTTATAAATAATTTAGTGTTACTACTGCAAATTAATAATAATTTCTTCATAAATTTTAATAAAAATGTCTTAATTTCTGAGTAGTAGAAAAGCCATTCTCCAAAGCTGATCATTACCTTCCAGGTAATGCATGGAAAGGAGAATGACTTTTCTATGGCTGTGTGATACATAAGTATAAAACTTTAGTAATGGAAGAAATTAATTTACAGTTTGGCAATTCCCAGCAATGTCTTTGAGTGGAAGAGACAACCTTCATAACCCCAAAAATTCAAAGGAGGGACTCAGTCATCACCTCCCATCCTGAAACTAGGTACAGAAAGGGTGGTGATGCAATGCCCAACATGTCCACATAACCCTGCATTTCCTCTTTTAGGAGCATCACCAGCATGGCTGGGCACATCAAGGAGGCCCAGAACTAAATGCAATAACACGAGATGGATTGCTCCTGAGCAAAGTCAGCCTAGGATCATGACCAATATGCCCAGCTGCTGTGCTACAGCTGCAGAAGTCTGGCATAGGGGAGGAAAGTCCAACAAGACCAAAATCAGGCTGGGTACACAAAATAGATCTGCAACAGTACCAGCTCCCACCCAGCTGATGAATCCTTCTGTGCATTAAGTCAGTGGTACCATTCTCCATCTGAAAAACAAGGTGATCTCAAAACCCAGAGGAGCTGATTTTAGCAGTCTTCAGAAACCTGTCAAAGATAAGTCAGTATGCCATTTCTCACTGTGACAGCTGGATTTGTGAAGACTTGTGACACTGGTCTCATGGCAGTAGGTTAATGTCACTTCCTGGAGTATAAAATCTTTTCTCTGAAAACACTTTAAAGACATGAGGCAGCCTTTTGCATCAGTTCTCAGGAGTGACCTCACAAATTAGTGTAGGCAAATTGCTATACTGATTTCCCATAATATTATTATTATATTATTATAAATAAATTACAATAAAATCTTTACAATATTAATCTCGGCAAATTAATGCTCTAAATATTACCAGTCTTAAACTTTGAATTAATATGTCCTTCCAAACTATTTGATCTGTTTAAAGTTTATGGTATTTGTAAAAAATAATGAGGTTTGGATTTCTACTATTCAGTAAATATTCTGAATCTTAAAATGTTAGAAAACATAACATCTAAAAAGACACTAAATTAATAAAAATAAACTAGAGAATGACACCATATCTTAGGATAAGCATTTCTGATTTGCTTCACTATAGACCTTAATAAAAATACATATAACACAGAATATACGTATAATACCAGCTTTACTTTTACTTAATTAGATGCAAAGGTTATCCGCAATTTTAAAGCTCTGCTTTTTATTCCTTGTGCATTGTTATTGCAGTACTTTATATTGATTGCCATAGATTGTCCATATTCTCTCTGAGCTCACAGTAAGTTTTTTTTCTTTATTGTTTTTCTTTTTTATTCCTTTCTTTTCCTTTCATTTTCTTTTTTTTTTTTTTTTAATACATTTCTCTCTACTTTTGGTGGACTGGCACTTCTTTTTGTAATAATCTTTTGTGATCATTGAAAAGAATGATTGATGATGGTTTTTCCCAAGATACATTTAATTGAATGTCTGACAGTTTTCTATTCCTCTAAACACTTCTACTGTTCCTGTGCTTAGTCTCTGTCTTCATTTCACATGTCTTGTCAGTCAAGGTTGAGGGGAAGAAATAGGTATTTGTCATCTACCTTTTAAAAAGAGGAAAGTTGTAAGGATGGCAGTTTTGGTTTGTTATACATAGTCTCCATTGGGTAAAAAGCCTATTTTTTATTCATATAAATAATACATTTAAAAATTATAATTCATCACATTCCTTCCTCACATATAATTCTCATGAGCAAGTCTCTACAGTGTTAAGCAAAGTTAAGACAAGCAAGCCTTGGCATTTTAAGTATACTAAAATTCCACTGGACTGAGGTGTTGGTTTGCATTCTCCCCTCTATCTCCACAATGTGTGTGTATATTCACAGTATTAAAATTTAACCACTGCAAGCATCCAAACAGCAAGTACTACTTCAGCAGAAAACCACGGACAGTTTACAGCTTGCCTTCTGAATGAAAAATATCTTAAAATAGTCTTTCAGATATTTTAACAGTACAAAGTTTCTCATTGCTGCACAAAACTGTATATTAATTCTACTTTCCCTTCAGTTTTAAAGTGAAAGTGAAGACTAAAAGCCCTAAACATTTGTTTTGAAAATATATTTGAAATATTATGCTTGGAACCTGAAATTTTATGAAGAAGACTTGTTTCCACCACCCCCTGACTTTAAGATAAATGCAGAAAAATTCTCAAAATAATTCCCAAATTTGAAAATTCATTATTTGCTTTTAAGAAAATGTGTGAAATGTGTGAATTTTTATATTCATATTTGTAACTGCAAATAATTTTCTTTAAAAAGGGAGGTTTTAACAAAATTTTCAAGCATTATCAAGGCAAATACATCTAGTCAAAGACAATAATGAACTAAAGAGTTCACAGGTTCATAAAGCATTATTTTCAGCTGTCCTGATCTTTTGAAAAATTATATGCTGTTCTGGCTAAAATATGTACGCAACAATTTTGTTTGACCTGCTTTATGTAGCTGGATTTTTCTCATATACCAGCAGATGTCTGCATCGTAGATGCCTATACCTGGGCTAATCACTAAGTCTACCTCTAATGTCAGTGGAGAGAAATAGGTACTTTTAGGGTGTGACTGACCTGACCTGAGTGTCAGCATTAGGATGGAAAGAATTGCATCCTTAGAATGTCAGACACAGGCATATGCAATGTAGGCATACATTTTTCCTCAGAACAACATTATCAAAAATTACTACGTAAACTGTTCAAAAAGTAATTACCTGTATTAAAACTGGGCACATGAACTGTTCAGCATCGACTTTAGATCACTGGACCTTGCCATACTTCCTTCTCCGAGTCTAGAGAGATGTCAGCTACCTGCTGCTCCTGTTAATTTAGAAGTTTTCTCCAGGACATCCATTTTCAGAAGAGTTCAACAGTCTGGAGTTCTCTTGTATTTGTTTTTATTGCTCTTCTTTCTCCACATAATATTTTTTAAATCTACTCTTCTGTTTAATTTCAAAAAATCATTAGAAATTGAAAAACTCTATACAAAGGGCAGTTCATCTTGTTATGGCCACTCTTGTAAATAAAGTCTAGAACTAGCAAAATAATGGCATGGCATTAGATTTAAAATTAAGTCAGACATCTGTTTCTGGTAAGTAAACAGATTTAAAGTTTGTGTTTATTGCTTGTTTATTGTATCTTGAACATTTGCTCTGGAGGAAAAGTTTTAGCTCATATGCTTACCCTTTGGTCTTAACCAGAGCCAAGCCTGAAAAAAATGACCAGATGACACAAAATTTCTTTTTCCTATTCCTTTAATACATCATGAGTGATTAGCAACAGAAATCTCTTGTAGCCACAGTTCTGTCAGAGTTTTCATCCACAGGGATTAATATTACTCTTAAAAATTGGTGGTAAGTCCTTCAGTTCACAGCACTCATATCTCTATTAATTCATACATGCCAATTTACATCTAAGCCAAAAGAGAGGTATTTTTATTTCATTTCCTTTCATGTAAATTGGTTTGGATATTTTTTGATTTAAAGATATTTGAAGTCATACTACTAGGCATGTCAACCACTTTGACAGAAGTGGGCAGCTTTAATCTCTGCTTCACTGGGGCTCATACATAATTTGTCGTAGGAGAATACAATGAATCACTTGATCGCAGCTAGCTTAGATGAAATTCTGAGGTGGAGAATACTATATTTCACATCACTGAAATCCCTCCAGGTAGATTTACTTGGCACTCCTAGCATTTTCCTGATGTTTTCTACTAGTTTAAAATTAATCCTGCCAGAAAGTAACCGGCTGTTTCAAAATGAAGCAATATGTTAATTTCTAATCATATCTGTATTCTTTGCTTTACAGACAAAATGGAAAAGGTGTACAAAAAAGTACAGCATGCAAATTATAGAAACTCATAAGCTTATAAGACCTGGCAAAAAAAGAAAAAGCAGTGAAAGGATTTAAAGACACATCCCAGGACAGCAATCACTTTTAATAAAAAAAGAGAAATTGTATCGCAAGATGCCTTTAAGATAAGTAGCATATTTTTAACTTCTTTTCTCAGCGATTCCTTTCCAGCCCCTATTGCTCTTTAAACTCTTCAAAAATTGGTCAGTAATGCACTTTAATTTCTCCTGATGAACTTAGATGTTTGAGTTGAACCTTTAGATAGTTTTGTTTGGGTTTTTTTTTAAATAATACATCACTTTTGGCAGTGTCAGAAACTGAAATGTTAAGGTTTATGCCTTCATAAAAACAGACTTTTACCTATTATAGCAAAAGTGTATAACAAAGCTGTACCAGCAAAGCCCACCCTGACTGAGGCCCCTGACTGAGGCCCTGAACTGTGAGTTAAACTGCCTAAGGCAACTTGAGATAAGGAAAGTGACACTGTTGTTCACAGCATTGTTCAAAGCATCTGGAAGAACATCCACAGCAGGGCCCAGCCCAGCACCTTCGGGGTGCAGGCCACAGCCCCAGGTTTGTCTGCTGCCAGGCTCGCACAGACCCCCACACCACAAGGGGGAGGAGGAGAGATTTTGGGGGGGTGGCACAGCCTCTGGCCAGAGGCACTGGAGTGGCAGTGTTGCAAGGGACAGGGTCAAACCTGTTCCCCTGAGGGGAGGCTGCTGGGCGTTCCCACCTGCCCAAACATATATTAATCCATTGCATTCTCTACTTTTCTGTGGGGGATCCTCTCCACCAAGAAGACCAGATGGAGGGAAGCAACGAGACCTCGTTGGGACCCATGGAGGGGTGATATGTTTCTACTTAATCTCTGTCACCCTGGGAAGCATCAAAAGCAGTGTGGGCAGCAGGGCAAGGGAGGTGATTCTGCCCCATCTACTCTGCTCTCATGAGATTTCACCTGGAGTACTGAATCCACCTCCGATTCTGCCCCGTCTACTCTGCTCCCATGAGATTTCACCTGGAGTACTGAATCCACCTCTGAGGTCCTCAGCACAAGAAAGATGTGGACTTGTTAAAGTAGGTTCAGAGGAGGACACAAAGATGCTCAGATGAGTGCAACTCCTCTCCTGTGAAGACAGGCTGAGAGCTGGGGTCTCTTCTGAGACCCTATTGTATCCTTCCAGTACTTAAAAGGGGTTTATAAAAAAGAGGAAGAGGAACTTGTTACATAGGCAGAAAGTGGTAGGCAAGGAGGAACATCTTTAAACTGAAGAGATTTAGATTAAATGTTAGGAAGAAATTCTTTACTGCGAGGGTGGTGAGGCACTGGCAGAGGTTGCCCAGAGAAGTTGTGGGTGCCCCATCCCTAGAAGTGTTCAAAACCAGGTTGGATGGGGCTTTGAGCAACCTGGTCTAGTGAAAGATGTCCCTGCCCATGGCAGGGGTGTTGGAAGCAGACTATCTTTAATGTCTTCAGCCTTTCTATAATTCTGTGATTGTATGAAACATTTTATTTCTGTGACTGAGCAGTGGCACGGTTTCCTCAGAGACTGTGGAGACTCCATTCTTGAGATATTGAAATGCTGTTGGGACATGGTCCTGGGCAAGCATCTCTGGGTGGTCCTGCTTGAGAGGGATAGGGTTGGACCTCTAGAGGCCCCTTCCAATCATGGCTTTTCTGTAATTCTACTATTGCTGATGAAGTCAAGGAGATACATGGAAAGACTGCAAAAGTGCTGATACTGTGCTTGTAAGACATGGGGAATGAAGAGTAACTCTCAATAAATTAGACTAACATCAGTCCCCAGAAAAATCAGATAAAGATAACAGAACTCAGATGATAAAAAAAGTCAAGTACTAGAATGTAATTAATTACAGACCACTAAAGCTTTATATAAACTAGGTTTTTTCTAATGAGTCCAATTTCATTATTTTATTCAGTCACAGGTTTGATTGTGTGGCAGGTAAACACCACATAACTGTTCTCTTACTGCCTCATTTCCCAGGTGCGATTGGAAAAAAAGGAAAATTTGTGGGTTGACGTAAGGACAGTTTAATGAGACAGGAAAGGAAAATAATAATAATAATAATAGTAACATCAATAACAAAAATTAGAACATACAAAACAAGTTATACACACTGGTGGGGTGAGGTGAGAAACAGAAAAGGTCTTGACTCTGTGTGAGCTCTGCTCAGCAATAAAAAAACATCAGTGTGTTATCAACATTATTCTCATCCTAAATCCAAAACATAGCACTGTACCAGCTATTGGGAAGAAAATTATCCAAGCTGAAACCAGACTACTGTTTTAATTTGTTTGGATTTGTTTTGTGTGTAGCATTTTATGCAGTTTGACACAACATGCTGAGGGGAAAAGAACCATGTATATTAAATCACTGTGGTTTGTATTGAATGGATTAAAAAGGGGTTAGATTGTGATGTTAAAATAAAGTGACATTAAAGACAAATCAGTTATTCTATTCACAATGATAGCTTAAAACCTCATGGCAAAATACAGATAAATGAGGACAGACAGTTCATGTTGCTTTTTAACATAGGGGTTAATAACAGAGGCTTTAAGAAAAAATATAGGTTAAGCACATAGAAATAAAGAGCACACATATACATGTACAGGTTATTATATTATTATATTATATAAACCCCTGAAGAATGTTTAGTTTTCATTAAATTACTACACAGCATATTGCTTAGAACACATTACAGCATTTTAAATGGACCCAACTACCTGGTAACTATATGATAGCAAATGACAGAATGAAATAGAGTGATTGAGTTATTTCTATGAGGGGGGAAAGTTATTTTAGAGGAACCAAAAGTAGGCCTAGGACTACTCATAATTTTAAGCAGTTATCTAGAAATAAACACAAAATTACTACTGACAAAACCCTCTAGATACCACATCTAAAATTTCTGCAGAGTTAAGCAGTGGTGAGGATAAAATAGAGGCAGATCTTTAAGAGAGGAAAATGCTTAGGTATTTAGAAAGAAATGAAGACAGAAAGGATCACTGAATTTTTGGAGAAGTACCTCTGGAGAGAATCTGCATCTGTAAAATATTTGTAGCTATAACCTGCCAAGTAAGTCTTAAACATATCTCTGCTTCCTTCATGAAAACAAGTCTGAGAATTTGTCTTGATGAACAGCATCTTCCGACTTTCAGATCTAGTGGCAAAAATTATAGGACATAACGACTTCAATGGGAAGGTGCAGACATTGAATAAATATGACAGTGTTTTCTTAGGAAAGAAATGATCAGCTGTTAAAACTGGCTAGTAATGGCAGTTGTAACAGAATAGTAATGAACATAGACTCTATTAATAAAGACCTTCATCTGAAAACAGGCATTTTCCAAGTGAAATATACTTCACCGAAAACAGATGATGCTACTGGGCAGTACAAAGAGTAGATGCAGTCTGGTAGACCATTGTTTAGGAAATGAGCTACGTTCCACTGATTTCTTCTGGCCTTAACTGACAAATATACAGATAAACTGAGGAGATCTCCCTTCCCTTCCCTTCCCTTCCCTTCCCTTCCCTTCCCTTCCCTTCCCTTCCCTTCCCTTCCC
>NW_008239080.1:9706511-9721907 GCF_000691975.1 Corvus brachyrhynchos
ACTGACAAATATACAGATAAATTCCCTTCACCTCCCTTCCCTTCCCTTCCCTTCCCTTCCCTTCCCTTCCCTTTTTTCTTCTGAGATCTTTGTGTTCTACTCACTGTACAACAAGTGAGAGCAGAAGCCCAAGAGAGTCAAGGACTTCAGATGAATTTTGGAACATCATCTTGCAGCCAATTTGGAAATACCACTGGCAGTGGTCCACTGCCAAAGAAAAGTCTCTAGAGTGCCTTGCCAGTGATGAAAATACTCAAAAGTTCTGGTTCCAAGTATTGTAAAATTATGAAGACACCCTCCTAGTAGTCTTTTATTTGGAAGATTATACAATACTGTTGGTGGAAGTTGGCAAAAAGATGGCAAATGGCATCTTCATACAAGAGTACCAGAAATAGTCTTTTAACAGTTCATGAGGGAATTAAATGGTGATGTTAGAAAAGCCAAGGTTACCCACAAAAAATTCTGAGGGGAAAGTTTTTCTTACAGTGCATAGTACATAACTAACATTCATTTTTGTTTAATTTGTAAAATAATGTGAAATTAAGGTCCTCAGGGCCTTTTTTTCCCCTAGTGGTTTTTTTTCCCAGTTATTGATTAGTTAACTTTTTAAATTGATTTTATCTAATTGAAGAAAATAATTATGTATGAGCTTATAATGAAAGCAGAACCAGATACATTTTCCTCCCAAATGCCCACATAATCCTTGTCTTCATTCTGTTCCTTTACTGTTTTCATGTTCTTATGTTCTGTGACTAGAACAAAAGTGTGTAAATGAGATTATGCAGTCACTTAGGACCCTGCTGTCTTCAACAGCTTTTGCACCAGGACTAGCCCCTCAAAATTTATATGATACCCAAGAATATGATCTAATAAATGCAAGGAAGACAGAGGAATGTATAATTTAGGGTCAGTAATGATAGAATATTCTTTGCATCTCAGAAAATAAATGAGAAAAAATTTTATGTCCATCACAGAATCCCAGAATGTTTGATGTTGGAAGGGACCATCTGTTCCAACCCCCAGCTTTTCAGTATCTTGAAGGATGGAAACTCCACAACCTCTCTGGGCAACCTGTGCTTGGTCACAGTGAAAAAGTGTTTTCTGATGTTCAGATAGCACGTGATGCATTTCAGTTTGTGCCCATTGTCTCTGGTCCTGTCACTGTGCACAGCTAAAAGAGCCTCACTCCACCTTCTTCCTTTGTGTATTTATACACTGACAAAATTCATCTTTCTCATTCTCTTCCTTTCACTGAACATTCTTGGGTCTTGCAGGCTTTCCTCATAGGAAAGATGCTCCTGTCCGGTCCTTGCAACATCTTTGTGGCCCTTTGTTAGACTCTTTCCAGCATGTTCATATCTCTCTTGTACTGGGGAGCTTAGAACTGAACACAGTACTCAAGGTGTGGCCTCTCCCGTGCTCAGCAGAGAGGAAGCATCACCTTTCTCAACCTGCTGGCATTACTTTGCTTATTGCAGTCCAGGACGCCATTTCTCTATTTTTGCTGCAAGAAAACACTGCTGACTTGTTTAATTTCATGTCCATCAGAACTGCTAGGTCCTTTCCTGCAAAGCTGCTTTTCAGCCTGTTGGACCTTAGGTTATATTGGTGCCTGGTGTTCCTTACCAGGTGCAGGAGTTTGCCTTTCTGTTTGTTGAATTACCTGAGGTTCTGCTGACTCATTTCTCCAGCCTGTCGCTCTGCATGACAGTGCATTACTCTGGTATGTCAGCCTCCCAGTTTTATACTCTTAGCAAACTTTCTGAGCATACACTCTATCTCATCATGCAGGTCATTAATGTTCAATAGGATAGGACTCAATATTGACTCTTAGGGTACACTATTTGCCTCCAACTAGATTTCTTTCTACTGATCTCTGATCTCTGCTCTCTGGGCATATCTATTCAGCCTGTTTTCAGTTCACTGTCTTCTCATCTAGCCCACATGGAAACAGCCTCTCTGTGAGAACATTATGGGAGACAGTGTCAAAAGCCTTAATCTTTAAAAATATTTATAGAACCTCCCTTATTGATTATATTTAAGGAGCCGCCTAATCCTACAGGAAAAAAATATCTATTGAGTTTGGAACACTTATGTTCCATAACTTTAATTTGCAAAGTGCAACCTTCCTTCTCCTTCAACACTGGGATTCCAGATTAAAATAATTCATTTTGTGTTTACTATATTCACAGCTAATACGATGGTTTCACTTTCTTCTCTTTTGCCTCATTCATATGAAAAAAGTACAGCTCAGGATGCTGAAAGTACACATCTGTTCTTACTAAATCTAATTATTAAAAAATTATGTGTTGGACTTCATAAAAACTAAAGATTACTTTAAAACAACCAACTCTTGAGTCCTGTTCTACAACCAGGCTTTCAGGATGATTGTCCTTTCTAATTTTTATGTAACATTTACAGCTGTCTACAAACAATACAAGCAATGTCAGCCACATAGTTTGGGAAAGCTTAAGGCTTGGGTAAAGACCAGCAAGTCTCCCATACCTTCTCTTATGTACTAAGACCTGACTGGGAAAAGCACTTCAAAAGACAGGTATCATGTGTAAAGGAGACGGATCCATTTGTCCTTAGTTTATTCTAAGGAGTTTTGAAATCTCCAGGTCTTCCAAGTTATTTCTGCTGTTTCTGTATAATCATAAGTGTTACAGACAGAACAACTGTTCTTACTTACAGACTGCTTGAAGCCTAAGTTCATTCCATTTTGATAGCTGCCTTGCAGTTTAATCCAAGCCTTGGTCGCTTCAAGACTAAAGCTATATTGGTACAGTAAAAAAGAGCTACGTCTTTCTGGTACTAGATGTAGTGCATTAAAAGCAGTGCTTTTTCTTTATGAAAGCATATTAGGTGTTTGCACTGTCATCTATATTAGCTGTTCCTGGAGCTGTCATATCAATATTACAGTTCGGGTTTAGGTCTATAAGTGCTGGAGACCAACACATTCAAGAGACTTACCTGTCTTTCATCTTCTGCTCCATCTCTGCAATTCTGAGATGAGACAAAGATGACCTGAACTTCAGTAAATGTAAGAAAAAGTAGTTGTCTTTTTTGTTACCATTTCTCTGTCTCTGGTACTGTTTCCTGTCTTCTATTTGTAACATCTGGAATCTCCTTGCTTTTTTTCAGTGCACACCATAAATTCAATGAATATTTTGAATCTTTGAATATGCTTACAGAAACACACCAATTAGTTAAAGTTTGACAACAACAATATAGACATTGTTGGAAGAGTAATTATTTTTGCGATATTTCTTTGTTGTTATGATCCTTGATGTGACTGACGCTAGCTAAAATGTATTCATTTGCTATTAATGTGATTGTACCCAGATTTCTACATGCTTCATTTTAGGGCTGAAAAATTCAGTTAAACAAATAAATGGGTAAAGAAATAAGCATGTAAACATTTTCCATAGACTGTGAAAAACAGTAAAGTGCCAATTTAAAATTTATAGAACAGTATGTTCTTTTGTGTTTAGCTTCATAATGACTAATTGCTTAATCCTTTTTGCTGCTCCAATAATTTTTCTGATTTTATTGTAAATTCAACATTAACATAGCATATCTATAATAATTTTATGGTTTTATTTAAGGTCTTTTCTTCTAAATTTACTACGTCTGATATATTGTCTAGAATGAGTAGAAACTGATTGTCATTTGCATTACTTTTCTTGCTGAAGTATTTGGCAGAAACTAAATATGCATTTTTTAATACAAATTATTTAAATCATCAGCTGTGAAATTAGTGCTTTTTATCAATCTATTATCTTGAATAACTTTTCTTTTGAGAGCAAATAAAACCCCACTTAAAACAACTCTTTAAAAAGAGGTATCAAAATACGTTTCTGTAATTAAAGTGAAGGGAAAAAAGATGTTCCCATGAATATCTTTAATTCACTGACTTGGATCAAATGAACACTGTTTTGGGAAATAAGCTGCAGCTCAAGTAAATAATAGATATGTTCTCAGTATTATGAAATATTTCCATATACTGTGGTATCTTGGATCTTAGGCAGAATCATGATGAAGTTTACTTAAATTTTGTAAAACTTCTGATAACAAAAAGACTTTAGAAAACTTTCATACCTTAGAAATTAAGCAAATGTATGAGACTGAGATTTTCATAATACAGCATGCTTTATTTTTTGTTTAGAGGTTGCTGTCTTTAATCTTATAAAACTCTGCCATCACTTTCAGACAGGGACTTCACCAAGTTAAAAGCCACCATAATTTTAATCCTTCAGGTTTAATCAACTTGTTTTTCACTTTTAGAGAATACTTAGTCTGAAATAGAATTTTCTTCTAGAAATTCATTAGATTCTGTTTTCTGGTTTTACCGTATTAGAAGAACATGAAGAAAGTGTGAGTACTGTGAACAGTTTGTCCACAGGTCATGAAAGGTGCACTAAGTAAAGGAGGTTTCATTCTCTTCCTATGTCTCACATCACATAGATACACCTCACAATGACATTAGGAGACTGTCCTCTTTCATTTTATTTGCAATAGGAAGAGATGCTAAAGGAACTACAAATTGTAAAGAATACAGATAGCCAAGAAGTTTTGACATTTTTCAAATAATGGCTTCAGGATTCAGGTCACAGCAGAACACCTTTATGTGTCACCAACAATTGCAAGAAGAGGCTGTACTTGTTGAAGACAGGAAGAAAAGTCTGACTAAGAGTTTATTTGAAATGCCTCAAGGTAATTGCTGGTATTTTTCAAGAAGCACAGCAAGATAAAGATGGCCCATAAATTATAAATTCAAGAGATATTTTTAAAAAGTCACTAGTTAAATTTCCAGCCCTTATGGAGTTAATGGGATTTTGGGTAAAAATTTTTTGAGACCCTTATTTTTTTGCTCTGGTTTTCCCATTACAGACAAAAAACATCTGAAAATGGCATCTTCATGTAATTCCAGGTAGTCCCATATTGGTCTGTTTTAAGAAACTTTAGAAAAAGATTCAACACTCAAGATCATAATGAGAAGCTAAATTTTATCCTGATCAGTGGAGACCCATCCTTCATAATCACGATGATCAAGTAGTAAGTTTGTTTGTCTGCTGCTTGAAGGGTGACTACAGAAAATCAGTCATGCCAGATAAGAAAGACCCACACATCCATTCCTCCCTCCATTGTTTATGCACTCTGCATTCTTCAGGCATAACAAAAAGATCAATATGTGCTTCACATTTTAGTTTCTGCCTCCTATTCCCAGTCATTTTCTCCAGGGCTCTATATTGTATCTTCCCCTATTGATTTATTGAATTTATAATATTATTTATTTGCTTTCTATTACAGCACAGAAAAGAAAAATGCATAGCATGATACTGGGCATATATAAAAAGCACAAACACTGAGCGGGAATATGAAGTGGTTTTTTTCTCACAAGAAGAAAAGGATGATGGGAAATATGATCTATAAACTCTCACGAGGCAGTGAGTAAACAGGAATTGCAATTAGGGTTCAATGCTGGATATTGATAGTTCTCTCAGGCTTTGCTTCTTCATGAAATCAGTGAACGAAATTCATTAAGTACTTCCAGTTTCAGCTGTGTGCTCGGTAACCAGGTCCCAATAGGTATCCTATCACGTCTAGGGACAGGGAATGCTCTCCACTGAAGTTATAAAATCCTGTATACAAACTAAGAATTGCCATTATCATAAGATACACCAAACCCAGTGACACCAGGAATCACATCCATCTCTGGAGTTTAGGCACCTAACCTTGCTCTCCTGGGATCCAGAGGCTAGGTGCATCAGTCTGTAAGACAAAAAAAGGAAAGCTATCTAAAGAAGGAAGAAACAATCTGCTGTACCATTCCCTTTACAAGTGCCTGGCCGCTGTATCATTCAGACACTGGAAAATTTTTGCTAATTTCATTCTCACCTTGAACAGTTTCAAATTTTATGTCTTGGTTCAAGAAACTTGGTATAAGAAACTCAAAGCTGAAATATCCTTCACCTTGAACTTTTTCATGGAAATTCTTTTTGACTATGAATGCTTTAATGAGGCTAACATGTAAGATGTGAACAGCACCTACAGTGATGGTTCTTTAAAAAGTGAGCACATCACATTTCATGACGAATGTAGCAACACCAGTGTGTTAAATCAGCTCATGGCTGTCACAATGGTTTCTCAGGACTTTGAGAAATCTCATGTTTTCTAGTTCCCAAACTCACTTTTTGTTTAATGCTGCACTTCACTTTGTAAAACTCCTGAACAATCCCAGAAACAGAAAACAGGTCTCCTCTCTTCTGGCATGTGTAGACAGCCCATTTCTTCTCTGCCATTTTATACCTTGACACCTAGGAAATAGGAAACAGATTTAAATCCTGTCAGATATAAGAGGAAATCAAGCGTTTCCTCAACCATTCTTGGCCCAATGCCCCAAATGTGAGCCTGTTACTGGAAATGGCAGAGGAAAAAAACAGTTACTGGAAATGGCAGGTGAAACAACCATCACGCTTTCCCTTATGGCAGAGCAAACTTTTTCTCCATATTATCTCATGTTTTTAAGCTGGAAGAAGTTCTGTTAAACTCAGATTCTTGTGTTTGGAAATAAGATACTGAGAAATGCTAGGATGGCTGTTTAGGTCCCTCTCTTCTAGATTGCAGCTATTTTCTTTCTCAGGCTGCTGAGATTTAAATCCATTTATCCATCAGCTGTCATCCAGAGCCTAGGGAGAGCTTGGTCAAGGCATGTCTGTGTGTTTATTTTAATTTTGGAGGTATCTGTTATCGGATTCTTGTGTTTGGAAATAAGATACTGAGAAATGCTAGGATGGCTGTTTAGGTCCCTCTCTTCTAGATTGCAGCTATTTTCTTTCTCAGGCTGCTGAGATTTAAATCCATTTATCCATCAGCTGTCATCCAGAGCCTAGGGAGAGCTTGGTCAAGGCATGTCTGTGTGTTTATTTTAATTTTGGAGGTATCTGTTATCGAGTAGACCAAAGTATAACAAATGATATAATTTGTGTACCACTAAAACTTGCTGGCATATTTTACTGTGTTTGGACTTAAAAACTTCCAATTAAATTGTTTCAGGCTATTGTTTCAATGTAGTGTATCACATTCTGATCCCACTATCACTGATACCTATTTCATTCCTCCTCTTGATGTCGATAAGCTGTGATTTAGACCATTAATATGATTTTTAAATAATTATCCAATATTTTGGCTAAATAATTATAATTATTATTTCAGTTATAATAGGATTTGATAAAAAATTTAGTAAAAATTTTAAAAAGATTTTATTTTCATGAGTTGCAATTATCTTGGTCTAATGGCTTTACTGTCCTAATAACCAGTAAAACCTACTGCACACAAACTCTTGGGACAAACAGGAACAAACTGCAACTGTCCCAAATGTCTCTCTACAATATTTACTGCCAAGAAGGGTGTTAGAAGTTTCTGCTTCCTTGTTTTAAAATTCTGCCACAGAAAAAGTCCACTGCACTCAAGAACTACTCTCCCTTATTTTTAGGAATGAAGGAAAGGCATACAAATTTTAGGTCATTGTCCTGCAGAACACTCTTGAAGCCACTTAAGCTGATCATTTGCAAGGGGCAGGAACTCAGTGCCTCTCAATAAACAGTTGTGCATTGCCCAAAAGAGGACCATAGAAAATAAATTATTAGGTTTGCCTCCTGGTTTAGAAAACATTGTAGGATATTCTCAGTTGAATGCTCAGATCCTTGATTTATGTGCATAGAGTTAGTATTTTTATGAATTTTTATTATTTTTATTTTGATTTAGTTAAAATAATTAGAATCACCCATGCAGAAACCCTAATCTGAAAGAGAAATACTTTGAGATAGTGCCCTTCTAGATACCAGTCTTAAAAAAGTGGCATCAGAATGAGTTTGTAATTATATGGAATGCTGCAGAAGTAAAGCTGAATGTACTATGAAGCAGGAAAATAAATTAAAATACAGAAAAATTTTAGGAGAGGAGACATACATGCACTGGAGAGTCCTGAAATAAAAATAATCTTTCATGGCTGGCAGTTCTGTATCTGACAATTAGATGCTTTGCTGCGGATTCCAGCTCATGAAGGACTTAAAATAACAATATTTGCCTCCTACTGCTTGAAAATTAGGATGAGGAGGAAGGTAGTAAGGGAAATACAAAGATTTAAGCTATACCTGAGAATTACTAATGGACCGTTTTGTTTCCCTGCTTCTGTTCTACTTCTTTCAATTGCAATTCTATTTTTGTCTTTATAATTAAAAAAAACCCAAAACAATGGTACCCTTTCTCCGGGCACATCATTGTGCAAGTCCCACCAGCTTCAGAACACCTTATCACCAAACCAGAACTGTCTGACATGTCATTTGGCATAGCTTTGCTGTCAGCACTAGCTACAAAACTATCGGTGAGCTCTTTAATATTTATCCTGCATCTGTATGAAATCTCGTTTCTCTAGTAATAATGGGCAATTAGTCTTGCATTATCAAGCTAACACAAGTCTTTATATCGTTGTGACTACAAGAACAATATTTCTGTGACTATATTCTAGCATAGGCCTTTCTAAAATAACAATCAGTTGTATATACTCTTATGAGATGAACAGTGTTTCTGCCATATGCAAGCAAGTCAAGGTATTTCTAAACTCATAGGACCACAGAATCTTTAGACACCTCTTATCTAAATTCCTGCTTGAGGTTGGGTCAGCTATGGGGTTAGACCAGGCTTCTCAGGTCTTGAATCTCGAAACTTTCTAGCTACAGACACTGTACAGTCTGTGGGCTGCTCAGTCTCTTTACTCCACTAGTTAGCTTTTCTTATGGTGAAAATGGCTTTCCTTATATCAAGCCCTACCAGTGTTGACTTTGTTCTCCATCACAGCCTTGATGTCTTGGTCAGCATTCAGCCAGTCGTGCTCCAACTGGTATCAGTTCCTCCTCTTTCCCAGGCAAAGGACTTTTACATTTGTTATTAACTGAATTTCCAGAAGTTCCTGCTGGCCCATTCCTCCAACTTGGCTAGGTCACTTTGGATGGCAGCTCTTCCACTGAGCAGAGCCGGTTGCCTCAGTTTTGGCATCATTGACAATACTTAACAATAGATGACTCTGTTGTTTCTTTGAAGCTGTTGAGGAAGATCTTTACAGGACAGGTCTCAGGACAAAGCCTTCTATAGCTTGATTTCTTACCAACCTCCAGACAGAATGCAACTCACTAATCATGAACCTCTGCAGGTGATTCTGTTCCTTCATTTAGTAGTCTATCCTTCCAGACTCCAACATCCTAACTCAGGCACAAGAAGGAGGAGAAGGAGGTTATTCCTGCCTTGGAGATCTTGCTCAGAGAAGTGGGCTTTCAGAGACATCAGGGCAGATAAAAAAAGAGAGAGAGTCACAGCAGAGAACTGGTCAGCCTCTGCTGCTGACAGCAGCAGGCAACAGGTATATTAGCCAGGAGGCAAGGAACTTTCTGAGCATAATAGAGGATTGTGAGTGGACTGACAGGTGTCTGATAATGTGTACAGGTGAAATATGGCCCAGAGAATTAGTTAATTTTTGTTTGATGTGAAGTCGTATAACTTTCACTTTAATTATGAAGTAACAAGAATGTATAAAAGTCACAAACATAGATTTTGATTTTTAGATCAATAAGAACTTTGTTTTAAAGAAGTGGCATATAAAAGATTCAAATGGATTGCTGTGATTTATATGCTTAATGAAAGGTTTATGAATATAAACGACTAAGTTAGACAAGTTGTTATTTTTTACAAAAAGCAGTCACATTTGGGTCAATTCAAAAGACAAAGCCAAAGCTGTAGTCTGTCTGCCAACCCAGCTGTTCTTGCAGTTTTTAAAAACATGAAAGTGGTAGCTACAGTTCTTTGAAAATAAAGGCCGGGTTTTTGTTTTTCATTAAACAAATCAAAAAATGTAGTACCTGAGCCATTTATTTCCAACCAAATTAAAGCACAAAATTATTCATGAAATATTCTTGACCTATATGGCTTTGTTAAACAAATTATTTGGATTGTCAAGAGAGTTTATGTTACATTTGTTATTTCGGCAATGCATCATATGAAGTGGTTATTATCAAAGTCATTGACTTCCCTCAGCATATTTACCAGTAGATCCCTGTGTTTACAGAGCTTCTTTGCTGTCTGCTTAACAGAAGGCATGAAGGTATGTGTACCTTTTTTTGAAATTGTTACTGAGAAGGACCAGAGAAACAGGACCTTTCCACTGAAGAACAGGATAATGCTCCTTTCATCTGAATGACAATTTGGTGCTGGTTTTAAACACAGTTTTTTATTGTTATCAGAAAACAGCTTAGTGGCATCAGGGTTATATAAGGGGATCCACACTGTGAAGAAAGTGTGCAGTTTCTAGCCAAACTGGAGGGTTTGCCGCTTAATGTCATATAGGGGCAGTGTTTGTCCCCCTCTAATCTTCATCTCTTTCTTCCATTGCTGCCATCTCCATGCACTTTGGATCATTTGCTGTGCTGTTACTACTGCTGATAGAAACACAGGGATAAAGGTCATAAACCTGAAAAAGCTTCAGAGAGTTCAGTAATAGCTCATGTTTGTACCATTGAAAATAGAATAATGTCTTCAGTTTCTTGCTGTCAACAACATAACAATCATGACAATAAAATACATATCTGCAAAGGCTTCTAAATATCCAGCTCTACAGAAGTGGTAGAAGTGGCTGAATCTACCAAGAGTCATTATGAATATGCAAAACAGAGCCAAAGAAGGGCCAAGAAGGAATGTACAGGGTCGGCTTCCCAAGTACCATAAATGCCTGCATACTAAAACAAGGTTTTTTAAAGAAGTAAGCAGTGGAGCCTGACGTCTTTCTATATAATCAGAGCAGGAATCTATATTTTTCCAAGTTTGGTTATGGCAAGTGCCATACTCAATTTACAATTATAATACAAAAAATACAATAATTTCAATTTACTGAAAGAGCATATAACATGCTAAACATGGAATAGCGAAAGTAATGTTTGCTTGCATATTATAGTCCACTCTGGGGACCAGAATACAGATATAGGTACAACACTGAATGTTCTTCAGTATTGCTAAAAATATTACTGTAGTTTCCACGTAGCAAGTGAGTCTGATATAGTTTTATATTAAACCCAGAAAAAACAGAGTGAAGCTTTTTTTAAGGAGTTGGCAGATTTGTAGCCCAGCTAACCTGACACCCAGCTGGCAAAAGAAGAGATATATACCAAACAAGCTGGTGAGTGTACTTTTGGCTACTGTTGGTGGAGATAACCATCAAAGAGAAAAATCTTTCAGTCTTCTTTTCACTTTCAAACTGTACAATGTTGAGATAGAAGGAATCATAAGGTAGCAAACAAATTTTTTTTAGCATAAAAATGTGCAAAGTAAAATGAATGGATTTCAGGAAAGAAGACTTCAGTAAACTCATTGAATTGTTGGACTGCATATCCTGAGAGGTTAGTCTGAGAAGAAAAGATATTTTAAAAATCTGGCAGTTCTTTAAAAAAAAGACTTAAAAGGCTCAAGTGCAAATTATTCCCCTGAAGAGGAAAGACAGAAAATATCATAAGGGACCTACTTGTCTAAATGAAGAACATTCATGGATTTAATAAAGAAGTGGGGAAAAAGAAAGTGGAAACTAGGCCAGTCTAATAAGAATGAACATGAAAGTATAGCATGAACATATAGGGTAAAAATGAGAACCATAGAGAGGGGGGAAAAAAGGAACAGCAATTAGCAAAGGACAAAGAGAATGTCAAGTACAAGACAAGAGAAAAAACAAAGGAAAAGGTCAGTCTGCTGCTGCTAACCACAACAAATGACAGAAAGGCTAATATCTTTACTGCTCTTCTGCACCAATTTTCAAATCATAGCTCTACTGCAACTAGGAGCTATAACAACGACTAGTGGCAGACATAAGAAAATAAGGAGGTGAGTGACAAGTTATATGGATTTGTCATGAATGGATTGTGTCAACCATAACATAATTTCTCTCTAGTAGAGAGCAGCAGGCCTTGTGAATAGAAAAGAAAAAGTAGATTACATATATCCTGACCTGAGCAAAGCTTTGACAGACATTCTCATAAGCAGCCTTGGGAGACATAATCTAGATGAAAATAATACAGACTAGAGACAATATTAATGTTTCACTGTCAGAACGAAGGCTGTGTCATGTAGGGCTTTCCAGGGTTCTGTCCTAGGTCTAACATTATTCAGTATTTTCATATGCTTCTCAAATTTGCTGTTCAGTGGGACCAAATAAAGAATACTAAAATCATGCAAAGATGCACAAACACAAGTAACAGTTCTGATACAAAAAGAACAAATACTATCCTATGCTATGAAGTCAACACGGAATTGCAAAGTCATGGTGTTGTGGAAGGAAAAAAAAATCATACTTACATGAATAAAATGGGATATAAAACCCATGAAACAGCCTGATCCTCTGCTATGTACCAGCAACACATCATCTGAAGTGCTGTGCTGTTTTGATCACTATATTTCTAGAAAGACAGGATGTAACATAATAGTTTTCAGACAGAAAACAGGATTCAGTAAATAAGGAAGCTATCCTTTCTCTGTGTCCATATCAAACAGCGCAAAAAATAAAGCAGTGTGGAAGACTGCATGGAAGTAGCATGGAGAGATTTTCCAATGACAAAAATTGAAGCTGAAGTTAACTGAAGTCAGCTACAGCTGCAGTAGAGACTGAGTTATCTTCATCACTAGAGCTCATGTAAATCTGGGTTACCATGTGTGCCTTTATGTGTCTGTGTATACGTATACATACATACATGCATACATACATACGTATGTGGATGGTTGGAAGATAGATAGATAGATAGATAGATAGATAGATAGATAAATATTCCTACCTAGAAACACGGATAAGGATCTCTGATTCATTGCTGGTTAAAAATTAAAAGAAAACATACAAACTATCTTAAATCTTTAAAAAAGTATTTGTTTATTGTCAAGAATCTCATAGAATTTTTTTTTAAATTTTGCTTGGATGGTGACCATGTTCATTCAGAAATAAAATAGTTTAGCTTATATGATGCAAGAGTTTTTCAAAATCATGGATATTTGGATTATTCAGGACTGGAGATTTCTAAATGCATTTTCAACAAAATCAGTAACTAAATACATGTAGATGTATTTCTGTTCTTTCATAAAAGATCTCCTTTCCTGAGCTCTTCAGGCATACATGTGATTATCCAAATTATAATTTAAAGTATTAAGTTTATTCTAAAAAATCTAGTGAGCTATATGTATACATATAGCCAACCTATACTAAAAGAACCCTGACAAATAAAAACAGAAAGTTAAGTGAATAAAAAGGGCAAGGTTATCAACACGTTTTAAACCACGCTAAACTAATTTGCAAGAACTTGACTTCTATGTCAACCAGAAGACATAAAAATTAGCAAAAAGACAGAGAGAAATATGGATACATTGACAAAAGCTAAGCTGCAAATGAAATAGCCATTGAGGGCTGAATTCAGAAAATTAACATCAAACACTTTGGTCAGAATCCTGTAATCTTATAATGATAGTCAAATACCACAGAGATGTATTGTTAACCTATAGAGATAGGAAATTCTGCAGATTTGTACGATGGCATTTTAACCTCTTTGATTCTCTTTACAAAATATTTTTATCAGGCAATAGTCATTCTAAATATGTCATAGAAAAAGAAGCTTTATGAATATTCATGGCGTGCAGTTTGTATTAGGGCAAATGTCCAAAACAGAATTGTTCTTTTTTGCCATTTTAAATGTCCTATAAGCTTGAAAAACATCCAGTCATAGAATAAAAACAGTCCTGTGTCTTAGCATTAGCAACAAATTTGGGATGCAGAATATGCAAAATGGTTTTTGAAAATTGTTCCCAAGTACTCTGTATGCTGAAAGAGATTTGTATTTCTGTAATTATTCAAGTTACCACTGAGTAATTTAGAGTGCTGAAATTGTCCATGAAAACAACTGATTCAAACACACAGCCATTTTGCAAATATGGTGGTCTAAGGATTTAGCAGTGTTCTTTTGCTTGTTGTTATCCTTTGGAGGTTACACCCACTGCAGCTGAAAACAGTGAAAAAGAACAAGATAGCACATCCTGGTGTCAATTACAAATGAAGATAATTTGAATATGGCTGATCTAAATTCTGTCAATATCTGATTCTGACAAAGTAAATAAAGAGAAAAGAAAAGCATAACAAATGCAAAAGCATTTAGTAGATACATGTTTAATTTTTTTGACATCCTTCATAATACATAAATTGCTTTTGATTAAGAGCAATTAATATGTTCTTTTGAAAATTGTATTTGAAAGAAAGAACATACTTAAGTCTAGCTGAAGTAAGGAAAGAGACAAAACAAGCAAATAACACAGAAGGGAGGATTCTGAGTGGTGAAGAACCTTGCATACCTACAGTTACACTAAATGCCAGAACAGCAAAAGTATCTTTTCTGTCACTGACGGGCCTTTAAGAGCAGTATATCCTTCCTAAAGCACTGTCAATGCTGATACAGTCTAAATTCACAAGATAAACTGTCATTTCAGGGAACAGTGTCTTCCAAAAACAACCTATGAATGATGCAGGAAACAAATGAAATAAATAAAAATTATCCAACACCAATATATGAACTTTATCAACAAGTACGAAAGTCAATAATAGACATTGCTAGACTGAAACATAATAAAATATTGCTGCAAAATCAACATGCTTTATAAAAATAATGACCGTAACTACAAATTGGAAAAAATGTCAACTTAATTAGCCATATTAAATTGATAAATCAAGAGAGACTTTTTCCTTCTTGTTTCTAAGCAGCAAACCCAGGATTTCTTTTTCTTATTTTCTTTTGTTTTTCATGAAGGATGACATAATAAGAGAATTCAGAATTGCTTGATCTCAGAAACTACCTTAGAAAATTACATCAATGTGCATACTTTTCCAAATATTTGTACCATTGCAACATGAACAAAATCCATGATATAATAGGAATCTACTCAAGTGGCAGTTGATTTAACAAGGAAAAAAGGTAGTTCTCTGAAATATTTTTTTTAGTTTTCTAGAACTTCAAATCTTCTTGCCTTTCATGGTCAATATAAAGAACTAAGGTTCTCTTTCAGAATGTTAAATTAATCTTTAATTAGTACTATGTAGAAAATAGTGCAAATATATGGGATTCTGATTATTTAAAAATGAATCTTATTTAAAAATGAATCTTATTTCTCAGAAGACTTATATGATTCATATAATATTGGGACGAGTTATTAACACCCAACTTTTTACTACATTTAGCGTTCAGGCTTCTTTTTAACATTATATGTTGTAGTAAGGGGGCACTGATCCACCATTATGACAGATGCAAACTTTAGTCCAGCAGGATTTTCAGT
>NW_008239080.1:9721922-9745705 GCF_000691975.1 Corvus brachyrhynchos
GCCTGCTGAATTCAAGCAGCACACAGGCAGGTATTCACTAACTTGAGACTTCATTTGCATGTTCATTTAACTGCGGCTTTCAGCAGACCTGGTGTAATGCTACTGCAGATCAGACACTTTTGAAACTGATGTTTGCACAGACTTTCCACAGCATATTTATAGTTGCAGTGAGACAATTCAAATTAAATTTCTTTCATTTTAATACCATAGATGGCAAGAAAAAATAAAGAAAATACTACCTTTATTACTCCATATTATTTAGTTTAGCTAGAGCAGCAATATTGCCTCTACATCAGTGTATATAATTCTTACACTCTGTAATCTTCAAACTCTATAACCTTGGCTGCCATCATTGCTACTAAAGGACAAGGATAAGAGAGCAATATACTAGCTGTATAAAATTCAAACAAATACAAGAACAGCAATGCAAGAATAGCAATGCTTCATTAATATCTCCCATTACAAATATTAGGAATTAATAAGCAACACCTGCAATAGCAAAAGCTTACTGTATTGTGATTCCTTGTAGCAGACTGTTACGCAACATGCATAAAGCAACGTAATATGACATGAAAGCTAGAATATGAAGAACTGATTTTGTATTTCAGCCTGAAGACATCAGCCAAAAGCTGCATAATCAAGCAGAGATAGTATTTAGAAGACTTAGCAGTACATAATTATGGTCATCTCTGATCAGTGGTGCTGCATTGGACTTGGATATCCTGAAACTTCAATGTATTTAAAAAAACACCAGTTTGATATTAAGAGATGGAAATACTGTAGAATTCTAATGCCTTTGAAATCTCTACAATCCATGTTAAAAGAAAGAATTTTAAAGAGGTCATAGATCAGACTTTGATTTCAAATTAATTAATGATAAAAAAATGATTTTCTAATAAAGTAAACAAAATTGCATATTGTGGGGTGAAGACCAAGGTCCAAGTCCTGGCCCTTATCATTCATACTGCCTCAGTAATGGCAAGGGGCAACACCTGTCTGAAATCCACTAAAGTGGGAGCTGGCTGTAAACTGATGTAAATAGTTTATTAGTCCCCTGCTTGACACCACTTATGTAGAAGAGTTTTTCTTTTTGAGTCAGTGCTAGACAGCAGCTTGAAAGTATTCACTCCACATTAAAATCCATTTATAGGATTTCTTAGAGTGTGGTTTTGTTTTCTTAATATTTTAGAGCTCACAGCAACAGTGTTGGAGGGAGCACTGTGCATAGTATTGGGATAGAGATTTTTCAAGCTCAGAAAACACTGGAGGAAAGCACCAGTCTAAGTAAAAGCAGCACTGCCCTCGATATTCCTCATGATACCGCAACATAGCTGTTAAGCAGTCATAATAAAGGCTTCTCCATGGCACAAAAAGGAAGGCAGCAAGACTAGCTTTTTCCTACCAGAGCTGAAAGAAGTTGCTCTTCCTTAAAAACTGCCAACCCAATCAGAAAAACTGTGAAAACAGGAGCATCATGGGAAAAGAGAGTTTGCAATGAGAGTGACACTATGAGAAAACCTTTCAGAGTAATCTTTCTCATCTCCATGAATGACTTTAAATCTCCTCAAAAAAGTCTCCTGCCCTCTTTCCCATTACACTCATGCCCTCCATGCCTTTCCACCTCACACAGGACAGTAGAATCCTTTGGCAACTTTGGACTGTCCTCCAGCAATAACTTGGAACCCCTGTACTGGTTCCCCAACTCACTTAGGAGTGAGCTTGATCCAGTTTCCTTGTTGAGACTGAGACAGCTCTTATGAAAAATCTTGCTGTGAGTGTGAACACATTTGAAAACCAACAGGTGTGGCTTCTGTGTGGAAAGTGAGTCCAAATTTGCAGGATATTAATTTTTAGTAGTTGCCCATGTGTTGTTTTTATACACAATTACATGTTACCTGCAAAGAAACTTTTTCATTTTTATCCTGTGTGGGAAGCTTTTTGGGGCATGACTCAGTCTATTTCAGGCATACACTTTAGCATGAGATAAAGTGCCTCCTCAAGGTGTCTATTGCTCTTTATTGACATTAATGGGAATCCCAAGGGTAATAACTGTAGATGAGGTGTACTCACTGTAGTTTAGTTAAATGAACCCTACCTGAAATGAACCCACACCTTTTTCATCTTGAATATAACTCAGTTTAATGCCCATACCCAAGGACAATAATAGTCAATGCTCGTTTAATTCTCATACTGTATTTAGCATGCCACTCATTCAATAGGGGCTTTTTTTGCTTGCTACAGGTAGATAAGTGAAACTACAGGTTCTTAATTAAATTATGTCATCTCCAAGGGCACTTGGTTCTTTCATCCAAGGCAGTTCAAAACACTTCATGACTCAGTTATCTGGAAGGAAAGGCCAAGCATAAACCGATCTCTGTCTGTAGCAGTAAGGTTAAATGTCTATGTGTTTATCCTGGGTAAAAGCTTACCTGTGAAAGATCTCTCAAAACCAGATCTCACTTAACAGCAGCATGGAATTCCATCACTGTCATGAGCTGATCCTTTTCCACCTGCTTGCTACTCACTGTTGCTCCTCCTGCAACTGTCAAGATATGCAGAGGGTGAGGTATTGCTGTTCAGCTCAGCAGAATTTACAATGGGCATTGTATCATCCATTTTGCTGTTCCTTGACAGGTGACAGAGATGTGCAACGTAATAAAGGGAATTTAAACTGTGTTTTCCATATATTTCTCATTTGCACTTCACTGGTGGAACTCCAAATCAACTTGATGGTTGTCGTATTGTTTGTAGCATTCTTAATGAAAAGTATAAAGCAGAATTTAATTCATACTATGTTTTCATTGTTGGGAGTGAATGTTCTTTCCAGATGATTGCTGCATTGAAAGAAAAACAAACCTCTGTGGATAACATTTAATTAAGCATACCAAAATACAGAAGAATTGGTAACATGTCATTCCTAATCTGTGGAAGTGCTTAAATTCAAGCCAGGCATCTTTTTAGGGTATTTGACTGTCACTTGGGGCATCCACATTGTGCCCTATGAATTCCAGCATGTCCTGCAGATGAAAATCTGGGAAGGGCATCTTCCTTTGCCTCTGACATGGCCAGATGAAAGCCGGAGTCATACTGAAGCCATGTGTGTCCTCCAGTAAATTTGATACTATCTCAATACTACATAAAGGACACAATCTGTCACCTGATGGGGCACGGTCTCAGGACTTGTTTGGGCTTGTCTTTGCATATATTTTGTCTTGTCTTAGCTTTCAAAAGATGCATGCAGCCACAGTCAATTTGTGTTTCAGTCTGAGTACAAACTAGGTAACTATAAACCTTTGAGAACCTCTCTGTGTCTCAGACTACATATTCAGAATGTAAGTAAGCACCATAGAAAACTTGCCCATTTACCTTTGACTCACACCCCCTGCCAAAAAAATTTTAAAAAAAGGGGGAATTATAAGATCCTGTAAATTTAACTGCATCAAATATTACAAATCAATATTAATGATATACTATAAACCTTCCTGGTATTCATAAATTCACAAATGCCTATATAATAGCATGGGAGACATATTTCAACACTGGGTCTGTATCCAAGTTGCAATTCACAGTCTGGATGGGTAGACAAGTAGGTTGTTAAAAGACTGGATTACCAGATTAAAGGTTCAGATGGTCATCATTAAAAGATCTACTCAACCTTATGACTAGTATCAAGCAAAGTACTGCAGGGGGCTGCCCTGGAACCTGTCACGTTTACATCTTCATCAGTACATCCTTCCAGTACTTAAAGGGATCTTATAAAAAAGATGGATAGTGAATTTCTACATGAGTAGATATTTATAGAACAAGGGAGAAGAATTTTAAACTAAAAGAGGGGATATTTAGATTAGCTCTTAGGAGGAAATTCTTTACTCAGAGGATGATGAGGCACTGGAACAGGTTGCCCAGAGAAGCTGAGAATGCCCTGTCCCTGGAAGTATAGTCCCTGGAAGGGACCTTAAAGATCATCTATTTCTAAACCCCCTGCCATGAGCAAGGATGCCACTCACTAGACCAAGTTGCTCGCAGCCACATCCAATCCGGTCTTGAACACTTCCAGGGGTATACACAGTTTCTCTAGGAAACCTGTTCCAGTGCCTCACCACCCTCAAAGTAAAGAATCTCTTCCGAATATCTAATCTGCATCTACCCTCTTTCAGTTTGAAGCCATTCCTCCTGTCATTACACGTCTTTGCAGAAAGTTCCTCTCCAGCTTTCCTGCAGCACTCTTTAGGTACTGGAAGGTTGCTCAAGGTCTCTCCAGAACTTTCTCTTCTTCAGGCTGAACAACCCCAACGCTCTCTTCATAGCAGAGGTGCTCCAGCCCCATGATCATCTTTGTGGTCCCTTCTTTGAACTCACTCCAGTGTGGGCATTTCCTTCTTCTGTTGAGGATCCCAGAGTTGGACACAACTGTCCAAGTGGAGGCTCATGAGAATGGAGTAGCCCTTCTGGCCACACTGTTTTTGATGAAGTTCAGAATACAGTTGACTTTCTGGGCTGTGAGCACACACTGCTGGCTCATGTCAAGCTCCTCATTTAACAAAACCCCCAAATCCTCCTCCTCAGGGCTGCTCTCAATCCATTCTTCCTCCATCCTGTATCTGTGCTTGGAATTGTCCCAAGACAGGTTCAGGGCCTTACACAGACCATTATAGATAGCTGGGTCTGATAGGTATTTTATTTCTGGGGGTTTTTTTCAATATTTCTTAAAACTTCCCAGAATTGATGTTTCTGCCATTTCTTTTAGCACTATTCCCCAGTCTTCTACTGCTCTATGATACATTTTTCCTCAGTGATAGATTACCAAAAGTAAAAGAGTTAATCTAAACGTGTCGCTTGAAACCCACTTTTTTCATATCAGAAAATGCATCATATCAGAAAGGGTCTTTCTTCATTCGCCTTCCAATACCCTTTAGAATATTGCATGCAAAGGGAAGTTTAGACTAAATCATAAGTACCTTAGGTAATCATAATATTTTCATCTTAATATGAGAAGTCTAAAAAAGAGAATATTTTCCATGCCATAAATAACACTTGATTATGTTGATTGCATAGTTGCTGTATTAGCATTATTGTTCTGACAGAGAACATTGAAAGTTGGTAGCATGAAATTAACTATTTAATTTTGTCAACACAAAACATTATATGATGATTGAAGAGCATAGAGACCACACTGAAACAGGGAAATCCCACTTTTTAAATCTAACCATGATGAAGAAAAGATTTCACACCTTCATTATATACAAAAAAGCATAGTGTGTCCCTGTTAAATAGCACCTTTCTGATTCTGGGCTTTCATGCAGATCATGAAAAATTAGGTTTTTCAAATATTCCATTTAAAATTAATTAGAAACTTTGGGAAGGACAAATATTTCCATGTAAATAATAGGGTTCTTACAGTGTGTTCTTTCTCACTGTCATGGTTTAGGAATGGTATTCTCCAGTTTAGTGCTCTCACTGAAATCACATGCCGCTCGCTCACTCCTCCCTCCCACTTCCTCCTCCTTCTGCCTCTCCATAGTGGAGAGGAGAACTGGAGGCATAAAAGGTAAAGATCACAGATTGAGATAAGAACAATTTACTGGAAACAGCAATGAGATAAGAAAATGAAGAATTACAAGAGTAACAGCAACAATACTAATGACAGAGCATACAAGAAAGAGGGTAATTATTCACATGGAAGCAACAGTGTCCTATTGCTCCTTCTGTCATGCTGCACCAACTCGGAAGGGACCCTTTCTCCCTGGATGAGATTCCCTTTTCCCCACTCCTGGCAATGATGTCAGGTGGCATAGAATAACCTCTGGGTCCTAACCATGCCCTTCCCTGGCTACTGCAAAAATTAACCCTGTCCTGGCCAGAACTAGGACACTCACTAATTATTTCAAAAGGAATTTACATTCCATTCACTTTGTCTACATAATTATCTTATTCACAGACCTATATTTGAGGAAGAATAGTTTGTAAACAAACTATGTAGTTAATAGCAAGCAAATTTAATGTTCATATAAGGCAAAGAAAATATCATCTCACCACTTCAGTAACTCTTATGTGGATAGCCAAACAACAGAGCTAATTAAACCAATCACAACTAGTTTCCTATATCTGAAAACAACAGTTTTTTTCTGAAGCCTTTGTGATGCCTTGTTGTGAGAAATGAATATAATTTAAATTAATACAATACAATTTAAAGGTATGGCTATTATATGGGGTCATTGCAATGTAGAGTTTACCTTGTTTGGGTGTCTTAGCTCCATATCACTATATCTTATTATATTTGGATGTCTTTGTATAATCACTTTGTCTAGTTATGATGTTGCCATGCTCAAATGGTGATGTGGTTATTCAGTTCTATTTTTACAGAGCTTTGTATGTTAGTTTTTTTGAGATGCACGCACTGTATTTGTATTCTTGTCAGCAGCTGTGGAGAGAGAATAGAATAGAGACATAAGCAGAGTCAAATCAAATCATTTTAGGAAAAAATCTGATTTAATATTTCCAATGTTACTCCAGTTCCGCTTCAGAGTTTGATTAGCAGTTATCACAATAGCTTTACTCTGTGCTGACCCTTTACTAATTTAAGATGACATTTCTAATATCATACTTTGTGTGGCCACACTGTTATTAGACAAAAGCCTGTCTGAACTGAGTCCTGAGATGTAAAACACTACCAGGGATCATTTTCTAAATTGCAGTATGAAAGATGCATTCAGCATCAGAAGGTAGAGAGGCATGAATGCCTGCACTGAAGGCATGTCTAACCGCAGAGCTTGCTGGCTGACTGATTTAATATGATGTGATATTAAAGTTTGCAGTAGCAAGATGCTGCAGTTTTAAATTAATCTTTTCGTAATTTTCCTTAAGTAGGTAGCACACATTTTTTCCCCACATCCTGCTATTACTCAGGGATGGAAGCAGGATGCATGACTCATTGTGCAGTGTAAATTATTTTGGGCTATAGTTTTGATACTGAGGAACATTTTAATAGACTCAACAGCTTCAGTCATATTTTGTATTTCCTCCCCTTCTGTGTGTTAGACATCATATATTTTTGCATGTATCTGTTGAAGGAAGAAGGGAATTGAGTATCTGCGCATTTGTGTAACAGAAAGTTCTGAGGATGCATGTACATTTCATTTCAGGCTAGTAAGGCAAGAGACTGGCATGACTGAGTAAGGAACTGCTGGTCAAACTAAAGGGTGAGGAGCACAGGCAGTGGAAAACAGGACAGGTAACCTGGGAAGAGTACAGAGAAGTGCAGTTGTGTAGGGAGGGGGAGACAAAGGCCAGTGCAAAACTGGAACTGAACCTGGCAAGGGAAAGCAAAAAATAACAGAAAGGGCTTCTACATGTAGGTTAATCAGAAAAAGAAGGTCAAAGAAGGTGTATGCCCTCTGATAAACAATGCTGGTGAACAGGTAAAAACAGATGAGGAGAAGGCTAAGGTACTTCTAACTTTTTTGCCTCAGTCTTCAATGGCACCGTCTCTTCCCACACATCTCAAGTAGATGACAGCATGATGGGGACTGGGAAAGCAAAGTCCCTCAGTGTAAGTGAAAATCAGGTTCATGGTCACCTGAGAAACCCTAATGTGCATAAAAGTCTATGGGACCCAATACAGTGCATCCCAGAGTCCTGAAAGAAGCTGCTGATGTAGTTGCCAACTCTCCTGGATATTTGAGAAGTCATGGCAGTCAGGGGAAGTGCTGGGTGACTGGATAAAGGGAAACACCCATTTTTAAAAAAGGGTAGAAAGGAGGAACATGGGAACTACTGACCTGTCAGTCTCACCTCTGTGCCTGCAAAGGTCATGGAAGACATCCTCCTAGAGGCTATGCTAAGGGACATGGAGGACAAGGAGGTGATTTGAGACAGCCAGCATGGCTTCACCAGGGCAAGTCCTGCCTACCAAGCCAGTCAATTTCTATGATGGAGTGACTCCATCAGTGGTCAAGGGAAGGGCTACAGATGTCATTTATCTGATCTTCTGTAAAAGCCTTGACACCATCCCTCACAACATCCTTCCCTCCAAACTGGAGCCTAATGGATTAGATGGGTGGACTGTTAAATGGATAAGGCATTGGTTTAATGGTTGCATCCAGAGGTTAGTACTGAATGGCTCAAACTCCTAATAGGCATCAGTGGTGTCAGACGAGTGGTGTCCCTTAGGGGTCCTGCTCTGTCCTTAGGGACCAGAGTTATTTAATATCTTCATTAATGACATAGATGAAGGGATCAAGTGTACCCTCAGCAAATTTGCAGGTGTTACCAAGTTGAGTGTTGTAGTCAACAGACCTGAAGTATGGGATGCCATCCAGAGGGACCTGGAAAAGCTAGAGTAGTGGGCCCATGGGAATCCCATGAGGTTTAACAAGACCAAGCACAAGGTGCTGCACCTGGGTTGGGGTAAGCCCAGGTATCAACACAAGCTGGGGGATGAACAGGTCCAGAGCTGGCAATGTGTGCAGGGGATTCTCCCCCTCTGCTTTGGTGAGATCCCACCAGCAGAGCTGCAGCCAGCTCTGGGGTTCAAACCCCCTTCCCCCTCTCCCCCCCTCCCCTCCCCTCCACCTCAGGAAGGACATTCACATCTTGGAAGGAGTCCAGAGGAGGTCACCAAGTTGATCAGAGGATATGGATCTTTCTCCTCTGAAGAAAGGCTGAGAGAATTGGGATTGTTTAGCCTAGAAAGGAGAAGGCTTTGGGGAGACCTAATTGCAGCCTTCCAGTACCTGAAGGAAAGATGGGGCAAGACTATTTACAAGAGCATGTAGTGACAGGACAAGGGGAATGGCTTCAAACTGAAAGTCAGTAGATATTAAATTAAATTAGGTTAGGTTAGATTAGATTAGACTAGATATTGGAAAAAAAATTCTGTACTGTGAGGGTGGTGAGGCACTGGAACACAATGCTCAGGGAAGTTGTGGATGCCCCATCCCTGGAGGTGTTCAAGGTGAGGTTGGGTGAGACTCTGAACAACCTGCTCTATTGGAAGGTGTCTCTGATCACAGCAGGCGAGTTGGACTAGGTGATCTTCAAGGTCCCCTTTCAACCCAAACCACTCTATGATTCATTTCCAACAAAGCAGCAGTCCCAAGACTGTGAAGAACGTACAGCTCCATCTGACTGTACCTTGAATAATGGCCCTACTCAAAAACAACACAAAAAACCCACACTGATGAAGATTTCTTGTTTCTCATCTATGTCATAGGTCTGAGTACTGACTTTCTCAGAGCTGTTTCTGAAGAAGGCAGAGGCAGGGGAAAGGTATTTTAAAATTTAGCTTTCATTTCTTATTATCTAAGGGATAATGAGAAGGGAGGCGATCCTCCTCCTGAGGCCACATCTGGAGTGTTCAGTTCCAATCTCCACATCTCAAGAAATACAAGAGTCCAGCAGAGGACCACAAAGATGATTAGGGGTCTGGAAACTCTCTACTATGAGCTAGGCCTGTTTAGCTCACAGAAGAGTAAACTGAGAGGGGATCTCATCAATACACACAAGTATCTCAAAGTTGGGTGTCAAAAGGATGTTGCCAGATTGTTTTCAGTGGTGCCCAGTGACAGGATGAGAACAGCCATAAACTAAAACACAAGAAGTTTCACCTCAGCATGAGAAAGAACTTCTTTACACTGAGGGTGGCAGAGCACTGCAACAGGCTGCTCAGGGAGGTTGTGGAGTCTCCCTCTCCAGAGACAATCAAAACCCACCTAGACACATTCCTGTGTAACCTGCTCTAGGTGCCCTGGCTGGAGGTCTGCCCAATGCTGGAGGTCTGCCCAATGCTGCAATATCTCAGGCTTTCCTGCATCAGAAGGGTTGTAAGATTTTATAACTTCTTATCACCTTTTCCATCACTGTATCAATAAATAATTATTTATCTTGAAAGTGGGTCTTTCTAGCTGGTATCTGAAAAGAACTGGAACCTACTGATTCCACCATGAAATGAGATAAATTCCTTTTACTTACTTTCCCCTTTTACCTACTGAGTGCTTCTTTTTCTGAAATATGAGTGAAAGGGGGTGTAAAAGTAAAGCCATTTGGTTTACCAAACTGATACATTTTTAATTAATGATGAGAAAAGTACAAGCATTTTGAATGCTTGATGTATATACCTCTAGAATCAGATTTAAAATGAAAATATTTAACAAAACCTTTTTGAAATTGTATGACTGTTAAAATGGGCTGTCAATGACACTGCATCTGTTACTTTCATAAACTATGTATATTAAGAATTATTTCTCTTATATTTATTTGTTTACCATGTTAATTTTGATTAAAAATGCAGTTTATTTCAATTTTCTCATTTTATTTCAGAATAATTGCATTCAAATTTGAAGATACAGTTTAGATTGACTTAAGTCTATCCTTTTGCAGTTGCAATAGCTTCACATTAAGATGTGATTTATGAGAAAAGTGATGACATCTGAAACATCTGCAATATTATTCTTTCAAATAGTCAGGGAGGTCTTTATGGCCACCAAATGAGAATGGAAATTGCAGTTAGACTTGTCTGTCAGACTAGCTCCATTTACTGCAAAACATCCTCTTTTAAACATCATCAGAAACAATGACAAAAGTTCACCAAGGGTGAGCTATCACAATATATATGTTTTACAGTGTTTCTTATAAGACATATTATTTCTACAATGCATTAAGCGTACTTTTGAGCAAGAAACATTGCTAACAAATATGCCAAACTCTAAAGGAAAATATCGATTACATGAAGTGTCTCCAGGCTGCCACAGCTCAATAATACTTCAGAAGGAGTAGAGTCTCTTTTTAATGAAAATATTGCTTTAAACTGAGGAACATAGCTAACATGAAAAGTGCTAGTTACCTTTATGCACTGAACGACATGAGGAGGCTAGTTTTTTATCTTAACTGGCATAGCTGCATCTTCCACTGTGTCATCAGACTTCCTGTCTGTTGGTAAGAGGATATTTAGTTGATAAATTTTAGACTTTATTTTTAAAGAGCATTTTCCACTTCTTTAAAGTTCTTTCCACCTTCCTGCTTCAGTGGAGATATCAAGAATATAGTCACATTTTCAAATGGAAGAAAGATAGCAGTTGACACTAAAAAGTTTCTCAAACAGGATTTCCCTTTTGAGATAAACTATTTTGCCCCACTATGCATCTTCTGCATGTAACCATATTTCAATTTTTCTTGCCTCAGACTCAGAAGTTACAACCACAGCTGCCACCCAAGAAACACATGCACAAACACAGAAATTAAATTACTGCAGAATACTTTATACACCCTAGAATTTTCTAATGAGGTTTTCTTCACAGTTGATGTCTGTCAAACGAGACTGTCGTATAATGCATGGTGACTGAGGAGCTGAGAACTGGCAGTTATCAAATGAAACATAGATTTAGAAGAAACATAAAGATTTTAGTTATAGGCTATCTGTGTTGAGATTAGTGAGGATAGGAAAGAACTTGGGCCCAGTGAGAGTTAATTAAAATAGTTAGGAGAGCTGGACCTGAAATGGGTTTTAAGATGTTAGTAACTGAGTACCAAATAACTGATGATCTGTCATTTGCATGTTTGCTTAGCTGTGCTTAGAATGAGGAGTAGAAACATTGATAAGTTGGTGTAGAGAGCAAGGACAATTACCGATTTCCTCCCTTTGTGGGAACCCGTCCAAAAGTCACACAAGAAGAAATTTAGAGGTCACTAAAGTAATTAGGATTGTTAAAACTCAGAAAGGCAAAAAGGTCAAAATGAGGAAGATGAGTTACTTCATCTTTGTTTAGGACCACTGACCCAATTCAAGACCACCGACTCAATTCAGAACACACACTATGCATGCTTAATGACATTTAAGCTCATTTCCATACGAAGTGGAGAATGGGAGGTGTTAATGTTATGAATATACATTTGTATTTTAGATATTCATAATTTTTTGTAAATAAAAAGCTTTGGTTTTGCTTGGATTGGGGCCCTGCGTCTTAGGGAGCTATCCCACGCCAAATAAAACATACACTTTCTAACTTTAAACTGTTAGAGAGTTTTTTTGTCCGTCTCAGTTGGATATTGATATTAGATGGATATTCATATTTTGGTAAATCACAAGTATGTCATGCCAGGAAGCAGATGTGTGAGTTGTGACTCGTGTCATGTCAGACTGCCCTGAGCATCTCCATGAGAGTCTGAGATCCTGAATTTGCTTTCTCTAGGCAAAATCCCACTGAAACCAAAGCAGGGGGCTCATCATTAGGCATGCAAAAATCAACAGCCCACAGATTCAATAATGTCAAGTACTTTTAAGTGACTCAAAACTCAATATCTGCTTTAAAGGGGGAAAAAATATTATATATGAAAGAAATTATTATGGTCTCTAAATATCTTTATAGCTTAAACACATGACCATAATTTCAGGAGTCAATGAGAAAAAGCTTTTCTCTTAATGCTCTGAAGTGTTGCTGCCCAACACTGAAGACAAAACTTAGAAAATTAGTTTTCATCAGTGAAGTGTCCTAGACTGCACCAGGAATACATTGAAATAGCTCAGACCTAAAAACTCTCAGAAGTCCAGAGTCTAAGTCCAAAATAATGTTTTTAATACCATGTAGACATAAACCAATAGGATGGAAGGGGAAATGTAATGTTGTGACAGGCCATTCTTTCCCACACAGGAATCCATTATCTATCCCTTCCATTTGATCTTAGAAAACCCTTCTGCAGTCCTTCATCTGTTCCGAAGCAAGTGCTTTTGAAAAGAACGACTTAAAATAAAATAATTAAAATAAACCTTTGAAAAGGTTCAAAAGATAATCTAAACCTATGCTCCAGCTTTAAAAGAGATTCCTATAGATTACTACTCATCTTTCAGGGATATTTGTCTAATCCATTGCTGAAGTTTTGTGCTTACAGACTCCAGAACTTCTGGGCAGAATGTTTCAGTGCTTTGTCATCACTTTTACTTGGATTTTTTTTTTTTTTTTTCCCTAAAATGCAACATACATTTTCATTATTGGAATAAATCCTTTCACTTCTTCTTTTTTTTTTTTTTCAATTGGATACTAGATATTTTTTCTTCTTCTCTGCAGCAGCCTTTTACATACTTATAGGTTTGCTATCACATGTCCATCAATCACCATTCTCTTTCCTCAAATATTAAACCCTAGATATTTCAATCTCTGCTTACACTTCAGGCTTTGTAGTGTTCCAGTTATTCTCATTTCTCTTCTGTGGATGCTTTTGTGGTTCAGACTCAAGCTGGTCACAGCATTCCAGTTTTGCCCACGCAGTTTTAAGTGGAGATTAATAGCAACTGGCAGCCAAGGCAGTAGGAAAGAATCCTATTCCAGAGCATGCAAGCTTTTTTGCCATTTATCAGGACGTCTAACTAAGCTGTTTAGCCCCCTGTGACATAATAGCATGAATTTCATCCCATATTAAAGTGTTGATTTCACTATCCTAAAAACATCTAGATTTGAAAGTCTCATAAGGCCTTGGGAAAAGCTAAACTAACAGCCCACTGGACAATGTCATGCTCTATATTTAACAAGATAAGCCTCTTTTTATTTCCCCAAGCAGAGCAGAACTTCACATCAGTGAGGATAATGTAGTCATTTAACTCTGATAGTCTCAGCAGTTTTCAAATTTGAGGGTTTTTTTAGAAAATAAATTTCCAAAAGAAAATAAAAACAGAATTTCAGACAAAAGATTTCTCTCTTAGGATGCATCAGTAATTAATTCAGTTCTACCAGAAGTACTATAATAAAGAAAATTGATAAAGCCCTTCTAGAAATTCAGACTATGAGTTTGCAGTTTCTCTGATTTTATTTTGTTATTCCTGATAGGCACTCTATTTCTATGATCCATAATGAATATTAAATTAAAATAACTGGTCTATAAATTCATGATAGTGAGACTTCTGGCTTTCATAATTTATTGTAAAAGCATTTTTAACTGTACTATGGCTGAGTCGAATTCTTTACATGCTGTGTGCAGTTATTCTGTGCAACAGATGCTCAGACAATAATTTCTTACTTAGAAAAGTCATTGTTGCTTTAGACACACTGAATCTGTTCATCATTGTTTTACATATTACAGGAGGGAAACAAGCATTTATTACCTGTCAGATTAATGGGAAATGACCCTTAACATTTTATCTGGGGAGAATAAGGTATTTTCACAAAGATTTCATTTTAGAAAACACATTTTCCATAACCAAAAAAGCCTTTGGGTCAGACTGCAACAAAATAGGAAAGATAAAAAGTTGGTTATAAAGAAAATATAGAAGTTTACCTGAACAAAGCAAAATCTATCTGCAGCAGAGAAGTGAGAGGAAAATCAAAAGTGTTTGTGTACTCACTTGTGATTCAATCCTCAGTCAACACATCTCTGGTGAGTGATAATGGCTGAGTCTGCAGTTGCCTAGGAAGTTGAATATAAATTGCCTAGTTTGTATGAGCTGTTAGCTGATATCCATACAAATGTGTTCATTTAATTACTGATTTAATAATAAGACTAAAAGATTTAAACTGAGCTCTGATCCTGTTGGGATGACATACCCTTCCAAGTAACAGCAATCTCAGAATCAGCATTTGGGAGTCAATCAACTATCATTATGGGTTTCCTAGATCCAGGGTTTTCATGCCTGATTAGTCAAATGGGGCTTTTTTTCACACTCTGAAGTAGAAGGGAGCAGCTGGGTAAAATAACGGGGCTTCATTCCCAAACTGTAAATGGTGATGTCAGGGGAGCATCATGACCTTGCCTTGACCAAGAACTGAGGACTGAGCATTGTCAGCCATGGCTGACAGAGTAACTCAGATAAGAACCAGCTAGATTGGGCCTTGGTAGGGGTGCTGAAATAGGAAATGACAGGAGAACAACCCCTGAGACAGCTGAAAAGGTGCAGTGCAAAATCACTATGGACTGGCTTGACTGATCGCCTATGCCAATATCTGCTTACAAACACGCCTCCAAGAAAAGAAGTTGGGGGAAATATCACTACACAGACATCTGGCATTGTCCATGAACAGAGAGCCTCTGTCAGGATCAAGTCACTGACCAGATCCTGATTGTGATGAGCACCATATTTCCCCAGGCTGGATTGTGCCAGCCAACCACAGTGGTTGTGGTGAGCAGGTCTTGGCTAACCCCAACTCTGCATGTATGTATGTGTGTGTGCATGGACAGACATCAAGCTCTTCCTGAAACACCTCCTCTCTTGCTTTGTCCACTTCATAAATTGAGCTTAGCAGTGTCCATGGACAGATGATCCTTTCTGTCTCATTGCAGTAGAAAATGGGACAGTAACCTATCTAGTTGGATCATGCACATAATCCTAACTATGCCCCTCCACTGGAGAAATGATGTGCCACAGTTCCTTTGAAGCATCTACCTCCATTTACTGAAACATCTTACAAGTTCTTAGCCGTTTCATGGATTGAAAATATACCATAGCAATGTCCAGTTTTGCTGTAAGGACTCTTTGGTCTTCTTTAGAGTTCTAAGTAGCTTTTATTATGTCATATACTTAAAAATTCCTATCCAACATTTCTGAACAAGTTCCAGTAATGGATTAGGCAATGCTACTAAAAGCTATCATATATTTAATTTCTCCTCTTCTGTTTATTCTAACAGGTTCTTGTCCTTTCCCCTATTTTTCAACAGTATCTTGAGAGGCAAGTGGCTGGGACTTTATGTTTACTTGAGAAAGAGGAGCAGAAATGAGGAATCGCTTGAAGAAAATGCATCTTTTTCACATTTATACTTGAATTGGCAGTTCTTAAGTATAGTATGTACTTCAGCAACTGAAGTCCAAATAAAAATCCTACTATAACACTCAGGAGCGCATTTTTGTTGGAAAGAAATTTTTTAAAGTATCAGAATTTAGCAAATTCAGTTAGGACCAGTAAAAACAGTTATTTGTTTAAGATATTATCAAAACAAGGAAGTAAATAATACTGTCTTCTTCCTAATGGCAGTCTGAGACAAGAATTATACATGGAATTACACATTTTAGATGCTGGGTTTCATATTAACTTACTGGTTTTATCATCAAACTAATTTTTTATATGAGGAATGCATATATATATCTTGATCAAAAACTTTTTGAGTTTGACTCCATTTTTTTTCAAAATACAGATTGGTGAAATGTAGGAGTGATACAAGGGGAAGGATTACTAGTTGCTCTTTTGTTATTTTTCTATTACATTTAAATCATATAACCTAGCTGAATTACCTTTGACTCTGCAAATATAGAATATATATGCCTACATTTAATAATATGAAATGTATTTTCTAATAATTGTTTATATTTTTGGAGTATGGTTTTATAACTCCTTGATGCATTTAAATGTCTATTTTTGCTCTAAGAAAGTTTGAGACTTATTTAAGTAATGAGAGTGAGAGCAAAATGTTATTTTCCCCACTGTATTAGTCAGTTTGATTAATATTGTTTTAATGATGTCTGCTCTTATAATAGTATTGATGCCTTAGGTTTTAACTTTTATATTTTTCGAATCCTGTACTACCTAATGTGTTACTCTGAAGTTTCTTGTGGCCTGTTAGCTACTGTTTTCTTATGTTGGTTAGACATAACAAGCCACTCTAGGTTTGCTCTCCAAGGATACCTAGATTGGCCCAGGCCCAAAATATGTAAACTAAGGCCTCTGAAGAGGAGGGTAAACTTGGGGAAATTACATCATTAACTAAAATTATAATTGGAGAATTAACCCTGATATGCAAATGAACCAAACTCATAAGAGTGTGAAGAACTTGTGACCCAGGGTCCATCTTGGGTGTAGCCTTTTAACTCCCCAGGGCGTACCTTGAAGGCCCTTCAAATAAATACCTACCTTTATTCCCTCATTCTTGTCTAGTCTCTGTTTTTAGGTGGCCATCTCAGGCATCAGTATTATATTCTGATTTTCATTATGCTGTTGTACTGCCTCCAGTATGAGTTCCACAGTACCATAAACACTTGATTACTCACTTGTGACGTTCGTGACTCATATTTTCTCCAGGTTATACTATAGTTATCCCTACATATAAAATCTTTTTCTTAATCACCTCCCATTATTCTCAATTATATTAACAATTATTAACATCATTCTACATTTCTCTTTTCTTCTCTACTGTATATAAGTCCCCCAAATAACACATAAGATTAATATTTTTTTACAGACATGGAATAATTTCTCAAACTGAGTTCTTGTTATTTACAGTACAGAACAAGATGATAATGAACACTGCTCTGCACTAGACCTTTGAGTTGTTATTTGTCTCACTGTTTGAATAAAAATATGCTTGAAGTTATGATCTAAGAGGACACTTCTGCCACAGTAAAAATGAAAAATAATGGCAGGAGAGAAAAAGATATAATGATTTTATACCAGTCAAAACCTCCCAGGTAACACAAAGCATGATGGACAATACAAAAAAAAAAAAAAAAAACAAACCCAAAACAAAACAAAAAGACCCACAAAACACAAACAAGACAAAACAAAACCACACCACCACAGACCTTTAATAAAATATAAGAAAGAAATGGGTCACCAAACAGATGACATATATTTGCTAACATGAGGAAATATTTCCTAGTGCATATAATTACTTTTTCTGTTGAGTTCCATGACACCCATTATGAGATATAATATTTCTTGGAGAAGACCTGTGTTGTCCACTTGTAGAATAATTAAGCTTTCCACTGCTCAGTGGGTTACACCTGAAAGCAAAACCACAGATGCAGATAACAAGGCAGGAAGGCAAGCTTATACCGAATTGAAATCATAAAAGAGGAGAAAAAAAGGAAGACTAGCACAATTACTTTTAATATATGAAGTATATTTTCCTGCTAAAGTCTCTTGGTAATACTTTTTAAATTTAGTTTTGGGCAGCAGAAATTAATTACAAATTATTTATTTATAAAAGACCAGTTCCTATTTGAGTACATAAACCAGCTTTAATGACATAATATGTTATTCTGCACAGGAGAATATTCTAGTTTAGAGAGAACTGGCCATAAACTTGTAAAAAAACCTGCATCCAACATCAGCTTATCATTGTTTTTATAATAAATCTTTGTCTGAAATTTTTCTAAGGCATGAATCTCCACAACTAGTTAGGGACTTGTTCAATCTTTTGAAAATACACTTACAACTACTATTAGTGTGAATTCCTATCATTGTCCACTATATAAAATAAATTCACTGAACCATATCCTGAGAGATAGATGCCTACACTATTCAATATTTAAGTACTTTAATAAGAAAATAATCCATTAAATCCTTGCCTTACCTGCAAACTTGAGTTAAATTTTTCTCCTGCACTATCCCAAATTCTGCTGCTGTATGGATTCAAAACCTGACAAGTTTGATCATCTTGCACTGGTATTGAATCACAACAGATGGGAGCAGAGAGAAATTACAGAGGTTACCTACTCCATTCCCTGACTCAAAGTCAGGTCAGCCTTAGCTGTGTTATTCATAACATATTATTGCAATTTGGTGTTAAAGAGCTTTTCAATAACTAGGAGAGTTTAGCTTGGCCACTCTGGATGCAGACATTGAAAACTGGATGAAATGAATCCCAGGTTATGTCTAACAGAAATATATAAATATGAGAGGAAGGGGTGGTAAGAAAATTGGTTAAGAAAACAAGAACTATAGTATGTGACAATTGTGGGCCTGAAAAGATGCTGAGGAAAGTTCTGACATGCTATACTAAAAAGTTGTAGATAGATCCTCACAATCATGTATTGTTTAGTAATCATCAAAAGATTTCTGCCCCAGCAACTGGAAGAGCCTAACTGAAAGCAGCAGGATATAACCATCTGTCATTTTAGAGATCACAGCTAGAAAAAAAAGAAAAAATATTGCAATAGAAAATTGGGAAATAAAAGATATAAAATGGAGTTCTAGTCTGTAACAAAGTGGTTAATATTGGGTCCCATAACTCCCATGCACTGTGGACAGGAGTTGGATGATTAAATTATTCTTTCTGTTCTGGTCTAAGTTACAAATATAAATGTTATAGGACAACACTTCTAAAGGGCAGCATTTTTTAGTTCAGCAATGGAAAGTACTTCTGCTGCTGAGGAATGAATTTTCACAGTTTGCTACTGACATGAATCTTATGAATTCTACTACAAAAAAAATGCCTTTTAAGCTCCAAGTGAAGTTTGCAGTTGAAGCAAATGCGGCAGAAGCATAAAAAATATTTAGACTTTTGAGTTAAGGCCTTGCATAACATGCAGGATGAAATGCGAGACTTCTGGATTTCAGCCCAACTCTACTCAAACAATAAACCTAAGAGATATTTGGCAAACATGAAAAATATCCCAACGAGATTGGTCTTTTCAGTGGTTTTTTCTTCCCTTTATCTTATTTTCAAAGAATGAGGCTTAAAAAAAAAAAAAAAAAAAAAAGAAAAAGTCAAACCAGAGAAAATGTCAAGGTACTTGAAAGTCTATAGTCTTAACAACTGGGGTGAACATTCTGCTGTGCACCATGACGTCTGTGTCAGTTTGTTTGACATGCTATTCTGCCTGCCCAGAACAGGCCACCTAACCTCCACACAGAAACACAGTCTGTTTTGTAGAATCATAGAATCATAGAATATTAAGGGGTTGGAATAGACCTTAAAGATTATCTAGTCCCAACCTCTCCTGCCATGGGCAGGGACATCTCCCACCCAGGCTGCTCAAAGTCTTATCCAACCTGGTTTTTGAACACTGCTAGGGTTGGGGCATCCACAATGTCCTTGGGCAACCTGTTCCAGTGTCTCACCACCCTCACAGTAAATAATTTCTTCCTAATATCTAACCTAAATTTCCCCTCTTTCAATTTGTACCAACTTCTCCTTCTCCTATCACCACATTTCCTGACAAAGAGTCCCTCTCCAGCTTCCCTGTAGGCCCCTTCAGCCACTGGAAGGTTGTTGTGAGAACCTTCCCTTCTCCAGGCTGAACAGCCCCAACTTCCTCAGCCTGTCTTTCTAGGCAAAGGGCTCCAGTTCTCTCATCAACTTTGTGGCCTTCCTCTGAGTTTGGTCCAACAGTTCCATGTCCTTCTTATGTTGGGGACACCAGAACTGCATGCAGCACTTCAAGTGGGGTCTCACAAGGGCAGAGTAGGATGGCAGAATCAGCTCCCTCAACTGCTGCCCATGTTCCTTTTGAAGCACGGTTGGCCTTCTGAGCTGTGAGCGCACACTCTGCCAGCTCACGTTGAGTTTTTCATCAACAAGCACCTTGTCTTTCTTTGCAGGGCTGCTCTCAATAGCACTGTTTAGCATTGTAAGTCCCTAAAATCACATATGTCCTTGTTGTATGGGCACCTATCATTATGAAAAAAATATTCAAAACTTTCTGTTGGGCCAAAGAGAGATGTCATTCTTTATCTTGAGCTAGTAACACTCTCAGAGCACACCAAAAAAGAAGGAGAATAGAGAAACCCCAATCATATTTTTCCCATCTTTTCCACATCCTACAAGCCTGAAGTACCATACCTGGAGGTATTCTGTGTGGAAGCACTTTCCCTGCTGAAAGGGAGCAGGAGAATGCAGAGCAGCAGAAAACAGGCAGGAGCAAGTCTTATGCTGCAGTCATAATCAGGGCTCCTGATCAAAGGAAAAGGGTTGGGATCAACACTTCTCTTCACTAATGACTGCTAGTCATAGGGCAATGATATCTAATGAAAAATACAGCAAAACTTTGTTTTATCCTCAGTGAGAATCGAAAATGTTGCCTCCTTGTGGTGGCTGGTGAGCCTATGTTACAAGGGAGTCCGCTGGTGGGACAAGACCCTAGTACCAAAAGAACCTCCTCAGGTTAGGGTGACCAGAAAGGCTTCCTCCCAGAATGCATTGTTCTGTTATGTTAAGGTACCCCAGTTCTGCATTCCTGGTTGGCCTGTGGCCCCTCCACCCCCTTGCTACCTTATATGTTTCATGTCCTAGAAAGTTCTCCACTCCAGGTTCCTCCCATTGGCCTTTGCCCCTCGCCACTCCCCCAGAGCTTCCCCATTGGTCCCAGTGCTTGCCCAGCTCCCGTACTTAAACCTGGACCCTGCATTTTTCTTGGTCTTTGCCTCTAGAACCCTTCACAGTATAGAAGCAATAAACTGTTCCTGTGGAAATCTATGCAAAGACTCTTCCTGCCTCTTTGCCATTGACCCATACTACTGAAGCTATCCATGCATTTGTAAATGCACGTGTGTGTGAGTATATATAGCTGATCCTGTTGAGCAGCTTCGCTCTGGAGGTGCTTTTAGATATCGCTACACCTTGCAATCCTGCTGCAGAGCCCAAGATAGCGATACCTCCTCTCTGCCTATGCAAATCTAGCACTACTAGCAGCAGCAGGGCGTTGCTTCAAACAGAAGAGCAAGAGGTACATCTAGCCTGTGTGCTATGGTTTCAATCTGCTAAGGCTGAGAAAGATCTGACGCTCTGTCTCGGTTTTGAAAGACAGGTGTCTGCTAAGGAAGGCAGAGGCCCCCCTTGAAGTGGCAGATATAACCCCTTTTCCCTCCAAGTTATTATATTTTGAAATCAAGAGCCTTTAGGCGAAGATGTGGGTTGTCTCCTAGCAACATGCATATGGGAGAAAATTCCTTTAACAGGAAAAAAAACCTAAGACTAAACTAAAACCCCAACACGCTCCAAGCTCTTACTCTCACTGGGGGGAACTATTTAAAATAATAATAATAATGGAGATGAAGACGACAAAGAGAACAATTTTTTTTTTTTTTTTGCTGTATCCCTTTACTTTTTAATAGAGAAGCATTGTAAGGCTATCTTCAAAACACAAGGGAGGTTGAATCCTTGGTAGATGGAGCTTTCTGATCACTAATTTACTGTATTCTTATACAATCAGTGGCAGATATTTGAGCCTGACCCTCACAGATGTCCTCTTCTGTCAGTCAGTGCTTTTTATGCCTTCCATGGATGCCAGCTGTTGTTACAACTACGCAGTTCTTGCCAAGTCATGGCCAACACATATTCTATTTCTCAATTTAATGTTATGGTTACATTCAAAACCCTCTCCAGCTCTGATGAGCAGATTGAATTTTTAGTGAAACCAGAGTCACCTAACAATAGCAACAACAACAAAACCTTTTCAAATTATTCAACATTCCTTACAGATTTTCATTACATTTACCTTAAGATCAGAAAATTCCATATCACGACTGGATAAAGTCCCTGGGTAAACACAATATACAGTAGGTATTCAGTCTTCTAGTAAAGCTTTTCCTTGATTTTTTTTCACAAGACGTTTATGACTCTACATTTTCATACTATGAAGCTCATAATAAAAGCATAGACTTTTGATCACTAGATTTTTGTGCTATACTTTTCAAGCTGTTAATAAAGGCTAAACTTGAAACTATATCCTGTTTGCTCAACTTAACAATATGAAGCATGGGGACACTTGTTTAAGGAATAAGGCTTTGTTGTGCTTATTCAGTAAAAATCACCCACCATAAATAACTTGCAGAAAGGATATAGCCTACTTGAATGTCAGGAAAGGTTTATTTTAATGACTTAGCTGCTAAGACAACGATGAGTTTATGAATACTCTGAACTTAAAACACATAAATTAATAAAACTACATGTGTGCTTTGTTAGATTTTATCTGAAATTTAAGTATAGTTACTTTATTCAGAAGACTACAATGACAATGATCAAATAAGCACCTCTTTTTGCTATTCATTTATTGGCCTAATCAATTCTTCAACACTATTCAGTAAAAACTTTCAATACAATGAAAAAAATCAGACTTGTCCCACTACTACGCACTTAGGAAAAAATGTGGTTTGGAAATAATCCAAAGGAAGCTAGTAAGAATCAGGGCGAAATCACTGATTAATAGAAATACTGTTTCTGAGGTTTGCAATGATAATAATATAGACCAATTCAGCAGACCCTGACAAGCATAAAAGTGCATTTGTTCTTTTAAGAAAAACCTAAGAAAAATGCAGAGTTTTCAACATAACTCACCCATTTGCAGAGCAGATGAATAGTGCTGCATATTGAGAATGTTAAAATAAAGAGTAAGAAAAAGGCAGGGGAGGAAATATTCTTGAATTAAGAAAATACAGGATTATATCAACCTCTTTTATCAAGCCTGTTGCTATTCTGGACAAAATGCAATGCACAGACAAAGTCAGGAAGGCAGTTATGGTCTTTCCCTTTGAAAATTAAAATTTAAGAATGAAAATAAATTTTCAGAATATTAATTGGAAGAATCAAATATATTAATTTTAAAATATGGAATTATATTGTAAAAGTTTCATCAAATTAGGGCAAAAAGTGCCTGCTATAAGTTAGCACATGATTAACTGCCCAATAATGAAAAGCTCCAGTTTCAAAATTACATCAATTGGATGTTAAATGACAGGAAACATTTACCTGTCTCATACTTACTGCCACCACAGAACTGTGCATGTGTAGTGGGTTCGGTTTGTAACCGGGAAGAAACACCAATTTAGTGTAGTGGTTTGGTCCAAAACACTCATTACTGTTTACCTTCTGTGAGATAAGAATTAGGAGAAACGCAAAGCAGGCACAAAACTTGAAAGAATATAAAGAAATTTATTAACAGACCTAAAAGGGGGGAAAAAAAAATCATACCCCCCCTTCAGAACCCTTCTCCTCCCCCCCCACCTTTCTCCCTTCTCCCAGTGACAATGTAAAAAGACAACCCTTGAGATGTTCAGTCTGTTTACCACTTCCATAATAACCTTGTTCAGTCCATTTAGGAAGAGGAGTCTCTCTTGCCCATGCTATGAAAACATTATCACAACGAGACAGCC
>NW_008239080.1:9745755-9752887 GCF_000691975.1 Corvus brachyrhynchos
TCTTAAGTGTGTATCACAGAGGCGGTCACAACTTTAAGTGGCTTAAATAATTGTCCGTATTCAAACTGGCCAGCTGATAGGTTCTGTCAAGTCACAGAGGAAGCTGTAAGCACCCCTTAGGAAGAACATCACTTCCAGGACTATGCTGGCTAACCCATGACAGCATATCTTCATAAACATACTTAAAGAGTATAGGAATATGAGTGAGGGGAAAGGCAAGGATACACAAGTGAAAATAAAACTGATTGTATAAATCTCAGTTGTCGAGACCAAATACACAGTCAAAAGCATTTGTAAATAACGGTCTGCTAAGGCATGGGTAATTACAGAGGAAATGTAGTGGAAAAGTTCATGGCAAATAAAGTTCAGAATCCTTCTATCTTTGGATTTAAACAAACTGTTCCAAATTCTTCTAATAAATTTTGTCAATTATAACAAATTCTATCAAATGGTGGCAATTTGTAGCAGTCCTCATGAGTCTATGCAATATTGTAGCATCATATCTGCAGAGTTAATAAATTGAACTTAAGGCAAAATTCATGCCTGTGTATAGAAGCAAAACGTAATCAACAAAAATCACAACTCTTATATACGCTTAATTTTTTTCCCTTGATGTAATCATGTATTCTTTTCAGGAAAAAAAGCTTCCTGAACATATCAATGCATTCTTCAGATGTATATTAAAAATAAGTCTTATGAAATTATGTTACACTTATGATTTTCTGCTAATATTTACAGAAAAAGTTTTCTTCCATATGGGGAATTTAAATTAAATGAAAACTGGATTTTTTTCCTGAATTCTGATTACTGTATATATTTTATGTGCTGTTTATCTAGGTATATTAAACTGACAAGGAAGAGTTTCATTTAGCAAAACAGTTCAAATATATTTAATTAAATCAGTAGCTAAACAAAGTTTTAAATATTTGCATATATAAATGGCTAACACTGTTGCCTATGGACTTGCTTCACAGTACCACAACTGCAGGATGTTGTAAAAGCATATTTCACTTTGTTCATACACAACACTCAGAAGTGTGCTAGGTCATTTCCAGGCATAAAGAATTCCTCTCTCTAGGAGATGTCTTTTATTCTTCCTTGTTTGGCTGTTACCTTTAATCTAAAATAATAATGTATGCTTGCTTCTGGTATATCGAAAGCAAAACATAGACTTTGGTATTCAAGCCGGCAGCAGGATCAAAAGCTTCATCCCTGTGTGACAGGCTATGAAGCAGCTGCCCCTGGAGAAGGGCTGAACTCCTGCTTCTAGCTCACAATTTGTGGCCGAAGAGCCTGGCAAACCTCCTCCCTTGCACATTGGTTTGCTTCACAGGCAGCTTCCACCGGTAAAGAAAACAGAAACAGCAGCAGCTATTTGCCTGCAGGCTGTAAGATACATCATTTCAGGCAACTAATCTCCGTTAAGGGGGCTGTAGTAAAAGACCTACTCTTGCAGGGATAGAAAAAGGTGAATACAAGTCTAATTAAGGACTGGTATTAAGTGACAGCAGAACTGCAACTATGTGATAATATTAATGACATTTTGAACTGCTGCAGACAGATCTTACTCTGTGCTTCCAGCTGAAGCTTGCTTCACAAAAATGCGGCCCCAGGGCTTGGTCTGCCAAGGTGCAGAGCTCTCTCACAAGGTACTGAGTGTGCTTAACTGACACACAAAGCAGAGAGACTTGTCACACTCAGCCCCCCCACTGAAATGCCTGGAACTGGCAAGATCAAGCACATCTTGAACTGTGGACAAAATGCAGACAGAAAATAATCTTCTAAAAACGTTCATCTTTTTCTCTATCAAAGCCCTTGCATGGCTGATTAAAAACACAACAAAATTATGCAATGTCAACCATTCCTGTTAATGATGCCGATTTTTCTTTCTGAACGTTTTGTCCTGTACTCAGCAGCACCTCAGCCTGAATTTAGCCTCCAGCTACATTGTTATGCCTGTAATTTATAGCAGGAAATTTGACACAAATTTCTACAGCATTATATTGCTCTGCCTGCTTCCTTCCAGACTGAGATTTCAGTCTCCTACTTGCATTTAAGTGTATCTGTCATTTTTCATTTCATTTCCTTAGATGTTAGACATACTTTGCTACACTTGCTGGTACTCTGCTACTGATTGGCAGTGACTCTGGCTTGTCCTTTAAACCTCCATCTGTCTTTGCCTTCCCCTGGTCCTGCTGATGCCAGCTGTGCCGGTAAGTGGACACCGTTGCTAGAACATTGTCTCTCTCCAGTTCACACTATTGCAGAGGAACCCAATAACCATAAAAAAAAAAAATAAAAGGACCTCATTACACCAAATGTTACTCAGTGGTTCCAGCACTGGTGGCAGCCAGACACTGGCACCTAGAGTCTAGCAGCAGTGCTGGGACATAGAAATCCAACACATGAACTCATTACTCTGAATAACATCGAAATAAGCAGCTTGCCTGATGCTCACAGAACCAGTATCAGTTACACTAGGTGTATTTCAAGGTATTATTGTATGTAAACCTTTGTAATTTTTAAATATTAATTATAGGGTTTATATGCATTTTTTTGCATGCAGACCCAGAGGTGGAAAGGATATATGCAAATGTTCTGTTTGGGAATCCAAAGATCACTGTATAAAACCTCTGAAAATCTTTCCTCAAAGAGTCAAAATGCATATCTGAAGTTTCAAAGGAAGCCACTGCCTCTTCTAGATATATGTATGTATGTGTATGGATATATAATCTAATAAATCAAGTTGCAAATAATGACATGCATAAATAGCTGCTGGATTTTTAAAGATATATGAATTTCTGTTTCTCTTGTTCTTTACTGCAGATTTTTTCCATATGAGAAGCTATTTATGTACACTCTTAATGCCAATAAGATGCTGATCCAAGTCTGCATCAGGCGTGCCTTTTCAGGTGTGAATCATGAATGCATCCATTTATCCACATTACTGATTTGTTTCTGATTCTTCTGGTGAAAAGAGGTCAAATCCAGGTGGTTTTGTGCTGAAGGCTACACAAATTTGAGATTATCATTACATGTATGAATGGAAGATCTATTCTTGGCTATCCCAAGTCAGTATGAACTTTACGGGAAACATCATGCTTGTGAGCTTACTCATTTTGAAGTGTTACAGAAATATGAGTTAGGGATCTATTTATTTTTATACTTATTTTTATTGATGGTGGTGGCAATACTGTCCAATAGCCATTTGTCTGTAAAACCAGGTGCAATGTTTACCAGGTGTTCAGCTGCTTAAGACAGAGATGGTTTCATAAAAGTTCTTAAAGCAGTCTCCATTAAAACGTCTCCACTGTGAGACAGGCTAGAACTACTCTGTTCTGAGAGTATAAGTAGAAATGTCATTTGGAAACTAGAAATCTCTCCCATCCCTGATTTTAGATTATGGTTTTAAAGCTCTGACATTCTGCACTACAACTTAAACTGCCACATGCATAAATGCATACACAGTTCTGCAGACAAACCATTTTTCCAAATGAAAGTAAAACAACATCTGCTTAAAACATAATGCTGCAGATATTTGGGGGCAGGAACAGTCTGATTTGCCCATTGCATGAGTATTGATTTTTGATTGCAGAGGTTATTCTGCAGATGAAAAGATCAAAATCACTTTTTAGTTGCTTTACTGAAAACTTGCACTCTACAAAACAGTGTCAAAAAACAATACCGCAAATTGAATAAAAAAGTAGCAATTACTGCTATCTTTGTCCTTTTTTCTAGGACCCTGCTCTAAATGACCATAAATTGCTTTTCATATGAGTACTACCCAAACAGCCAAAGGGGGAAAGTGGGAACCTGGGCAAAAGAGGAGAAAAAAGAGACATAACAAACTCTCTAGTCAAGTCTTTTTACACGTGAGAAGAACTTGGCCCCGGTTCCACTCCATCTTCCATTTCAGAATATACAACTACAAGCAGTGAGGGGAAGGAACTCAACAGGACAGGAAAAAGAGAAAACTAAACAGGAATTCTGTATTGTAGACAAAAAAAAAATAAAATTAAATACTGGGGACAAGAAAGTGCATAGCTGCTGATTTGTGTCCTGGAAGCACTTCAAGGCTACAGGCATGTCCCTGTTTGACAAGAAAGTTCCTGAAAGCATCCCGACATCTGCATTAGCACATGTGTACAACACCCCAGCAGTGGAACTCAGTCATGTCAGGATATGGAAGCTGGATTCCCATACACCAATATCCCATGAAGCCCCTAATCTTACTATGCATACACAGTGCTTTTGTAGCACATGGAGGCTGTAAAAAAAAATGCAGGTGAAGCTTCTGCCTTCTTCGAAATGAAGAAACTGTGGTTCTCCTGCTGACCTTTGGTATTATAGTTCCCTGATCAAAGCATTAACTCTGCAAACAAAAGACCCAAGGTCATTTTTCTGCTCAGCATGAGCAGATTTAACCTCACATCTTTTACTTCCTATGTGAGTGTCCTAAATATTAGACTGCAGACATTTGTCTGCATGTGACTAGGAAAGTATCCCTTCCTACTGAACCTGCAGCTTTACAGCAAAAACTGAAATTCACTGGATTTCACTATGAAGTTCACTATGTGGAACATAGAAACCCAAAGAAATTGTCAACTTTACTCCTGATTTTCTCTACCTCCTCCTGCCTAAATACTGGGGACGGAAAGTGGGGGTTGTGGTCAGTTCATCCATGGGAGAGAGCCCTCCACAAACTTCTCCAGGGCAAGTTGTTCTTCCCACAGGGTACAGTTGTTCACAAACTGCTCCAGTGTGGGTCTCCTGCAGGGCCAAAAGTCCTGCCAGCGAATTTGCTTGGGCTCCTCTTTCAACAGGGCTGCTGGTCCTGACATGACCCTGGTCCAGCACAGGTCTCCCATGGCATCACAGCCTCCATCAGGTTTCACCTGCTCTGGCGTCAGATCCTCCACAGGCTGCAGGTGGATCCCTGTGATCCTCCATGGGCTGCAGGGGCACAGGTTTCTCACCATGGGCTGCACCACGGGCTGCAGGGGAATCTCAGCTCTGGTGCCTGAAGCACCTCCTGCCCTCCTTCTGCACTGACCCTGGCGTCTGCAGAGCTGTTCCTCTCACATGTTCTCACTGCTCTGTCTGGCTGCAATTGCTGTTGCAGTTTTTTCCTCTTCTTAATTATGTTTTCCATCAAGAGGTGCTGCCGCTGTTGCTGATGAGCTCAGCCTCAGCCAGCGGTGGGTTTGTCTTGGAGGGCAGGTTTCTCTCAGCTTCTCACAGAAGCTGCCCCTGTAGCACACACTCCACCACACATACCCCACCCCTGCTAGAGACTTTTTATGTATTTATTTATTTATTTATTTCAAATTGTTTATTTGTTTAAAATGGTGGGGTTTATGCAATGGAATTCAGATAGAAATCCTATTGAAAGCAAGAGTGTATAAGCAATACCACAAAGTACTGCATGTGATGGTGAACTGTGCAAAAGAAGAGCATCAAAATTACATTTTTTTCATATTCAAACTTGACAATTTTTTTCATTCCAGTGAACTGTCTAGGTTCACATTTGCAGAAATAGTTCTTTGCCTTAGAAATGCTGCAGGTTTTAGGTATTCTATGCTCCTTTATCCTGTTGTAAGAAATTTTTTCCTTTCCTTGTTCTTTATTCATCATTCTGGTCAGTTCTGATCCTTCTGAAGTACATATCATTATCTTCTCAAGCTACTACAGATTTTCTGTGAATAAAAAGCTTTTAACATAGAGGAAGTGCCTTTATATTATAGCTGAGTCCATCTAAATTAAAATGGATGTCTCATTCCCTTACTTTGAACATAGAAAGCATCTTTCTTCACATTTATCTGAGTAATCTAAAGAGATGTATTGACTTTGAGAAAAATTTCAGTTGAGTCCATATTTATTTATATTTCCATTTTTAGGAATTTCAGTAATATACTTCTTCTCCACCATCAGCTTTAAGTACAGCACCTCTAAATGAAAAATATAAAAGTCAAATATAGTTTATAAATTATGAATAGGATGCAGGTTCTGAGTACACATAGCTGGAGATGTGATAAAACTACTTTTTAATCTCCCTGTGCTTAGCTTCATGATGTTGCTAGATATTCTGCTCCACACACGTGTTTGAAGAAGTGGCATACTGGTGATGAGGAAGATGGGCAGTTTTTCATTTCCACTCTCCAACAGTCTGACTTTTTCTTGAACTGGCATTAATACTTTTTCCACTTCTATTTAAGAAACAATGCACGAAAGAGATGAGGCTTTACTAAAATATTATGTAGAGCACAGAGAAAAATGTGTGTGAAATATAGGATTATAAAGTTATCAAGGGAATGGCTATGGTTGATGGGGCAATTTGAGCTTTGTAACTCAAACAGCAGAGGCAGTGTGTTGTGAAGTAGAAATGTATGTACCAGCATGCCTCAACAGAACATGTCAAAACAGTATTTTGGGGTTTTACCACTGCTACAGATCTAGCTGCACCTGCCTTTCTCTTTTAAGTATTTCTGATTACATTCCTGAAGTGTGAATCTTTAATTGTCTTTGGATAGAATGGACAGTCAGAATGAGCATACAGCACTGACACATCTAGTCGTATCAAGGTGCTTCAGTTAGTATTCTATGCCCAGCAGAGTACAAGAGAAATAAGATTATAAGAAATGGGGCTTGCAAATGAGTGACACAGTCCGATTCTGGCTTTAGCAGTCTGTCAGTTTAACAGTCTCTATAAATTAGAGGCTGAATCTTGAGCATTTTATCCATGTCTCAATATAGATTGTCAGAGACTGAAATATTATATTTTATGACTTAAACATTTTCTTAAAGGACTTTTAAAACTGTATTACAAAAGCTGCAGAGATTACCACACCCTGAATGGGGCCCTGAGGCCTAACACTGCTCACTGATGAAGATAAGATAAAGTAACAACTCAGGGCTGGGGACATTCACAAAGCACAGGCTTAACACCTCCAAGATGAGGACCACAGCCCCAGGGCTATCAGCTGCCAGGCTCACACAGACCCTCCACCAAAGGGCGGGGGAAGAGTCTCTGGGTATCCTGGAAAAACCTCTGGTCAGAGGCACAGTGACTGCCCATCCTCCACTGTGCAGAGGAGCCCAGCTGAGGGGTCCTCACCGGGGGGGAAGCTTATCC
>NW_008239080.1:9753032-9814134 GCF_000691975.1 Corvus brachyrhynchos
CATCCAGGGGATTCTGTTCTCTCTGGCGTGGGGCGTGTGGCAGCATGTAGCAGCTTGGCCACGGTGGCGACAGGGGACCCTCACCACCAGCAGACCAGATGGAGGGGAGCAACGAGACGTCATTGGGACCCTGGGATGGGTGATATGCTTCCACCTAACCCCTGTCACCTCTCCCTGTTCCCCCACCCCCCACGCACACTTCTTTTTGCTATCTCTCTCTTTTCTCTTCCCTTCTCTTTGCCTCTCTACTATTAAATAAAACACATCCATTTTTTGGCATTAACATCTAACCTCGTTTGGTTTAAATCTTGTTTCTGGGGATATTTTGAACCTTCTAAGTTCTTTCCAGTTTATGCACAGAGACTTAGCTTGCTTTGCTTTTCTGGGTTTAAACTGGATCGTAACATAGATACAGGACTTTTTCTACATTTTTTTCTCATTCATGTAAACCTTTACTCCTGTGATTGCCTCTGACACTCACATTCTCAAATTCCACTGCCGCAGTGCTGATCAGTAGCTATTAAAGCAAAGTTGTTTGGATGTTGTTTGCTTGTGTGTTCAGCAACTGGAATAAAATGGCAGGCAAAGGGCTCTTTAAACAATCAGGCCACAGACATTCCCAGTCTCACCTTATGTCTTCCTTCAAGCAAAGTTAGATAAGCAGGTTAAGTTAGATTCCTCTTGAGTTATGGAAATGCAACCAAGTCAAACCAATTCCATGACAGACTGCTTGCCCTAGTGGCCTCTGCCTTCCTTAAACTGCATATATCTGCTTCCAAGAATCCCTCTGGATTTGACAAGAGTTTCTGGGCATAATCATCATAAAGATGAACAGCTTCTTCACTTCAGCCCCCAAATATGAAGTTTCTGGGGCTTGAAATTGTTGGTTTGCTTTTTTTTTTCTTGGATGAAAAATCCATACAGCAGAGGTTTATCCAGGAGATCATCACATAATACTTACTCAGTGACTTGGAAAGCTACACCTATAATATTCTTCTTGTGAGCTGCCTGGAACTTCTGAGGGTTTGATATCTCCTGTCAATAAGAAATCCCTCTCATTTATTGGGCTTATGTAAAGTTTTTTACTTCTAGGAAAAACTAATCAATCTTAAATACAGTCTCAAAATATATGTTCTTATTAATAAATACAGTGAAAATATAAGGTATTAGAGAAGGGAATTTTTCAGTTTACCAAACATCAAGCTAACTGAGCTGACTAGTATAGGAGAGCTGTTATCTTTCAAGCTACCAGATTTTTTTGAATTTACTGAAGCTGTTACACTTTCCTAGTTTCCAAGAGATAAGTGGCATGAGTGAAGAATGACTGTTCTTCTGGGTTCTCAAACCATACAATTCAGTCAAAAGACACATATGAAATATAGCAACTCAACTATAATAGACTTAACTTTTTTATAAAGACACTATTGTACTGAGTTAAACAAGTTGTCTTACTGTAAGGAATGGAAAAGCCTAGATATGGGGAAGCAAAGGGAAAATATGAAGGAAATAGAAAGCAAATACTCTTCTCCAGGAAACAATGAAATTAAAATAAGAAAGTGAAAGAACACAAATCTTGCATTAAAAAAATTGAACTGGAGATAGAGACAATGCCTCTGTTTGTGTATTGGTACTGAAAATTCAGATACAGAAGAGGATTCTGCAACCCCTGATTCACTGTAATTGGACCCTTACCAGAGAGGTTCAGAGACAGGATCAAGCTATTCTACTTAATAGTCTGTCCTGTTAATGTACCAAGGAGCCTTTCTTGGTACAAGAATGACTGTACAGTTCAGAAGTGTTAGGCTGTCCCAGATGTATTTACTTTTCCAGAAAGAAAATGTTCTCTAACAAAAAGATCCCAACAAAACTTGTTTTCAAGTCCCATATAATAAAGACGAGTCGTAGGTGTTTTGCAGTTAATTAAGAAATTAACTGCACAAAGGAAAAATACTGCAATGTGGAAGTTGTCTCTGAAGTTATTATGGGAAAGAGATGAGGACAAGGGTGGAGGCAGGGTAGTTTAGGAGAAGAATAGGGGTAGTCACTGTTGAGTTAGAAGTTACCTACAAGTTATTTACCATTGACATACTGCAATTACCATATAAACTATCAAAAATTGAACACATTTTCTTCTTCTTTTTCCTTAAATAATAAAAATAGTGAGCCTTAGGAAAATTCTTTTATTATGAAAGCAATTCATTTTTCTCTACCAGAATATTAGCCTCTTGAAACAGTAGTCACTTTACTGCCATAGTTAAATGCAGGTAGTTTTATCATGAAAAAACCCAAGAACAACAAAAAAAATACCCCAAAAAGTTTTTCAAACTGCTTTGGAAACTCTACTTCAGATGTACCTCTTTCCATAACCGGAGGCTGCTTCTTAGTTAGGAGTTAGGTCTTGTGTCTGCTACAGTTCAACAGCAATCTTGAACAAGTACCAAGATTTTAGCTTTACAGTATACCCATTGACTTCACCGGGGTGTGTCATAACTCAGATTTGTACCATGGATCAAAACCTAGCTTGGAGACAGAAAGTAGAGAGTAGGATTAAATGATCAATTTTCAGTCCTAGTGAAAGGTTAATGATGGGGGCCTCAAGGCTCAAGAGTGGGTGTCACGATGGCTAATGACCTGGGAAGAGGACGAGTAGTGAGAAGCAGCTTTGGCGGATGACACAAAGATGCTTGGGAGTGTCAAGCATATGATGTACTGTTAGTTTCTTCACAGGGGCCTAGACAAGCCAAAAGGAGAGGCAACATGATGATAGTAAAAGGCAAAGTAAAAAAGTCAAAGTGGTTTTGGGGGTTTTTTCCTCAAATATTGATAAATGGAAGGTAAACGGAAGTTATCCTTGAAGGAAAGAAGAAAAGAAACCCTGCACAAAGGCTCAACAAGATTCAGAATTAATTATCAGATCATTAAGAGCACTTAGAGAAATATCTAACCATTACTATAAAAATTAAAATATTTGGAGGTGATTAATGTAGATCTGTAGTTAGAAAACCAAAAATGCGAGGAGAGCATGACAACTGGGTGATTGCTATGGATACTGAGCTAGATAAACCTGGGGTCTGGTTCAGTACTGTGAAGTCATGCTCCAAGTAGACAAGGATCCTTAATGAGTGTGCCCAAAAATTGTCTAGTAAGGGTTTTCAAAGTGCTGTGAGGTTCCTTACTTTACTACAAATGAGATTTACTTAGTTGAACTTGATAACTCTTTAGTTAAAGATATTTGTGAATATCTTTTCAAATACAAAGGTCAGAGGTGGAATTACCAGTTCTGAAGCTGTTGATACCCTTTGAAATAAGGTACACCTCAGTGTTTTGGGAGGTATGGTCCTTAAGCTGAAGGAGACCAGACGTTTTGCAGAATTAACTGAGTCAAAATGATAACTTGAAAGCACAATGGGAAAAGCATCACTATTATACCAATCATTTGATGCCAAACACTGGACATATCAGGGACTCAAAACTGAAGGGGCAGATTCTAGCTAGAAGGAAGCAATATCCTTTAAAAAGGAGGAAATCACTGAGGCAGAGAGAAGCAAAAGGCCTGTCTTGGGGTGATTTTATGATAATACTGCATTTCCCTATCGTCTGCTTATTGCCCAGAAATGGGTCCTGCAGGTTTAAGCTGGGCCCAGGAGAGGGGGGAGAGAAGCCAAGTGAATTCTTCAGCATGGTTTGTGTTCAAGGACTCACACACTCCCCCGCCTTCTCACCGCTGCAGAGCTGAGGGAGCACCTTCCTGCTTTTAGCCAGCCTGTTAGCTGAGGCAAGAAGTTTTCCCATACCAGGATACTAAAATCCTCCAGAACCTCTTTTCTTCTGGAACTGTCCGGCCTAGCTGTGATCCGAGAACCAGATCATCGGGCCCTGTGGACTGGCAGGGAGGCTGCAGGGACACCGCATCCCAGCCTCCGACCTTGGGAGGGGCCGAGCCAGCTACAGAGGGAACTCTAAATCTGCCAGCTTTCTCCCCAGAGAGAAAATATCTGACATTATTCATTTTTTCTGTGCCCTGCTGGCACTCTGCTTGTTAAATAAATAGTTTTTTTCACTTTCATCCAGGAAATTCCCTTTGCATCAGTGGGGGAGGGAAAACTTGTCTTTGGGGAAGACATTCATTCCAGAGTGTTTTCCTCCTAAACTGAGACAAGGCCTCTCCAGTTTGTGCTGATGTCAGTCATTATATCACTGCTCAGTGATCACCAGGAGTACAACTGCATTCCTAACACACAGCTTGTACCAGGCTACAGGAATGGTCTTCCACCTTCTTCTAAATACTATATATAGTAAATAAATTATACGTGAAGGAATCGTAAACCTAATTGCAAAAAAAAAAAGAATTTGTGTTTAACGATTGCAGAAAAATGACAAAGAATATAGCATTTCATGAGGATATTTTACAGAGAGATACAAAGTAACAAGTGAGAGTTATTGCTTTTGAAATGCAACATTTCCTATTTGACAATTTTTCTACATATGTTTTATTCAGAAATTTAAATATGTTCTGATTACATTCAATGGACAATAGGAAGACTCTCCTAATTAATTTTTGAGTAGTTAACAAAAGATTGTGCAATGTTGGAGTTTCTAAAACAACTAAGGAGACAAACATTCAAATGTATATGTGATTCACTTTCTTTCAATGGAAGATTAATTTCTGGGGTTTTATCAAGTGAAATAAAATTAAATTTATAAAATTACATTTAATCCAATGCATATTATGCATATTAATTTGGCTGACTTTCTTGATTCAGGAAAAGAAAAATTAAATTCCTTTTTATGCCCAAGCTCACAGGCCATCTTCCAGACGGAAAAGGTCTTTTGCGACAAAACAGGACAAAATCCACCATTTCTGTTGCAAACGAGACATACCACATACCACTGAGACAGTGGCTGGCACTGGCTGTTTTCTAATCTTCCTCATAGTATTATTACTCTTCTGGGATCTATTATCATACGGAGCCTGGTATAAATCTGGTCCCCAAATCAGGGATCAACAAATGATACTGTGACTTGGCCACAGTAGGTGGTAAAAGCTGTGATTGCAGGACTGAAGCTATGACTGATACCACAAGGGATACAGCAGCTGGGTGACAGTCATTACAGCATCCTTCTGCACACAGTCTTGTCCACGGAAAATTCTGAATTCTTCCTGAAATCTGTCATCATTTGACCCAACCATAAATAGGTGCCCAATTGTTTATTTTGTGGGACCAAAGGCAATCAATTGTGATGCTGTCCTTATCACACACTTGTGTTTTGCTGGCTAGAAAAGCTGGTATGCCTGAACCAATTAAGCCAGTGAACCATTTGGGCTTAGATGGATCTTTGACCTCTGCCTATGAAGGAATTTTAGTCCTGCCATCCATCAGTAAAGTGCTGTAGGGCCCAATTAGGCTTTATTCTGCCACTTAGATTGCTAATATAGTACAGATACCATGGCTAGTTTGCTTTTCACATTGACAGATTTCAGCCTACAAACACCCTTCTTTCGGTACAGCCTTGGACACATTACTTTGTACCAAAAGTTTGTTGTGTGGTAAAAAAAAATATTTACTTTTCAGTATATGTACTCATTGCAGAAAATCTCAGACCCTCAACTTCTCTTTTCTCTGATATGCTATTTATTGTAATTATTTACCCATCAGGCTTTCCAGATTTCTGGGCTACCCTTCCAGTGGGTAATATATGTAATACTTTCAATCTTTGAATTAAAGAATCTTCTGTAAGCAGACGTGTGATCATCCAAGTGTGTCAAAGGCCATCAGGGGATGCATATAGTATTTTGTAATGTCTGATTCTCAGACAAAATAAAAGGAAGAAAAAGAACAGTTTTCCTGCAGAAAAGGATTACACTAATGGTTGGCACCATTTTTCCTGAATAGATCAAATCTCATTTGTTTTTAGATGCATATCTACTTACTTTAGTGACAAAAATAAACACCTTTTTGTTTGTTTGTTTATTTCTCTTAGCCCTGCAGAAGTAATATAACTATTTGAGACAGCTGGATACTATTCCATCTTGAGCATCATTGGCAGAATTGCTCACTAAATCCCAACAGTTACACCTGTTCAAAAACCTTACAGGCAAAACAATCACGTAGGTACCACTAAGGGCATAATTTAGCCCTTGGAAACTTTGTTACTGTTGATGATTTGTGATGTGGAAAAAATCCTCCCTGCCTCTTGGAGCCTGGACTGAGTTTCAAAAACTACAACTCAGAAAAAGCTCATTTCTCTCTTTAGGCAAGCTCCTGGGCTGTGAAAATGAGTGTGATGCCTGAACAGAAGATCTTCACTTCATGAAATGGGCTGGTTTCACTGGTAGTCCAGAAGATGAAGGGCTGAGTCAAATTTCACCATACTGGCAACCCTAGTTACCTGTGCCAGTCTGACAACTCATCCAAACAAACATGTGAGCTATGATTTGAAGGTAAATATTATGACAGAAAACTTGCTAGGAAAGGTATCTTCTGTGAGCAAGTAATTTAATATAGGAGATTACTATTTCTGTAACATAAACTACATTAAGTACTTGGTGTCAGCAGTTTCAATATATCCTTCACTGACAGCAGTAAGTAAACCTCAAAAATCTGACTCACAGGATTAAACTGGTGAAATCAGTGGGAGACAAAAATTGTTGAGTAGTCTGTGTGGTGGAATATGAGGTACTTAACGCCGCTCGCCTTCTAAAAGCCATCCTAATTCCCGCAGTGCCATCTAGTGGTCCAGATCCCAGATGTACCAAGAGCAACTCATTTACATGCATATCTCTTGCAGATTAAATTATTTGATCCTCTACTCAGATACAAAGAAAACAAGTAATCATTATTACTGTAATAGTTTTTCTTGTTTTCTATATTTTTAAGTTAATATTCATGGTTTAATTCAAAGATTAATATTTAGTATAAAGGTTGCCATATGGTATAGAATTCTTTTGAAGTGAGTGTATGCATTCTACCTGAGCTAGAAATTAACCTTTCCAGCTGATATAAATGCAGAATAAACATTTCACACTTCATTCAGATATAGACATGTATTCTATTTTCACAGAAATAAATAGGTATGCATGTTCATTTATGTGTACTTTCCAAGTTCCATAGCTCAGTTAATGTCTAATGATTCTGCTACATTTCATACAAGAATTTAAGAAATTTACATGGGATTTCACACAGTATGAAATAAATACAGGATAGTAATTTCAACAATTATAAATCTCTAAAGTTTTATGAGGGTGTAGGTGTAAGGACTTAAAGAATGCAGTTTCCCAGCTCAAAACATTGTCAAAGCCACAGAAGGAACTTCCCATAAGATAAGCCACTGAACAAAGAATTCCCACTGTGGGAACTTGAGATAAGCACAGACAGCAACAACAGGAATATGCTAATTCCAGGGTTGGTGAGGCAGATTTATAATCCGAACTTAACAGCAGGTCATATCAATTCTTCCATTGCAGGAGCTAATGGTGAAATGCTGTAGTTCTCATTCTTCCCTTGTGTTCAGTAATATTGACTGACAGATAATTTGGTCCTACTTCTAAAGCTGTAGGAAAGCAATGAAAGGGTAATAGCACAGCTTTTTCTCTAACTTAGCTTGAAGTATTATTATAGTAACAGTTCTCCAATCCACTTTCTCAACTATGGAGCCCTGTAAGATTTACTATTATCCTATTTAACATTGTTCTATTTGTACTTAAATGTATTTTGGGGCAAACAAGCTTAAACGCTAAAAACACAGTGATAACTGAATATTTATAAGAAGCACAAACCAGGATCTCCTTATCTCTGCAACTAGCTGAAAGTAACATCAGGATGGAAAACAACTGACAGAAGTACAAGCTTGGTGTAAATAAGCTTATTCAGACAATATGAAGACAGAATATTTTCATCTTTACAATACCCGTTTCTGAAGTGATCAGATACCCTCAGAGATAAAGCGTCTTTGCAACATTAGTTGCCCAAATAATCAGTAGTGCAGAAAATACACAGAGACTTCTGTGCCTAGTCCCAAGATAACATCTTCTTATCTTAAGGAAATTTCATTATCTCCTACCTTGAATATGGGTATTTATCACAAGTAGGAATGAAGCCTGTGCTCTCCATTAAAGTCCTCAAAGGAAGATTCTCAGTAATATTTAGCAAAGTACATTGAGGAAGTCAGGTTCATCTAATTCTGTATTCTTTGAATGTGTTTCTGGTTTGTACTTTTACTAGACATGGGACCCAGTGGTCATATATCCTAGTATCAGTCAGTTTCAATACAGTATATCTTATAAAACAGGGTATTTGAATGCATACACAGTAGAGATTGTTGAAAAATGTGTTTGTACTTCCCAGTCATCTTCAAAATGACTTTAGTGATTAACCAACAATGTGTCTGAACTGAACTATTGCATTTTCTTTTTTATCGTTAATACTCAGAAAGAGGCTTTTCATCAGTCTGCCTCCCCTCTGAATGTCTGCAGCTGACCTCTACTTGTCCTCACACCATGAGGCTTTATTATTTATTCTGACACTGCCTTTCCTCCTTCTTGACCATACAGCTTCATATTCTTTCTTACTTCATTTATTCATCAAAGATTAATTAATTGCTAAAAAAAAATTACTTGTTTCTTTTATTCCTTCCTTGTTGGGTATATATGCTTAAAGTAAATGCCTCTAAAATCTGCAAGCTTCATCAGCTTAGGTGACTATATATTTCTCAGTCAGTATCACTGAAGAACACATTGGCTTTTCTCACAACTTCAGTGAGTTTTACTAGATAAATAATTCCCATTGATTCAGATATTCCACCTCCATAATTTTTGTTGTTTTTTTCAAAACCTTTTTGCATTTGCATTTTTATGTTGTCTGCTAAACATTGCTTAGGTGTAGAGATGCAGCCAGAAGCCTATTGTACAAGGAGGTAGTGATCCAAGTGCTTGCTTTCTTCTCATGTATACCGGTGTGTTCTGAATAGCGTGGGGCCACTTACCAACCATCTGTGTCAGAGAATCCGTGACTTCTCAGGTGTATGCCTCAGTTTCATGGATACTATATGAATGCTCTATAAAATAGTACAATTACTGAATGTATGCATAACAAATGCATAATCGATTTATATGTACTGAATGTGTATTCAAGCATAAGTACAGTGCATTGTCTCCTCAAAATGAAATATTTTCTTCTAATCACAGAATCATAGAACAGTGAGGGTTGAAAGGGACCTTAAAGATCATCTAATTCCAACTGCCCTGCCATGGACAGGGATGCCATTCACCGGGTCAGGTTGGTCAGAGACCCAGGCAACCTGGCCTTGAGCACTTCCAGGGATACAGCACCCACAGCCTCTCTGGGCAACCTATTCCAGTGCCCTCATGATAAAGAATTTCTTCCTAACATCTAATCTAAATCTGCACTCTTTCTGTCTAAAACCATTTCCCCTTGTCCTGTCACCATCTGCCCATATAAAAAGTCCTTCTCCCTCCTTTTTATAAGCCCCCTTAAGGTACTGGAAGGCTAAAATGAGGTCACTCCAAAGCCTTCTCTTCTCCAGGATGAACAATCCCACCTCAGCCTGTCTTTGTAAGAGAGGTGCTCCTCTTAAATCATAGTCATGGCCTTCCTCTGGACCTCTTCTAACAGGTCCACATCTTTCATGTTCTAAGGACCCCAGAGCTGGGTGCAGCACTCCAGGTGGGGTCACACAAGGACAGAATAGAGGGACAGAATCTTCTCCCTTGCCCTGCTGGCCATGCTGCTGTTGATGCAGCCCAGGATACAATTGACTTTCTGGGCTGTGAGTGCATACTGTTGGCTCATGTCCAGCCTCTCATCCATGGGAAATCCCAAGTCCTTCTCTGCAGGGCTGCTCTCAATGTATTCTTCTCCCAGTCTGTACTCATGCCTGGGACTTGCACTAAAATGTTACCTGTACCTATTTGAGTAACTTTATTGAGATAGGGGTATTGACATATATTGTCCAAGGGTCTCTTCAAGGCTCGGTTCACACTCCAAACTTGGCTGCTCTCAGTGACCTATGAATGTAAGCAAGACCCTGCAGAAATTCTAGTTAATTTAGAGCTGGTGAACCTCACCACAACTGGGAACTCTGTGCAGCTTGCCATGATCCATGAGGAAGTGTTCGTCCAGTGCTGCAATAGCTAGGATTCCCATCATCAGGAAGAATGTGAGGTTACTATCACCTTTTCTATATTTTCCATCTTTTACTCAATACAATAGTTAAGAAGCTTTGAATGTTGTTGTCTTTCTTACTGTGTGCCCAAAAGAATTGTCACCTGAGTGCAAAACAGTAGGAAATTACTATGCCTTCAACATTATGCAAGGAATGAGGAGAAAGATTCCTTCCTATATGAAAAGTCTTCTGAACAGCCTGTAAAGATGGTGAGAATAGTGTGGAGAGAGGTCTTTTCCAAAGGACTTTTAAAGCAACCGAAGGAGGAACCACATTGAAGAACAGTCACTAAGGAATGATCATTCCCTTTACTTCATAAAGGAATTCCTAATTCAAACAAAAGCGTGTGACATTGTATCTTTGTGATATTGGTATGCTTGAATATGCCTTGTCATAGCAATTTCACAAATTTTTTCTGAACTCAAGAGCTCTTATCCACTTCTAAGCCCAATTTATGCTACTACAGTTTTTTAAATGATTGGTATGCATTCTCTTCCCAATTTACAGCAACATAAAAGAGAGAAACCGTAGCCATTCAACATGCATCAATACAGAAAGGGAATTTATGTCAGCCCTGTTGTTGCAGATGCTGGTGAAAATGTCTTGATGAAATTTAAAAGGCAAAACCGATTTTGTGCAAGCCTATGAATCAGAAGGGGCAGGTAGGGCTACAAATAGAGGAGAAACTTCTGTCTGAAATATAGAGGACTCACTGGACAGACAGAATTTTCTTTCTATGCTACTTGGCTAAGATTTCTGCTTTATCTAAATACCATCCTCTGAGGCACAGACCCTTTCATGGCCTTTGTATCTGGGATAAGGGCTTCTGACTAATCTGGGAGAAAGTAGGAATGAATCTGTCTTTCTCTACAATATTAGGGATTTCCAAAACTCTGCATCTCAAACTAGATGTAATTCAGATATGCTGGAAGAAAGTGAACATATCTTGGATTCAGGAGAGGAAACAAAACTAAGTGGAAGTTGAAGACAGATTCTGAGTGCATTTGTGACCCTGTGATCCCATGATCCCTTCTAATTCATCTTGGTTCAAAGCCAAGCAAGTGAGCTTAGACCACTTCCAGCAGCTGTTTAATCGGTTTGATACTGCAGTTAGAATCACCTTGTCAACATAAATGTGAGACAGTTTAAGGATGTAGCATTTATTGGCTGTATTTCTCAGTCATTTACTTCTGTGGATGCTTCTAGCTAGCAGGGGAACAAGTCAGACTGGTCAGATTAAGCCACAGCGGTTTAAACAAGTCTGTTTGATTTTGTACAGTAGCAGAAGGGATGAGCACTGAGGCAATCTCGTCCGTGACAAAATGACAAATAGGAGCTCAGGCTGGTAATGGCTATACCTGACTCAGAGGGTTCTTCCCATCCAGGTTAAAGCTCAAGAAGCTCAACAGATTAATTCATCTGCTGGCAGTGTCAGCTGCACCCTCATTCTCTGTATAATGCTTTGTCCTAGTTCAGAGAACTCATGGCTTAAACCTACACAGCTTCATAACTGTACAACTGACTGTCAGGGAACAGAAATTGTTGCTCAGCTATTTAGTCCTCAGATTTTTTGACATGTGATGTGTTACTCAGAATGATTTAGACCAAAAAAAAAGAAACCAGAAGATTAACCAGCTCAAGGTCCTGATCCATATCTGGGCTGAACAAAGATAAAAATTCATCTCCAATATGTCCAAGTTCTTTCCTCAGTGATATCTGAGAAAGATCACTCAGGAAAATGAACTCATATGAAGGAAAGAAACATTTGTTACACATTTTTGCTATATTATAAATTACCGGTAATAGACAAAAAAGAAAGAACAGATTGAATTCTGTATCCTTGAATAACTTTGCAGGGCCTCCTTTTGGGGGTCACGCAAGCTCTATGTGCAAACTGTTTAAATTTGATATGGAAGTTGTTGTGACACAATGAATATGGAACAGTGTCATTGTTCAAATCAGGAATGCATTAAGCTCTGACTTACAACAGCCTTTTTACTCCCTTCTCTAATTACAAATTCTGCCATATGAAAGGTCATGAAACTGCAAGGTAGGACAGCCTGTGAGGGAGAGGAATAGCACTCCTTTGGTTTGGCTTTGACCTAAATCAAGCTGACAAGTCAGCCAGCCTTTTTAACTCCAGGATGTTTCTGAGTAAAGGCTTTCAAACTCTGAAGCAATTTTCAGAAGTCAGTAGGCAATGACTGGATACCAAGACATAAGTCTTCAACTTGTGAACTATAAATGCTTATACCATAAATGTTTATACTCATAAATGTTTATAATGTCAGATAGATATTAATTTAGTGGCCTAGTAATAGTACATTTCCAGACTTAGATGCTGTTCTATTTTAAAACCAACTACAAGCCTCCTATTTATTCTAATTTTTTTAAAAAGTTTGGTTTTAAGAATTTTAAAAATTTAATGGTTGCTGTTATCACAATTTTCATTCATTAATCCTCTAACACTTTTTGAGGAAGATAAACGTAGTAATTCCCAGTGACTGGTTATCTGTTGATGCAGAGATACCCAAGACCTAATTTTAGCAGAACTTAGATACCTAAGGATAGGCACATATTCACTGAAGTGACTTGTTTTTGTTCAGCTGGAAGATTGGGATAGAACCAGCACCAAACTCAGCTTTTTAAAACCCAAGGTCAGAACCTGAGCTGCCATTAAATATTATCAATATTCACCCTTGTTGTGAGATTTGGGGGTTGCTGAATTTATTAGACGGATTCCACATGAGAGTTTAGGAATAGAAGTGACCTTGCCAAGAACCTATGAAAGTCTTAAATTTCTCCAACTGCAGTCCTCATAAGAGTATATCTCTAAGAATTACTGCCTTATTATGTACTCTTTTTTGTCTTTAAAATTGTTTAAAGTTTTGTTTTTGTTTTTTAGATCACTCATAAAAAACATGGGCAGTTCTTTTGGAAAGTCACTATTTTATGTTTGATTGGTATACCACAGGGGCTTGTAGTTTGTCCTCAGGCCTTCTTGTGAAGAAGGACGGGGTTTGAGAACAAGAAAATCATGAAATATGCATCAGAGAAAAGAAGGTTTTAAAGCTGTGCAAAATTCATATGCAAAATCCCTTGCTGAAAAGAGTCTAAATTGGATATAAAATAATTCAGAGGAAATGAGGGAAAAAAGAAGGGGACGGAAGAATATGTCAGACCACAAAGTCCTTTTACAGGTGAAATTCAGAGGTTCATGAAACAATTATAGAAATGTGCTGCAGGCTACAAGTTGGAATTCCAGTTCCTAGATTTGAATCAGGGCATGTTTGTTTGATTGTTTTAAACACAAACATGAGAAAAATTGTTCTTGTTTTTAAATCAGATGAGTAATGGTGAACATATTCACTTAGACTCTTTTTTCTTCTTCTTTTCTTTTTTTTACATCTACAGTATCTCTTAAAATGAAACTTTAAGAGTTTCAGTAATTTAAGAATTTTAAAATGTACATCTTTGTAGGAATTGTTGCTCTTGGGTCAAAATCTACTTTTTAAAGAATACTAAAATATTTATATTTGCAGATGAGGTATAATATTTTATTCATGGACCGAAAATACCATTTAAATAACATTATGAATTATTTTTGCAGACTCACTGAATGAACATTTTATACCTTGGATAGAAGGCCTCAGTACAAGAATACCCATTCCACTGCTGCTACAGGACCATCAGCTGAAATGCTGCCCAATGTCAGCTTTGAAGAACTAGCAAGTCTCTGACAAAATTCAGAAATGATCTTCATGGAGGGAAAATAAGATAATCAATGGTGCTTGTTGTGTCTGGTTGACTGCTAGAACCTATTGAATAATATAAAAATAGTCCTTGAAAATTGCAAAGGACATCCTCAAAACCAAAAAGGAAGCAAAGACACGTGGTAGGGTAAGGGCAGCAATATTGCTACATTCAAGGCAGTGATTCCAAAGTACCAGATAGGAACCATTGCATCCTCACACGGATGTTGCTTCCGGTTCCTGTGGGGTAACAGCACGCACTGCCCCAAAATAGTTATTTCCATGAGGCAATAGTTAAATGCTGCTATAATAACAACCAACCAAAAAAGTTAGCAAGATGACATACCACATAGGACTACTTTCCACAATTCAAATAACATATCTGTGGAAGAAAAAAAGATGATATAAGATTTCTTCCACTAATTCTAAAAATCATGGGCCTCATTGACCTTCAGAAGCTGAGCATAGTCCTCACTTCAGGCTTCCATCTGGCACTCTCTTATCAGAGAATCCAGTTCTCACATGATGCCTGAATCTAGCAGCAGTGCCATGGCAGGCTCCGATGTGCACAAGCTGCCAGAGAAGACAGGAGCTGGCAGGACATAGAAGGATGTTGTATTAGTAATGTTTTCCACAATAGCAGCTTAGCCCTGGCACATGACCCATCATGTAATCTGCTCTTTCTCATGTACATGCAGCATGTGTTTTGTGAGGACATGTAAGATTTCAGGCACACATTTTATGTGCCAAACAGTAGAAGTTTTCTGGACAGTCAATCTTATTTGTCTGTTCCACTCAGGACAAGTAACCTCTTTTCAGCAGCCTCAGAGGGCACTTAGGAGATCAAACATTAATGGCCCGATAGAAATTCTCCTGCCTACATTACAAATCTTGTTCCCAAGGCCCCGAGGGTCTCTACTTGTGCTAGGGCTCTCAACAGCTCATTTGTTGGCAGCAACAGTTAGGTTTCTATGAAAATGCCAGCTGTAGAAGCATAGGCGCCTTAGGGAGCTTAGGCATGCAGGGAGATCAGTGCCAGCTCTGAGTATGTTACTGTTGACTACCTGGTACATTTTGGTGGCTATTTGCTTGTTCCAGTGTCAAAATCACTTTTAAAAGCCTGGCCAGAGGCTCTTAGTGCTAAATATACAAACAAGCCCATTAAAAGTCTGTCACTACAGGACTGATATTCACAGCAGGGTTTCCATGTATGCAGCCAATAAATAAGTAATGACAATAAAATAATTTCTGATCTGCATTTGATTTTCTAATATTGTTCTACAGGAGTTTTTCCTATTACCACAGGGAAAGAAAAAAAAAAAAAAAAAAAAAAAAAAAAGAAGAAGAATTGGCAGAGGCAAAAATAAAATATTCACTTCAGTCCTTGCTTACTTGGGCAGTCATGTCATCTGAACAGAATTACATATCTGAACTGGATTATTTGTGCATTTACTTTATGTCTATGAAAGCAGCAGCTTAGGGAAAGTATATAAAAGCACCTCAAAATATATCACAAATCAACACTTTTTTTTTCCCCTATTATCTATACCCATGCCAAATACAGCCCTTCGAAACAGTCGATGTGCAAAGCAAACAGGGAATGTCTATAATATCCTTAGACTCTTCCATTCTGCCTCCCTACCCTGAGAAAGGCAGTCCTGATGCAGCTGTAATGCTGACACAGCCAATTTCCAGCACACCCTTGGCTGCTGAACAGAAGTAGCTATGGTGATAGTGAAGGGTAGATGACTGGATGAACACTCTTAAGTGAATTCAGATATGTTCCCTTGGAAAGTATTTATCAGTTAGTACAAATTGAGGCAGCTCTTAAGGTGCTTTGACCTATCTATGAGTAATTTGGACAAGGCACAGTACCCTAATTACCATGACAACGTTCATCCTCTTGGCTGGATACAGCACAATGGGCTGAGCACCAACAACTCTAAATAATTAAATTACACTGTTAATATTCAGCAACTGTACCATCTAATTCAGTGGACATGAAGAACAGACTACCTAGATGTCATAAGTATGGATAGAATATAAGTTCTGCATCCCAAAGCAGGAAATGCCTGATGATCTTATTCTGAACTGCAGCTTCAAAGGTCAAGAAACTTTTAGGGAAAATGCAGCAGGGAATATGGCTTGTATCCCATATGAAAGAAAATCTGAAATGTACTTGAATTTAAATAGCCTTAATAAAGGAATGAATGAAAAACAAAAGATGTAAAAATAAACTCCTAAACATATTTTTAAAGAGGGCAAAAAAGCCAAAGCTTAGATGATAGTGGGTCCTAGAGGATACAAGCATTTTAAAAAGTCATAAAAGATGATCACAAACAAAGGGAAAATGTGAGCAAACTGGGAGGAAAAAACACAATTTAAACAGTGGTGAGGCATTCAAAGAACAAAATAACAGACTTGTAAGGAGAGTTTTTAGTTTGAAACAAACTGGCACACTGCTTGAAGCAAATGTAAGCAGGGAGCAACCTGGTTGTTACATTTATTTTTCTCTGAACCTGCAAAGCAAAAGAAGGAACATGGTGAAGGAGTGAAAGGACAGGGAAAAGCAGTAAAAGAACATGGCAAAGAAGTGAAAAGAAAACCACTCATCCGCTAGTGTTTCTCTCTTTCTCTTCCAAATAGGCCCTTGCTACTTTTCCAAAATCAAGGTGTTCCCTCTTATCTTTTTCTCCCCCTACAACCTTCTCTAAGTGTTATTTGAAAAGATCAAAGAGTAAAAATGAAACAAAAATAATCAACATCCTCCCCACCAAAAATACTCACTTGCATAAATCTTGAAACTTTCATCACTGGTCTCCAGTCTATTCAAAGTGCTCATCCCCATGAGTCACAGTATTTCTTTTTCCTGCCCTGCTGACAAGCAGCAGTAACACAGGGAAGTGCTCTAGGGAAGCTCTGGGTTGTGCCAGGTAGCAAAAGGCTCACTCATGCCACTATGCAAAACTCCTTAGAAGTCAACAAACACCACAGAGTGGGAAATAGCATTGATCAAAAGGAAAAAATCTATTAATACCACCAAAGCAGCATGACAAAATCAAGCTGCTAACTGTGATACAGCCCAGAAATCAAATTAGGTTTATCTGATAAACAACACAGTAGGACAATGAGCCTTTATAAGAATCTTGGGAGGGTGGGGATGAATTTTTTTTCTGACGGTACCTCCAGGAGAACAGATGGGTGTAATAAAGCAAATATTTTCTGAGATTCTCTGAGACAGTGTAGCACAATTAGAATTTATGCCAAAAGATGGTATTGAGAAAGAAAAGAACAAGGAAAATGAGGATATCTAAGTGTCCTAGAGAAATTTATATCCTGATTTCTATTTTTTTGCATTACAAGAATTAGGGAGTTCCTGATGACATGTGCAGACAGCATCACATGGCATGTGATAATGTAATATTCAGTATCCTTTTTCTGTCCTTCATCTGATGTCTCTTTCTCGGTCAACTGTTTTTTCTTCAGCTCACTGTTCTTCCTTCTGTTTAAAAAATTTTCCTTAGCCAAGCAAAAGTGCCTGCGACTGTGAATTTGTACTACAAAAGCAGCTATTAGAAACAACCCCAAATAGGAACAGTATTTCTAGATCTTTATTTGGCCAATAGTACTATGTGGCTTGCCTGCTTGTCCTTAGTGCAGAGATTAAACAAATATGCCTTCTGTAATCTGTTTGCTATCTGTCTGTCTTCATGCTGCATGGTGCTATTGTTTGGTGTTCTAGGAAGTATGATAGTATTCCTGTGGCAAATTAAATTTTGTGGAATACTACTCCAGTTCAACTACTTTTTCTTCCTTTTCCTAGTCTAGTGGAAAGTTTTCACCATCTTTATGACATAAAGAGCTCCTGAAACACTGGGATTTATTTTATTCTCTCCTAAAGGAAAAGCAAAGAAGGGATTTTAAATGTTAGAATGAATACCTTACTCTGGAGTTCACATTTCCAACTCTTTACTGTCCTTTTTAAAAGTTTAAAAGACTTTCAGTAGTGACTATTTGCCATGAACTAACTAAGCTTCTTTCAGCACAAATTAATTCTCACTCAAATAAATGTTACTTTACATCTCATCAGAGTCCTAGTGACACTCAGGCAAACATTAGGGCAAAGTGCTGCTGTAGACAGTCAAATATCACTACCAAGGCTTCCACTGATATTCAGTGATGCAATTTAACATATTTTGCTCTTATTCATAAAAACAGTAGAATTATACTAAGTAGATATATACTGTCTTTTCATGTCCCTTCATGAAAACCTGCCCACTCTATGGCTCTTGGTTGATTTCTCTCTCTCATCAATTAATTGTTTTCTCTCAATTGTAAAACCTAAATAGTTTAGGCAACATGTAAGCCTCTGTGCAATTTCACATTGGCTAATGCAACAGTAGGAAATTTAAAATATTCATATAAAACTGTTATGTGGGAGATATTCATCATTAGCTACAGTTTCAAATGAAACAACTATTCCTGCCTTGTTTTGCACTGCCTATGGAATTTGGGAGTGCCTGCTGAACTGGTGTGTTTCAAGGACTTAAGTGCAGACAGAGTCCTTTTCTTCTGCACATGGAAAGACAATTTGGTTGCCCTAGATAAAAATACCTAAATTTACAATCGTACTTCCAAAATTTAGGAACTGTGTTTTAGAACTAATCACAAACATTTTCTGGTTCATTTATCTTGATTTAAGCACACAAATTCTAAGTTTTCCAGTTGAGTTTTAGACTAGTATTTACTCTTCCACTCCATGTTTCTAAAGAGCATGTAAGAAAGCAGAGCAAGGAAGATCCATGTTATGCCCAAAGCAAAAGCACCAAGGCTCAGTTGACCATTCTTTTCATCAGCGCTCTTAGACATACTATTGCAATTACATGTTCCATTTCAGTGAAATAAAAAATAGCACAAGCAGGCCAAAAACAATCACTTTACCTGTCTGAAAAGCAGAAGGACTCCACAATTTTTACTTTTTTTTTTTTATTTCCCAAGTGCCACACAGACTGCAGTGCCAGTTCAAAGTAACTCTTCCTGGTATTTCATGGAGAGGCTACCTTTTATTCTGTGTTCACACCATATCACACAGCTGGGTGCTGCTCAGTCACTCAGGCACATAATTGATAATGCTATGATTATATAGATTAATAGTAGTAATAGGATTATCTACTAAATATAGAAATAATTGTTTGAAAGAACCTGAGAACTTTATAAAGTACTCAAAGCTTTGATTTCCTGGGTCAGCTTAATTTTGGAGAACATTCTATAAAAGGCAACAAGTATAGTTTCCAGCCCTCATCCATGGTTTTTGGATGGCAGAGGGACTGAAAGCAGTAAAGATTCCCCTTTGCAGTACTACTGAAGGAGAACGGTTATCAAGGAACTCGGAGTCAAAGAAACGTTCTCACCTGTGAGAGGTAAGCTGTCAATTACTGGCATGATTCATGAACCAGGAGAGTTATAACCACCAAAACCCACTCCAGCAAAAGATGACTCAGATGAATTGATCAAGGTAATCTTTTCTTAAACTGTTTTTCAGTTTTTTTGGTACCACTTCACTGATATTCCTTATATAGCTAACAAGTGATTTCATCTTATAAAAATTAAACTCAGTCTGGGAAGCTATTGTGCTGTCTCTCTGGGGAGAGTATGCTTATCATTCTAATAAATAGTACACTGCATTCATATTTAACAAAACACTTTAAAGAAAGTTACTTTAAAGACTGTTATGAATTTCATGTGGATAAATCTGCATGGTGCTCCATTTGCTCCTGACTTCTACATTAGATGGCAGTCCCTACAGTAGATGATGTGGGCTTTACAGTTTTCCTTGCAAATTCTTGTAATAGGTTAAAATTTAGTTTACCAATAATCACACAGCAGCTGTATATCATTCTGTGCTGAGATATATGGGTATTATTAGTGTTCTTGAGTTCAAATAGAGAGCATCCTTCATTATGATAAAGCAGGGGACACAGTTCTGAAATAGCTCTATTTTTTTCATGGTTCTATCTTCTAATCATTCTTTTAAGAAAATGAAGAATAGAAATCAAAAGATGAATGGTCCCTAGAATCCTTGCCATGTGAAAACACCCTTAACAAAATCATTTTGGCAAAAGAACTATAATTCAATGCAATTCAAACTTTAAAAGTGCAAATAAAGCACAAAATTAGCTTCACTTTGAAATAATAAAAATTAATACTGTGGTGTGCACAGTTAAATAGTGATAAAATGACAGTTTTGACCCTGAATTACCACTCTTAACCTTCAAAATATTTAAACATATATTTTTATAAATACTTGTTAGGTTTTATAAATTTTTGTTTATGAATATGAATTGCATCCCCCTGAATAGGGATAAAACTAAGATCCTTTGAATAGCCTTTCAGAGACTTAAATATAGAGTATCAAGCAGTGAAAAGTTGCCTGATTTATAGGAACTGACGTTTTCAAAAACACTGAAATGCATTTATTGTTTTAGGTAATGTAAATTAATCCTGTGGCACAGTTGTGGACAGCAAGTTTTGATCAGGGTAAAAACTCAGAGCATTCAATGATGAATTTTATCTTTCTGTAAAATTCTTTACTGTCTTATCAAATTTCAAAGAAAGGATATAACTCAAAACATTGATTCTATTCAGTCTTTATAAAAAGATGAACTTATTCAGATGTCCCAAGGTTTCATAAGTAGATGCTGATGACAAAGCACCTGTATTTAATTATTCATGTTCAGCTCCTGTCTAAAGTGCATGATCAACCTTTTTCCTGCTTATGAAACCCATTTTGTTTCTCTTTTTTCTACTTTTTTCCAAAGTTATTCTATCATGATCTGAAACAAGATTCAACTTTGTGATGAATCTTAGTGGAGAGAGCAATGGAACTACAACATTCACAGTTCTTGAACTTCCTTAAGTTGCTGTTTGTATGTACATAGTACTCCTTAATGCAATTTCAAATATTATTACCTCTGTGTTTCTTCTCAAGCATCACATCAACACAATTTAAGAGCGTATGATGATGTGTTGATAATCATCCCACTGCAAATAAAACATGTTCTCCTCTGCTCATACTGCAATATCCTATGATATGTTTTCTTAGGGAGAGTGTTCTGGATAACTCAGTTTAGTAATTCTTTGTAAGTCATGTTTGGGAGAATAAAAGAACATATGTTCTGCCAAAACTGTCAACCAGTATCACAGTGATGTTTCAACATAAACTTTTGTCCTTTCTGAATATTATCCTTATAGCTACTTGTTGTATGGATACCACTGTCACCATCACCTGCATAACAGCACTGCTATGAAAGTTGGTACATTCTGGTTAAAACTTTGAAACAAGGAGACAGCAAACTTCTAAAGTCTTCCCTGTTTATGAATCCTTGGCTAGCTGTAACAGATATTGAAAGTAAAATCAGAAAACTCATTAAAAAAACCCCTACATCCTTTTTTTTTGTTAGTGTGGCATCTTTCTTCTCCCTGATAACAGAAATATGCCCAGAGAAAGCATGAAGTGCAGAACTTTGTAGAAATAACTATCTTTGAATCCAAACTCAAGGCCTGAAGATGGACACGGGGAGTGCTACGTGAGCATTAGAAGGAGCAGGAGTTACTCTAATGTAAACTGGAGAAAGTAGGGTAAATGGGGCAGTCTGGATGTTTGGGTTAATTGACTCAGTTGTTCGCTTTCCATATTATTTCTATACTTGGAGGTAGAAATGGATGGATAGAACTCTGTTGATAGGGATTTCTGGTACTATCTTCTCCTCAAAGATTACAGGAGACATTCTTCAGCTCATCATATTTAAAGAATCACTTCAAACTAAAAATGCATAGAAATTATGAGGGCAGGTTTCCAACCCTTGAAATCATAGCAAAAAACATGTGCATATGTATGTCTATTTATTTTTTTATTTATTTAAAGATAATAAACCCCTCCTAATTTCAAAGTGTTTATATCAATGATGTCCCAAAGCAATTAATTCTGTTTTAAATTCTTAACATTGGAGGAGACATTACTAAATAGGACATAACTACCACGGGGTCAAGAGGAGTTGTTTGATAAAATTAACCGTCAGGGTACAAAATTAATGAGAACTGAGCATCTTTCTCAGAAGTCAATGACTCAATGAATTTGTAAGCTATTCTTCTGACAAAAAAACACCGCCTTTCCAGAGCCTAAATATACTACTATATATCAACGCCATCTATAAGCCTAGATATTATCAGTTAACACTAAAATATTTGTAGGTTACTTTAAGTCTATTAGGACTTTCTGATTATTTAGATAGTTAAGATTTTTTATTTTATATCAAAGCTACTGTTTTATAAATATCACACTGAGAGAACCCAGTCCCACAAAGCATTTAACATCTCCCACTGTAATTAAAGCAAATCAGAATTGAGGCTCATGAGACCTCCGAGGACTGGGCACACACACCAGCAAGAGAACTTTTTTCCCCACTTACCATCTAAATTCATTGCAAACAAGATTCCCTTCTCTTGAGAGGACAGTTTCTAATTTAAAACCTGATTATCATCTCATTAATTTTAGCTGGTAACTTAGCCTTACAAAAATTCTTATATAGTTCTTTATATTTTTTTGTAGAAGGAAGAGGTTAAAGGAAACTATGTTAAATTGGGAATTAGGGTTCATCACTGTAATTTTTTATAGTGTTTTTAGTTTTCACATTTTCCCTTTTTTGCCCACTTTCCCCTCTTTTACAGTCTTCTTCTGTACCTATCTTTTCTGAGTGCAGTTTCTAAAAGGGAAATATTTTCATCTCTGTAAATAATATAAACATATACATATATAAATATATACACATTCATACAAATAATGTCAATATGTGAATTCCTGCAATTTCAGTCCACCCTTCCTGACTTCATCCTTCAAATTTGCACTTCTCATCATGTTAGGCAGTGATTTTTCTTCCTTATTATAGTCTCATTTTCTGCTACCACTACTAGGAAAATAATCTGAATTCAGTTGTATGTATGTATGTATTTTTTGCCCAATACTTTTACCCAATAGTCATAGTTTTTTATGAAGGCCTTAGAAAAAATCTCTGCAAGTGTGGCACTATTTAAAGTCCCAAATTAGAAGGGAGAAGACAGCAGTATAAAAGGCATATTTGGCTAGGGTCATAGCTACCATTATAGATTTAAGAAATTAGAAAAGCCATCTCCTCTCTACAAGATTAATTGAGCAGGTGTCCCTTCAGTAGAGTAGATGTTTTTCAAAGAAGAACATCAGCTTAGTTGAAGTGCAAAAATGCTGTTGCAGGGCAACTCAGTAGCTGATAAAAGTCATGCTTTGCTCCTGGACCTTCCCATGGGCTGCTGGCATCTGTTCCCTTTCTTGCAGCACCCAACAAGAACCTAAACTTGAGCATTACCTTTGCTCTTCCTTGTACAGAGATAGGCAACGTACGAATTCAACTCTGACAAAGGGTAAAACCATGCTACCTTCAGCTTTGCAGTCAGGGTCATCTTCCCCTGGAATGGAGGGAATGGGTATGCTGTAAGAGAACTCTGGAAGTGTGTAGCTTCCAAAGCACAGCTGAGGGAGGTCACACTGCTCAGCTCAGAGGCATATCTTGTCCCGTTCCAGATATCTTCAGAGATGGAGAATCCACCGCTTCTCTGGGCAACCCATGACAGGGTTTGGCCAATCTCATGATGAAAAAGCCTTTCCTGCTCTATGTCTAAGCCTTGTTTGCTGCCTCTTCTCCTGTCACCATGCAGCACTGGAGTCTGTTTTCACTATCTCCCTCCTTGCATTGGGTAGTTCCAGGTGATGTAGTAAGATTTTTTCTTCAGACTGAGCAAAGCCAGATCTCGCAACCGCTCCTATGTGCCCCAGCCTGATTGCTATTGGATGTCTTGGAACAAGCCAACATGATAGAGGTGTCTTTGCCCCCACCATTTGTGGGTCTCACATACTCTGGCCCAACTAAAGACTCTGAAGTTAAAATTCTCTGACTGACAATTTACCTCAAGAGAGAGGACAAAATACAGAGAGACTCAGGAAACTTAAAATTCCTTTTCCAGTAGATTCTATGCTATAAACTATGTTGCCATTGCTGCACAGAATTTCTTCCTTGTGCATGTCAGGGTCTCTGTTAGTGCATAATAAGTTTTGTAATGTTATTACCCATAACAAAAATTTCTTTTCACATTTTTTATCTAATTAATTACAAAGAAAACAAAAAGTATCAACTGAAATCAAAGGAGAAAGTTTATTTAACTTGTAATATCTGATTAGCAAAGCTTCAGGCTGTAATGTTCAGTTACAGATTTGTAACTGATTTTGATTTCTGTCTTCTTGACTGCTATTGAGTATCTTATACTTTTATTAGTGATAGGAAAACAGATTTTTTATTTGCACCTTTATGTAATAAGAGATAAAGTTACTCGGTATAATAAAAAGGTGGTATTTTACTATTTTAATAGAGAATTACATTTATAGATGGTCTGGAGCATGAATCAATTTAACAGATTGTGAATGGCATGATGGTGGCTTGAACATTTAATGGAGCAATTTGCATGTAAGAGGGAGCTGACGAAAATATCAGTGGCACAGAGGATTCCTTATCATGGTGTAGTGAATTAGATAATTTCCTTTCATATCCCTTGTACCTAGCCTCCAGTGTTAAATATTTCTTTTCACGCAGTGCTGCTGAAGCAAAGACCTTCTGGAGCCCAGACTAGGCCACAATCTCTCCTTTATGTGAGTTAACCAAAATTATTACTATTGAGTCCATCTGCTGTCTTTTTTAGCAGCTATTTGTTGCAGAGGGAACCCTGCTGGAATGGAAGAGACAGGTCAATGGACAAAATGAAACAGCTCTTTACTGATCTGTCATCTGTGCCTGCTGAGTCCTGCTATTTCAGCTCACTAGCCATGTTGGGATGACTTCCACAGCTGATGAAGGGGAAAGGGAAAAAGCTGAGTGAGAGAAAAGGGAGATAAGGGCACAGCAGCCAACATTGGCATATCACACAATGGAAGCCAATTCACTTTGTTTAAAAGAATGATGTAGAAAGTAGCATGGATTGTATTATGGATGAAAGTAGTTGTTTGGGGGGCAAAAGGAGATCCCTGCCTAGCCTTTAAAATCTTAACTCCTTTTAAGTGATGGATAAGTTGTTTTTCTCTAAGTTGGTAGGCCTTTCAGAGCACTTAGCAATCTTTTTGTAATTATTTACATTAACATATCACACCGGGTGAGAAGCATTCATGACAGGGCTCCGAAGAGGCTCCAGTCACTTCCAATTTACCTTACAGAGACGATTGTAAATAATCTCTTCTGATATTAGTTCTTTACATGTTAAAAATATGCCCTGAAATAAATACATGGCCTAAAAACAATATTGCAAGACTAAATATCCTGTGTGTTCGTACAGGTTTGCACAGTAATTTCGAAAAATTAGTCTGACGTATTTTTTATGGCCTGGATGGAAATGTTAGCGCTGATCCTGATGATGCAGAGAGGTCAAGTGCTGATTAACCTGTTCTTTTGTTGTTAATTTCTATCTGGATTAAACTAGGCCCCTGAATATGCTCATTTAAATTGCAGGTGGCATGTTGCTGTGTTGAAGAGCATCTAGAGCAGAGAGGACATGAGTGACTTCTACCATGCAAGACATCTGTACAGAGCTGCAAGTTGACGCTACAATCACATGGCCTTAAAAACTCTGACCCCAAATCACAGCTTAGACTACATTGCTGTAATGGTTACAGTCTGAAATTGCCTGCAAATGTTGATTGCCCAAGCCATACTGCTTGTAAGACTGAGAGATTCAAATGGAGGTATAATTCTTATTTTTCTGGGTTACTCCCAACTGTGAAAAGGTGCAGGGTTTGGTTTTTTCCATTTTTTTCTATATATTGCTTGTTCATCATATTCATATGCTGTATCAGCCTCTTCATGATCACGGTAGTGAAGTGCTTCATAATCTCTAATACATTTAACCTCAGACCGTACTTGCAAATCAGAACATTATCTTCACTCTCAAGGAAACTCCAAAGTGGAGGTTACATTTATAAATTACTATGGGGAGTTATACCAGTACAAAATTTTAACAGAGCTGTCTTGAGACTCAGGTTAGTTGATCATCGTTTGCTTCTTTTTCTCAAAAATGTTAGGCAATGGATAGGAAAAAAAATTTAAAAACCCTCGAGAAAATTGCAGTGGGGTGGTGGCAACAGATTTAACAGATACTAGTATTTTTTTCTGTTGGTGGCATATGGAATTACGTACACTGTGATTTGAAAGGAAATAATTTGGAAGTGAAATTTTAAAAATGCTTTAATTTAGTATTTCAGTGACACTAGCATCTTGTAGATTGCTGGATCAAAATTTATATTCTGGGCATGTTAATTTGGGGGTTGCTATCTAAAGGCTTACAATTAGGATGTATTTTTTTATTGCAGACAACCTGACAGACTTCCATTTAACTATGCATTATTACTGACCTCTTACTCAGAACAACTTTCACAGTATACTACTGGGTTTTTTTAAACAGTGGCTTTCTAGCTGCACTGAAAATTTTCCAGAGTGTATTCTGTCTGGCCTGTGACCAATGGGTTTGTAAAGGTGTATTGCTGAAATAAATACATGCAAATACAGGCTCTTAAAGGCATGATGACCTTTTACATAGGATTTCAGTGAATTAAAATTTTAAATCCCAAATCCATACAGCTATCTCTTCAGTATTGCATGTACTTATAAATATTTCAAAACTAATATCAGAACAAAATCAGGTTGACCTGGAAATATGTTATACATATATGAATGGGATTATAAATGTTATAAAAAAAAAATGGATCAACCTCTATGCCTAAGTGTGTGGTAAATTATTCTCATCTTAGTTCTTCCACAACCATGAATACACAGATCTAGTGCTGAAGACCTTGCTTGGGCACAGGATTATGACAAAGTCTCCCATTACAAGAGTCCAGCCATTATGGTTACAGTGTTGAGACCCATGAAAAAGACCACACCAGTCTCTGAAATAGATAGACTTTAAATTTAGCATTTCTGCATCATTGAGATGCAATGTTTTCATTTTTCCTGAGTCCTTTTGAAAGTGAATGTCAGGACTGAATGCAAGTCTGTTTTCGGAAATGGCTGTAGTTGGTTAAGTAACACTGAAATCTAACACAGCTCTGGTACAATTCTAAGCATTTTCTTAATTCAGGAAAAAATAAAATGGGATTGCTATCATATAAAATATATATCTATTATGCAACTACTTCTCTTATGAAATAATTTTTCATGTTTTGCCTTAAGGATGAGAGATGATAAAGGAAGTTGAAAAATTAATAAACATACAATTTAATGATGCTCAGTTTAACCATGAGAGCAGTGCAAAAGAAGTCAAGGATCTAAAGCCAAAATTCTGCAGAGATGAGGTTGTCTGCCTTGGCCAATCCATTTTTAGGTAGCCATAATATTAAAGTAAACCAAATGCTTATCTGAGTTTCCTGCTACACTTATATAATCTGACTCTGTATATATCAGCTGGAGAGCAAAGCAATCAAACTGTTTTGAAATACTTAAGGCAGAGTAAGGAGATGAGTAATGGCCAGTGGGGATTTGTTATGAACGAAATATGTCAACCCAGTCAGATGTCCTCCTGTGACAGGCTTCTAGCCCTTATGGATAAAGAGAGAAGTAGGCAAGCTGTGTCTTGAATATAATAAAGCTTTTTGATATTTTTTCAGATGACATTCTTGTGAATAACTAAGTGAAAGGATTAGAAGGTGTATACAAACTGTTTGGAGAACTGTACCCTGTAGGATCTACTGTGTGAGATCCTAAAGAGATCTGCTCTGCCTTTTGGGACTAAACAAATAATCAGGGTAATAGAGACACACCTTATTTATTATGATACCAGTAAATTTGCACTGAATTCAATGTTGTTCCAACAAATTAGAAGGCTGTTCTGTGTAAAATCATGGTGCTATTCAGTCGGGTTATGTGCAAGGATCCTAGTCAGAAGCAGTTAAACAAATATACAAACAGGAACAACTGACCAGTTGTTCATGCAGACTGGAGGCAAAATGCTGGAGAGCAGCACTGTAGAAAGGGATGTGGGGGTCCTGGCCGATGGCAAGTTGAATATGAGCCAGCAGTGCCCTGGCAGCCAGGAGGGTCAACCGTGTCCTGGGGGGCATCAGGCACAGCATCACCAGCTGGGCAAGGGAGGGGATTGTCCTGCTCTGCTCTGCTCTGGGGCAACCTCACCTGGGACCAGTTTTAGATGCCACAATGTAAGAAAGATATTAAACTGTTAGAGAGTGTCCAAAAGAGGGCTATGAAGTTCATAAAGGGGAAGACATATGAGGAGTGGCTGAGGTCCCTTGATCTGCTCAGCCTGGAGAAGAGGAGACTGAGGGGAGCCCTCATTGCAGTTACGGCTTCCTCGTGAAGGGAGGAGGAGCGGCAGACACTGATCTCTTCTCTGTGGTGACCAGTGACAGGACCTGAGGGAATGGCCTGAAGTTGTGTCAGGGGAGGTTTAGGTCGGATATCAGGAAAAGTTTTTCACCCAGGGGGTAGTTGAGCACTGGAACAGGCTCCCCAGGGAAGTGGTCACAGCACCAAGTCTGACAGGGCTCAAGAAATATTTGGAAAAGTCTCTCAGGGACACGGAGTGACTCTTGGGGCTGTCCTGTGCAGGGCCAGGAGCTGGATTTCAATGATTCTTGTGGGTCCCTTCCAACACAGAATATTCTAAGATTCTATGAGCAGGATTCATGCAGAAAATTAGTTCTAGGTCTAGTGGAGGACAAGATAGGTCTGAACTAGATACATTATGCAAAAAAGCATACTAAGTGGACAATTTTTGTAATACCCTTCTAGGCTGTATGGCCTACTAGTTTAGCCTACAAAATATATGATGCAGAACAATGCTTTTACTGGTTAAAGCAAAAGAAAAAGAGCATTCTAGGAAAGATGTAGATTTCCTGAAGTCATGAGCAATGACAATAATCAAGATGTCTTGAAAATGTGATCTTTGATAGAAAATTGAATGAATTTCTTTTGTTTAGCATCAAGAAGGGAAGAGGATAGGAAATAGGGCAATAGATTTCAAGTATGTAAAAACAAAAAAAAAAAATTACTGCAGAGAGAAAAGAATAATCTCTTCTTCATGATCATGATGAATAGAAAGAAAACTCATGGGTGCATATTTCAGCAAGAAAGATTTAGGTTAGATATGAAGGAAAATATTATAGTAAGAGTTATAGTGAAGCACTGGGATGGATTGCCTGGCATTTCCAGAACTGGATATCTTTATTAACAGGTTAGCAAAACATCTATCAGGGTGACATAACGCACAGTTAATCTGGCCTTGAACAGATGGGTGGACTGGGTGAAATATTGAAATTCTCAAACCTCTTATTGTATGCTCTGATTATTTGGTTTTGGATTATTGTCTGCCCTACGACTTATTTAAAATAAAATTGTCTTTAACTCATCCACACAGTTTAATCATGACTTTCATTTGACTACAAAACTCTTTGGCTGGGCTTTTTTTTTCTTTCTTGCAGCATTACCCTGGGCAATCTGTACGGTTAATTCCTGCTTGCTACACATTTTTGATTTTTTTACATTCTCCATAAAAGTTCACCCTGCATTTGAACTTCTGGAAACAACTGGAATCCAACTGTTAAGATCGAAAAAATTATTTTAATTATTTGATGACAGTGTGTCCCTCTCTTTATTTTAAAACTGTACACAATCTGCTTGAGTACTTCAGATTTTTCTTGTAATTGTGCATCTGTCAACATAATATTTTTATTTTTTATCCACATTTTTTAAGATTACTTAAAATTCCTTCCACTCCTTTTGGCTCTTGATCTCCTTAAAAATTGTGAAATGTGCAAAATTTTTTAATGTTACTCCAGGTTTTATATAATTCCTTATTGATTATATTCAGAAACATGCTTTTATGTTGATAAACTGGAGAAATCACATAATAACCATTTTTCTCAGAGACTTTACAACTCTTTTGCATGCCATCTTAGTTTCTTTATTAGCCTTTACTTCTTTTTCTATCAGATTACTTCCTTTTAAACAGCAAACTCAATATTTTCACTGTTTTCTGTATTATACATAATTTCATAGTCAACTAGGAACCTCCATACTATGAATTCCTGATTTCTGTTGCTTGTAAAGTCAATGAGAATAACTCAGCTTCACCAAGAGTCAAGAAGAATGGAATAACCTTTGTTCTAGACTTATATGCATTCTGCTACTGATACATACTTTTGGTTTTTTTCTATCTTTTTCTTATTGTCTTTTTCTATTTTTTTTTTTTTTAATTTTTTGAGATCGGGAGAACTGAACGGAAACAGAATTGGACTGATTTTTAAGTGAGTAATTAACAGAACTAGTGGGATTGGCCACTGATCCAATTTGCATTAAGACAGCTACATAACACATAATACATACTGTAATAGACACGACAACAGAAAAATTACATCTCTTTGCCTTTGGTATAACATCTATATAGAACTGTGTAAAAAAATTGCAGTGTTTTTCCTCCATCAAATTTTTTTCAAGTGAGTTCCTGTGTAAACAATAACAATTCCCTCACATGTTCATCTATAATATATACAGGTGACATATCACTAGAAAATGTTCCGTTCCCATAGAAGTTAACAGAGTAAGGTTCCTCCTTTGCTATACTGATACCGGTGTTTTCTTCACATTTGCAAATGATGGATTCAGAGTAGCAGTTGAAAATGGCAGGAGATTTTAGATTCTCCTATACTCTTGATCAATTTTGATAGGACTCTGACATGCTGTATGAAATATAAAAGATTCAATGCAGGGAAACTACAGTCTGTAATGGTGCACAAGAATGCTGTTTGAAACTGACAGATATGAAAAAAGTCTTCCTGTGGGGAAAAATTGAGAGCATCTTAGCATTGTTCAGGCAGAAAAAAGGACCATTTATTTTCTTTTATTTTTATCTTTTTCTCCAGAGTGTGTTCCCATTCCTACAAAAATAAAATCTAAACTTAACTATATGATTAAGTGGAGTAAGGTTCTATGCTCAGAAAACATCTGAAATAAATTGAAAAAATATTCCCATGTTTTGTAGGGACCAAAACAATATATGACTGTTTAATTGTTTCCCTAAGTAAAAAAACTGTGATGAATCAATGCTTATCTCATCAAATGTGTTACATGTGTCATCTGATTTCCTTTTAGCAAGGTATGGTCTCTGCTTTACATTCCGTCTCAAATTTTGTCTCAGACTGTCAATTCTCAAAGTTCAAAAGGAAAACAGACTTTTTATTCTGCGATTTGCTTAAACTATAAAAATGATAAATTTAGTTCTATCAGTTAGGTATACGTCTTCTAACCATAATTTTATTTTGTTGTTTTTGATGAGACAGACTCCATGACATGGTATGATTACATTCATGTGAAGATGATGAAGACACTTGTATAATGTAAAACAGTAAATAACCTATACAATGTTCATCTGCTCTATCACTTCAGTGCAAATTTAATTCAAGTGGAAACAAAATCAGTTCTGCTATATAGTCTCATTTTAAAATTATCAGACAACTCAATTATTGCAGATTGTCAAATATAAAATCAAATTATTGCACAGTTCTTCAGACTAAGGGTGAAAAGTTCTAATGAGTAGCATATTCAGAATCAACTTCATGTTCATATATTTAGTTCTAATGTTAACTCCCCCTTGTATAAATACTACTATAAATACCTAAAACAGGAAGTTGTTGAAAGAAACCTGAAGTATGTCTGAGCCTAGGTCCAATCAGTTTATATTCATATACAATACTGTACTTTTTTAATGTTATCTTCCTCCACCAGTTTTTTTAATTAGGCAATTATCATTGTCCAAGTACTCTGCCTCTGAGTGAGTTATGGTCAATTTTTTATTAAATTTGCATACAAATGTCACATCACATGGTTCTTTTGCACAACTCAGTGGAAGAATTTGTTTCCAGATTAGTAACTAAATTGGTGTTCAATGGCATATTTCATCTGCTAGGTGTGCAGGTGAGAAAAAGTTGCAAGTTTAATTGAGATTAAAAAATGATAATTATGTAAATGTGTTTATGTAATGTAAAATAAAAATAGAAAAACAGGATATAAGGGTGAAGGAAGAGAAGTAAGTTTGAATTAAGCTAGGAACTGCCATTATTGGACTAAAGTTTCCTTTGACCAATATTTCAGAATCTCCCTATACAGCATCTGCATTAACGCAGTTTGGCTGTAGCCTGTTGTGTCAGCTGGAATAGGTTTGATGGAAAAAAGGGTTTTCCATCAGGCAGATGTGGTAGCAGATAAGGAAGGATACACTGCAAATGGAAGCCACTGGAGTTTTCAGCACTTTGAGACAGAAACATTTCTTTAACTGAAGATGGCTTCCTTCTGCCTCTGAAAGTCACATTCTCTCCCCACCTCCCTCCCCTTTCCTCCACTGTTAAATCACTGGGACCAGAGAATATTGTTCCATGATTTATCTTAGGTCAATGGAATGGAAACAGAAATATTAGTAAGGAACTATTGAAGATGTGAATACAAAAATAACAATTTCAAGTTTGGTTTTACTGTTCAAATCTGTCAAGGAGACTGTATTAACATGAGTGGAATCCCTCCGACTACTGTAAGAGCCTACCCATAATTAGGGTGAACATTTCTAAACACGTTAATTCTGTTTCTCATTAATCTTAACCCTGAAATCACAAAGAGATAGAAATCACCAGTGACAGGTCTTTCGGGTGGTTGAACCTTCTTTCACATTGCCAGTGACAGAGAATTTCTGATTCACGTGCCCAAATCTTTCCTGCAAAGACATCATACACAATGCCTACACAACTGCATCAGTTGCAATTATTATTGTTTTGCCTATTGGGGCTTTTTTCTATATTACTGTCTGCTTTTTCATAATGGTTATTTGACTGCAAGAGAGATTTAACACTTACCTTTTGCTTGATATTTTTGTCTACCATGTAATTTACCCATTTAAAATATATTAGCTAATTATATGTGTGTGATGGTATTTAAGATGTAAAGATCTCTTTATTTGGTTGATAGTAATTAATTAGTTTTCACTTGAGTGTTTTTCTAGCTGTGATGTTATGAGATATTCAAAATAATAATTGATAGATTTGGTTAAGTATATTTCACTAATTAGGGTGCTCTGGGGATTTGTAATTGATTTAATTGAAGTTGAACGAGTTAGTAGATATATGGGTAGCATATAAAAAAGAGACAGGAGACTGTGAGAGACAGATATTTGGAAACAGAATAACTGGCTGAGAAATTATGTTTTAGGTGCTGACTCTTCATAAGGACCACAAACATAAGATTTTTTCCTAATTTTTGCATTGCATGTTACATTACAAAATGTTATTCTGGAGGACTGTATTTTAATACGTAAACATTTATTTGTATATGGACACTTGGCTATATTGTGTATATATATACATGTATGTGTATATATATATATATATACTTGGATATATTGTATATATACACATGTATGTGTATATATAAACACATACATATATACATTCTACATACATATCTATTTATAAGCATATAACTTTTGAATATCTGGTCTCTTCCTTGTTTTTACTTTGTGTAAGAATATACTTACATGTAAGAATATACTTATATGTATAGACCTATTCAAACACACATATGCCATATTTGCACTTTATATATACCCAGAAGGTAATGAAGGCAAGGGAGATAACTTCTTTTCAGAGAATCAGTAAGAAATTAAGTGATAGCAAAAATTTGACACAGAGGACCAAACATTAAGTATATAAAAAAAATCTGAGGGGTATATGAGAACAAAGAGGACTGGAGCCGAAGCTGCACACCAAGTATTGCTCAGCCACATGGACCAGGGAAAACAATATATGAACGTAAGCCCATTCACCATTTGTGAGTCTATGTTGCTGTGTCTCCTCTCATCAGAGCTGCTGTAGGTTTCTTTGTGTCCTTGTGGACAATGTCGCAGAGGTAATCATTGACATTTGTTGGCCACAGAAAGGGGAGCAGCAAGGGCACACTAATAGCATAGCACATGCCCACACCACTGGGGTTAGCTGCTGTGTGGGCAGTGGGCAGTGATCTTCCCATCAGGATAACTCCACCTGGTCTCTCAGAGAGACTGTTAACACTGCTAAATCAAGGGAAAGAAAGCTGCAGGCAGGTCAGGAAAAGCTGAGGCTCTTGTCTCAGTCCTGAAACCCTGTAAACTCAGCACAAAGATTATGACCAGTTACCAACAACATTTTATTTCAGGGATACATAATTAAAACTCAAACCATATAGCAAGTATTATTGATATAATTAATTGTCTTATAATACATCTTGGTCTTGCAGCCGAGATATGGACACTATCATTTGTACCTCATAGAGTAAAATCCGGTTTCATGTTTCAGTGGCTTAACATCTACAAAAACTAAAGGAGCAACCCTTGCCTACAGTTTGAAAAATGTTTTTTTTAAAAAAGAAAGATTATGTAAATATATATATATGTATTAAGAATTAGTGAAATGAATAGAATTAGGTTAAATATATCACACTGAAACTAAAGAAGTTGCAAGAATGTGTAACCAAATTCACATCCCGAAAAAGCTGAAATTCTCAGGGCAAGTTGAGAGGAATAATAACATGATGAAAATGCAAGGAAGGGAATAAAGAGTGTTTAAGGCTAAATTAATGTATAACCAAAGGTTATGCATGTCATGTAGTAATAAATACTGAAAGAATAAAAAAGGTCAGTAGGGATGTACATGAAAGTCTAAAAATAATTGAAACAGGAAAATAGACTATCAAAGTTATAAAGTATCCAGCAAGAACTTAGAAGAACTTAGAATGAACCCTGACTGAGAAAAGTAATATGGAAAATAATAAAAGGAAGAATCAAAGTGATGTAATGTTAGAAGCACCTTTAAAATATTATACCATTTCTACTTATTATGAGGTGTGGCCTTTGCAGCGATGAAATCAGTTCCTTCATTGCTGCAGCTAAGAAGGAAATAGATGTAGATTATTTCAAAAGACTAATCCTGAATGCAATAATGAATGAAAGTTACTTTGAAGACAGTTTTATCTGTGTTCAAGTGTGAAAGTATAAAAGCATCAGGATACTACTTCAACTCCTATCTTTTCCCTGTTCTGTTCTCCCCTCCAACAATTTTTAATTAAGATTGAATTAAATTGTTCATTTTTTGAAATATTTTGTTTCAAGTTTGAGTACAAGGCAATGGAAAATTGCAAAAAGGAACTATGAATATAAATATAAAGAAGGGAATTATCTTCTTTCCCCCAACAGCCTCAGCTTGTCTGATTTCAGTTTAATGATGGTTAATACAAAACAAAATGTTGGAATGAACACTGGCTGTCAAATCTGTACTCAAACAAGAATGACTTTAAATTCAGATCAGGTTTTATGGAATCTTCACCAATTTCATGTATTACCAAGGTTACTTTGGCAGCTTCACCAGGCAACCTCTTCCAGTGTTTTCTCACCCTTGTGGTGAACAGTTTTTCTTCTAGTTCCCTGGAATTTACCTTACTGCAATGTCCACAGCCTTCTGTTCTTTCATAATGTTCAAGAAGAATCTGTCTCTGTCCTTTCCTTAAACACCTGTTACATAGTTAAAGACAGCATTAGATAATTCCTTAGCCTTCTCTTCAAGTTGAACAAAGTCAACTTCCTTGGCCTCTTCTCATACATGCTCTTTAATCATGGTATTCTTGACTTCCTTGTATAGAGAAATGCAACACTGGACATATTTCTTCTCAAGTTGTCTCAGCAGAGCCAAGTAGACAGGATTAATCTTTGATGAACTGGCTTCACTTTGTTGATTTGGCCCAGTATCACAGAATCACAGAATTGGTAAGGTTGAAGGGAAACACAGTGGGGCATTTGGTCCAACCTCCCTGCTCAAGTAGGGTCATCCTACAGCACATTCCACATGATTCCACAATATCTCTGGGCAATCTGTCCCAGTGCTGTCACACTCACAGTAAAGAGGTTCTTCCTCATGTTCAAGTGGAACTTCCTGTGCATCAGTTCCTATTCATTGTGTCATGACTTATTACTTGGCACCGTTGAACAGAGCCTGGCTCCATCCTCTGGCATCTCCCTTCAGATGCTGTAAGATGTTGTCGAGGTCCCTTCTCAGTCGTTTCTTCTTGAGGCTGAACAGGCCCAGCTCCTTCAGTCTTTCCTCATAAGAGAGATGCTCCAGTCCCTTTATCATCCTTTTATTCCTCCACTGGACCGTCTCCAGGAGATCCATATCTCTCTTATCCGAAGGAGCCCAAACTGCACACAGGAGTCCAGATGTGGCCTCACCAGGGCTGAGTAGAGGGCCAGGATCACCTCTCTCAACCTGCTGGCAGTGCCCTAATGCACCTCAGGATACTACAAGGCTGCATTACTGACTCCCATTCAAACTACAGTCCCCTGTTCCTCCCTTTTGCTTTGATCTCCAATCCCTCTCCAAAAAAGTTTAAGGTCCTACTGGCTAAATTAGGAAGGCTGTTGGCAGATATGCTCTTCTTCTGCTTTGTTATCTGATTCCTGTTCTTTTCCAGCAGTCCTTGTTCCTTGAGGAACTGGGAAAGTCTAGTGAGTGGAACAGGGGGAAGACAGGGCCAGGCCTTCAAGGTGACAGAAGGAATCATTTCTTAGAGTGGAGACCAGAGGTTGCTGAACGTCATTGAAAGTACTAGAACACCTTCCTTGCAGAGACATGGAAGAAAAAAATTGACTTTTGTTTAAATCATCTTATCCACTCCTTTTTTTTTTTTTTTTTCAGTGAAAAGCAAATTATTTTAATTTACATTTTGTTAAAAGACGCCTTTTTGAGGTTAAAACCTCTTTTGGTCTTCTATGGAGTGTGCACCAGAATCAAAATGCTCAGGGAGATTCACTTAGATTACAAATTATCCTGTAGTGGCATTATGATACCATCATGAGAAAGCTACTTTAAGTTTATTTGAGCGCTATTGCAAAAATGTTCTTCTCAGGGCCTCAACACATGAGTATCCAAAGCAGGACTAACATAAGCATTTCTCTACTTAAACGCTGTAGGAAAGCCTGCTTAAAAAAAAGATGCTTACAGTCCAGGCTAAGTTGCTTTTCTCCTATACATGTGTTTCTTAGATATTTTGAATTATCAAACCATGGAAGCTCAAGAAAAACTTGGGATACAAAAAAGCTTTCAAAATTAATCTTATTCTTTCTTGCAACAGAAATATATGCTGATTTGGGAAAGCGCATTTTCATTTCTTCTTGGTCTTGAATTCTCCAGAAAGACTGAAAATAAGTAAAGCAAATTCTTTTCAAAGCTTTTTGGCCTTTTTTGCAAACATATAGTCAGTCTCCAATCCCCAGTGCGGCACAAAGATCTGCAGTGTCTTTTTATAAGCAGAGGAAAGCGTGCTTCCAGAGTGAGCACCCTTGGCATCCCAGTTCCTCTCTCATACATTCACACAGCTTCTCCAGAGACCTTTTCCCTTTTCACCCCCTTTTTCCAGTTTCAAAAACTAAAAGCTAATCGGATCTAGTTCCATGCTAAAGTGAATGTATAAAATCTTTGTCATTTTGCTGTAGGTTTCACTGTTTTCTTCCATCACGAACCTCTTTACTGCAAATTCTAGCAATGGTTTAGGTTGTCATTTTTTCCCTACCCAAGAGTCTTCACTGCATCTCATACTGGGTATGACAGCAGCATTTTTGTATTTTCCGCTTGTATAAAAATTGCCTCTTTGAAAATTTTAGAGAGATATATTTTTGAAAAATATGACTGACAGTTCACTTATTGCAACATCACGAAACTCTTTAATTTTTCTCTGAAATCAATTTAGACCTGTATAAACAGAGAAAAATTTCAAGTCGAGAACCTCTACTCTTCATCATGTTTTCTGCTGCTTCAATGTAGCTGAATGTTAAGAGTGTGAATGCTGAAATTAATGCAAATATGCTCTTCTGGAAAACCATCTCCTTGTTTTTTGTTCTCTGCCAGTGTAACCCTATGTTCTGAAGCCACTTCTATTCCAGTTTGTAATTTTTTTGCCTTTAGATTTCTCCACTTCTCTGGAGGGTTTGTTCTTTGCCTTCTAGGCAACCAGTCTTAAAGAATCAATGTGACATAGTTATTTGTTGTTTCTATCTATCTCATCTTGCTTGCCCTTGCTCCTGCAGTTCTGGCTTTTAAATGAACCTGCAGCTTCTCTCCAGGCTCTTACATGCTCCTACAAGGCATGTGGAGAAGAAAGCTTATAAGCTGCAGGCTGTAGCTGTGTGAGAATTATATGCTAACAAAAATTTTAAGATAGTGTTCTATTTTATTTGTAAATGATTACTCAAGTTCTAGTCTCATGACAGTGTACATCCAACCCTATTATTGGCCTAAACAGAGATCAAAATATTTTCCTTTATTTCTTCTTAGTATGGATATTCTACAGTCATATAGGTTTTTAGGCTAGATTTAAGTATGCAACTGACAAAGAAAATTTTCGGTATTAAAAAAGCCTAATAGGAGAAATTCTTTACTTGCAAAAGGAAAAACTGCTATATCTAATCCATACAATGAAAATATTTTGTATGCCCAACACTGATCTAAATGTTGTTGCAAAGGAGATGTCTAAAGATGCCACAGAAGTGGTTAAGTGCACCCTAAGTTAAAAGGTGGACAGAGTGAGTAATCTGTTGTTACTGTTGGTGGAAAAGCACTGGTACAGAAACTTTATTAACACTAGAAACAGTTAAACAGTTCTCTCAGTGTGTTGACTAAAATTTTATCATTTAAGCCCTACATGTGCTCACTCTGAGTCAAAGATTAACACTGAGGTGAAGAAACACTCATCAAGAGGAGTGGGATTCCATAGGACAGAGTGCCACCAGGTAAGTGCCTAGGTCTCGCACTATTAGGTTATTTCTTTCATTTCCAGATTCCATTTATAGGAGGGCATTCTATTAATAAGTGTATCATCATCTTACAAATTCTCTTCTCCTTAAAATTTGGGCAAATTCTCCTGTGTTTTTGTTGATGCACAATCATATTCACATTAACTTGGGTGAAGGACATATTAATGTTGCAGTGAGCAAGTAGTCCCTCTCCCCAGTCACAGAATAACAGCAACAAATAAATGATATTTTCCATGTGCCTGAGATATGAATTCCAATGAAAAAAGCCCCTCCAGGCTCTCCTGGAGATGCTAGAGAATACAAAATAAGCCTGAAAGCTACCAATATTTAAATTAGCAGAATCCAGAGGTGTCTTTTTATTGTTTTGTTTATTAATATGAGATAGGATAATCAGGGAGAAAAATGTCATGCAAAAATAGAACAAAAATAGCACATTTGAGCTTGCTTTTTTTTTCCTCGAAGTGTTTTCTTCATTGAGTTTAATTAAACTCTTCATAGCCTGATGAGCAAACTTCCAATTAAGTTCTTGTAATGAAAGCATAAACATATAAAATAACTGCCTTCATGGGTAAGCACATTTGAAAAGTAGGTATTCTAGTAAATTTTAGTGCTGTGATAGAACTATGTATGTTTTTTTTCAAATTTGTGGGTTTAAAACTGGTATATTCACATAATTAAACCACTATTCTAGTGGAAATGGAAATGGAAGGTAATAAAATTATATTTTTTATGTTTATAATACTCTAACTCTCACAGTATCATTATGTAACAGGTTGGTGATACGAGGAACCTTTTCCAGATACAGTAATTTTGATGAGTTGAAGGGTAAGTTAACTCTCACTGAAAATTTTGTGCAAGGAGTGTCAGAGGGGTCAGATAGGAAATGAAAGGCTTGAAGGAATGGAGAAAAAAAAAAGTGATCTGTTGTTTTCAACCAGGTCAGGAAGCTACAGATTCAGTAGCATCCACCTACTGGAAACCATGAGACATTCAGTAGGGATGCTGCTTAGCCTCAGAATGCTGTGGCCACCCATTGCACTTATTAGATGCCTGTGTCCACAGTATTCTGCTTCTGTGAGAAAAAACAAAAACAGATTTAAAAGAAAGGAGGGAAACATTCTGTGATATAGTCAAAATTAGTATCTGATATTGATGCCAGGAGTCATGACACTTTGGAGAAGAAGAAACTTTGAGAAAAATCTTTCAGATGGCAGATAAGCAGAGCACCTCAATTGGCTTCATGAAGTGATAAGAAAAAGAATTTCAAACTTTGATGTTCATGGAGCATGTGTTGATACTCTAATAAAATGCAAGATGACTCCAGATAGTATAGGTGAGTTAATGCACATACATCTACAAAATCGTCTTGAAAAAACTTAACTTCCTTGGAAAATTGGAAACATTTCAGCTGTTTCTATAGGTAGAGGAGATTTTATCTGCATTCGTATTTTCATTCACAGTCATACTGTTCTGGTCCATTCCTAAAAATAATAATGTGGGAAAGACAGATGACCTTCTGAACCTCACATTCACATAGAGTTCATGTTGCCTGACCACAGGCAAGGTCGTTGTTATCTTTTTTCTTTTCTCTTGGTTGTGTTTTTTGCATTGTATGTTTTTATGAGATATTGAAATGCTATATAATTGTAGGACCTTAAGTAATACCATAACAACCTGAACAATGACCTACTTTTCCCATGTCCCTTCATTTTCACCTCTAACACAGAGCTCATTCTTTTCAGATTGTGCTCTGTGAGGAAATTGCTGGATATTATGCTAAATGCAGATACTACAAAATATTAGATGTTAAAGGTTATCTAGTTTCAAGTAATATTCAATGATAGAAACTTACTATGAATTTATGTTAGGCTTAAACAAATACCTGAAATTTGCATTTTTTAAATTGTTTTTATCCTGACTCATCTCATAACCCACAGAGTGCTCTGATTAAATGGAAATATAAATGTCAGATTTATATGGGACTTTACAATTGAAAACTGCTAATTATTTGTTATGATACTGTTGATACACCTTGACTACAGAAGTACAACTTACTGGAAGTCTTCTAACTAAAAAGCTAACTAAAATATCTATTTTTGTTAGAAATGAGACTCATGGTATCAAGAGCAAGGCAGTAAATAAATGTCTGTTCTGATTTGTACAGTCCTGGCTTTTCTACTGCTCTCAGTATGTAGTTGTGTGTCCTAGCATGCCAAACTATTACCAGTTTAAAAATAAACAAAAACTCTACTTATTGTGATGATTTTTATGGATTTCTGCAACCTTGCTTATTCCTTGCATCTATAAATTCTTGCTGATATTTGCTGTATTTCTGCTCCTATATAATGTATCTGCAGAGCAAATCTCATAACTAAGGTCTGATGCAAACTGTACTGAAGTCACTAGAGTTACCCATTACTCAACTGGCTTTTCAATAAGGTCACAGATTTAAGAAAAAAAAAACTTAGAGAATAGAAGTTGCATTATTGGCTTGGAAAAGTCACTGAATGTGCACTTCCTTCATGCGAATTTCTAGTCAGTTAACTGCTAATGGAAGTTGATGTGGTTGTTCATCCATTTCAAATAAACTTTCTGTCTGAAACACCAATAATTCTACACTATGCCAGAAGGAATGATTCCCATCAAAACAAAAGTTCTTCATTTCCCACTAAGCTATCTTACCATTATTATTGGTCCAACAAACAGTGGATAATGCATCAGAAGTTAATTTCCTCTCAAACTGTCTTACAAGCTAAATTTCAAAAAGAAAAGATCATCAAATGACCTAGACTTCTTGTCCTTGGGCCTTTGTAGCTGAATCAAGTCTGGGCCTTGGGAGTGGTTTACATGTTTGAAGTGAGCATCCCAGACATCTCCACCTGCTTTACTTTTGGTTGCAAATGTCTTGGGACACATGAAATGGATTCTTTTAGGACTAAACGAAACTTGAAATTCACTTCAGTCACAACATTAATGCTGTTCTGAAGCAAATCATCCTTCAGTTAAGGAGGGTGAGCCTAGAATTAGTTCAATGTACAAAACCCCTGATAATGTGCCAAGACCACCCCTTATTTTGCTCTGCTCATCCATACTTGTGTGTTAACTCTGTTGGTCATGTAGGTGTAGCCTCATGTAGGATGATAAATTGTTCCTAGCTGAGTTTTTGCTAAGAAACTGGTTACCAGTAAGTGTCTCCTTGCTTTATTTTTATGCCATATATGTGAGTCCTGATGTTCTGGGAAATCCCATGTTAAATAGTTTCGATTGGGTCATACATTTGTTTCCTCTGACATTAAAAAAAACAAACAAAAAAAAAGTAAAAAAGCAAACCAAGGAAACAAACAACAAAAAAGAACCCATCAGGATACTTTGGACCAACAAGAGCTCTTCAGCTCTCCCATTTCCAAACTTTCTAAACAGAAACAAAAGGTTATTCATAAGTGTGCCAGTTTGGACAAATTTGCTGGAAAATATCCTCTGGTAGGTGGCTTACAACCACTCCTCCCCCACCAGGTTCAGGAAAAAAAAATTTCCTCAGAGGAAAGTGAAAGAGATAAAAAAATTATTTATTTAACAAACACACAGGAAAAGAATAATAATGCTGAATAATAAAACCTCTCGTTGTGGAGAGAAACCTGGGAAGATTTCAGAGTCCGTCTGTAGGTGTGGTCTCTCTCTCTTCCCTCTTCGGAGCTGGAGTTTGTTGTGGGGGGCCCCCCGTTCCGGGCAGGTGTAAGGTCTCCCGGTGAGGTTCTGATGTTCTGGTGTTCTAAACAGTTCCAGAAGAGAAGAAGAAGAAGCCAAAGTCCCAGGGGAACAAAGGAGTTTAACTCTCCATCTCTCTCCCGAGAAAAGGAGCCAAAAGCTGCCTGAAAAGCAAGAAGGGTGTTTCCTCTGCTCTTCTCCCCATAGCAGCAGAATGCAGAGGACTGTGTACCTGTATCTTGTCCTTGAACAACTGTTTTGAAAAGTCCCTCAGTTTTTTTCTCTCCCTCCTCTTGGGCTCAGTTTAAAGGCACAGAAAGGTGCAGGATTGATTTCTGGGCATAGAGCATCGACAGGGGATACGCATCATAAAGTCACCCCAAGACAATAAGAAAGTTGATTTAAAAGGCCTAATGCAGTCACAGTGTAACAGTAGAGGATGTTAATGAAATTTCTGATTTGTGCTTTACATTTTGGAGTGCTGGCCTATCTCAGAGTTCCCCAGTGTAAAAGTCATGGCAAACTGGAGCAAGTCCAGCAAAGGACCAGCGGGATTTTGAAGCATCTGATATGCAAGGAGAGGCTGAAAGAGGTGGGACTGTCCAGCCTGGAGAACCAAAGGACAGAAGGATCTTATCAATACAAACACACAACACACAGGAGATGCCATTTGAACATAAGAAAATATGTTTTTTAATGTGAGAGTGAGTGGTTGAACACAGACACAGGTTACCCAAAGAGGTATTGGAATCTTCTGTATCAGAAGTATTAAAACCGTGAGTAACCTGCACTGTGTGACCCTGTTTTGAGCAGGTGCATCGGACTAGACAATCTCCAGAGGTCACTTCCAACCTCAAGCATTCTGTAATTCTGTAGTCTGAGAAATTAAGCAACCTGTAACTTAGTAATGTTAAATGCTTAACCTATTCAGTGCCTACAGTTGAACGTTTTAGGGTCTGTGTAATTGCACTTTTTTAGGATACATGAAGAGTAGTGAGTTCAAATGAAAAGTCTCTGTGTTTCTCACTTTATCCCAAAATCTTTGGGTATTTAAAATATTTATTTTATTCTTTATTTTCTCTTCAGGTTTTCTTATCTGCTAATTGTGGCCTATGGATGCACTGTATAAGAGATTATGTTAATATAAAATCATACCTGAGCAGCTTTTATTTCTCAGGTTTCTCAAAATATGATTGAAGTTTTGTAAAAGCAAATACTATGTTTGGCCTGGTTGACAACAAAAGTGAGCCTCTAATGCATTATAAAGCCTGTAAAAAACTATCTTATTAATAATTTTTTAGAAGTTTTGCTTATGCATTACTGCAGGATGTACATGATAAAAATTCTGAAAATTATGTGCCATCTCTATATCAATGTTTCTTTAAAGAGGGGAAAAAAATATTAAAAAGTAATTTTTTCATGAGCATTCCACTAAATACAGTAATTATTAGATTAAGTAAGCTGAATTGTGTAATGTTAATTTGCTAAATTTCCAAAATAACTTTTACTGATCTAAAATGAGCAATGAATTACTCTATGTTGCCATCATAGAGTACAGTGAACCAGAACTTTCTGCAGCAGTTAAATGATGGTAAAACTAAATTTTTCATTATTAGCCTTCAGTGCTTATATAATAATAAAGAATATTTCCAAGGGAATTAAAAAGCTGAATAAAATAGAAATATACAGGAAGAACTTAATTTTTCTTCTAACTTTCCCTGAATCAAACAAATATGACTTGTTATGGGATTAAAACAGGCAATAAACACACGGCCTAGTTAATGGAGATGCTACAGGAGACATTTATCAGTCATGTTGGAGGATGCTTCTTCCTAACGGATTTTGTTCTTAGAATTGTTAGCTAATGCATACCCAGTGGTTCATCTTAACTAACTTATGTATCTAGGAATGAGCCAGTACAGTAGTTTCCATCAGGAGGCTGAAATAAAGCAGTATTTCTGTCTTAATCTCTACCCTTTAATTATGAACATAATAACCACAAACTTAGCATGTCTTTTAAATTGCAAGAAACAATGCTTTCTGGAGATGCACTTTCTGTAATGTGACAGGTGGGAGATAAGATGTCTGGTAGGTTTTGATTGGCAAGTACTTATTTGTATATAATTTAATGCACACAGAAGGTAGGTTGACCTCCATGGTCCATCTACTCACAAATTAGAGAGAGCACAGTCAGAATTCTGTCTATACCTCCACCATACTCCTGCCCCAAATATAAAAGAAACTAAGTTGTTTCCACGACCACATCCCTTTTAGTACATCTGTTGACCTTGACAGCAATATTTTCTCTAACCATCTGTGTAGTTTAGAATGTATAGGAGCAGATCAGATACAGGTCTGGGCTGATCAATTTGTAACTAACTATCACTTATATTTTGCATAAAGTAAGACAGAGCTTTCAAATAAAAAGACCTTTGGCTACTGACTCATTGATCAAAACTCAAACTAGAATCAATGAACTCTTACATGCCAATATGAATATCACTAAAGTTGTATCTTGATCAGTGAGGATGGGTTTTCTAAGCTTTCACCTTAACCTTCCCTTTGTTCCATCACTAACAGAAATTATTGATGAGAATTAAATTGATAGGTGAGCTACAGAATCATGCAATGATTGGGTGGGACCTCTGGAGATCATCTGGATCAACCCCACTGTTCAAGCAGGGCCACCTAGAGCCCATTGCCCAAGACCCTGTCCAGATGACTTTTGAGTATCTCCAAGGAGGGAGAGCACACAATTTCTCTGGGGAAATCTGCGGCCCTGCTCAGTTACCCTCACAGTGAAAAAGTGTGTCCTGATGCTCAGTTGGAACCTCCTGTGTTCAGTTTGTGGCCATTGCCTCTAGGTCTGTCACTGGGCACCGCTGGAAACAGCCTAGCTTAATTTTTCTCAACATACTCCCTTCAAGGAGCTATGTATGTTGATAAGATCCCTCTGAGACTTCTCTTCCCTAGGCTGAACAATCACAGGTGTCTCAACTTTTCCTCATAGAAGAGATACAGCAGATCCAAGTCTGGACTAAAGCTGCCCCTGGACTAAAGGCCTATTTGTTCAGCTACAGCTGTGATTATGGAAGGCGGTGTGTGAATCTATCATATCAATGATCACACCACCAGTCTTGATAGCAATTAGCAGCAGTTAGTTCTGTAATTTGGGCTTAATTGCCTTACTTAATACATGGTTCAGCACACCAAAATTTGTCATTCTAATTTCAATGGAGATCAAAGGTAAAGACTTCTTTTGAGACTGTGCTATAGATTCGGCTAACGGTGGAAAATTGGCTGCAAGTAGCTCAAAAACTAAATGTTTTAATGTTTAATTGATTATTTAATATTTCAGTACAGTGTTTTCTAATTAAAGGCTATAGGCTACTATAATGTAGATCTCTTCAGTATTAATAGACATTGTATGCTCTATGTTTTGCTTTTGTTTTGTTTTATATTTTCTCATACAGCCCCAATGAACTACTACTTTTTTCCATTCAAAACAGAAGTGAACTGAATAATATTTTTCCTCTTTTCCACTTCTATCTTCATGCAAGAATTACACCTTACAAAATGCATTTTAATTTAGGAAAACATCATATAAGCAGTCTATATTTTCCCACAGTTCTTTCTACTTTGCTGTAGATCCAGAAAGCTGAACACGATTGCACTGATATGACAGTTGCTGAACCACTATCCACAGCCTAATGCAAAGCCATACAGCAAGAATAACTGGAGGCAGAAGCAGAAAATCTCTGGCAGGAATAGCTTGTAACTGGTCTTTCTCAACTATCATCTCACTCTCAATGAGAAATGGAGACCAGACTACAGCAATTAAATTCTAGACACAGCAAAGGCAGGGAGTCAGCAAAGGAATTTGAAGAGATGGAACTTGAAGTTAAACAAAAGCTGCAAGAGGGACATAAAAAATGACAAAATTTAGGAGAGCACATATGTATTGTTAACATATGTTTCTAAATGTCAGAAACTAAGCGTTCTTATTTTTGTATCTTCAAACATGAAATCTATTTTCTAGACATATTACTAAATGCTATTAAATGCTATTAAACTTTTACCCTATTTTACTAAAAGGACATAAGCACCTGATATTCATCAGGTGACTCTATTCTTCCATTTCCAACTTTATATATTGACCTACAGATGACAACACAGCCTGTTCAGAGTCCATAAAGTTCTAAGTATATAAAGTAGTCCCTTATTACCAAACGTGAAATACAGTCAGTATAAGGATACGTATCCAGAGTCATCTGGTTTCCAGCAATGTTTCAACTTTTAGGAGTGGTGTGAAGACATAATTACGCATGCTTGAGTCTCTTCCTGACAGGCAATTGCCTTCTGTCTTCATCCATGACACATCACCAACACTTCTGTAACCTTCTGTTGCCTTTTCTACATGTGCCCCCAGGAAATCTGATCTCAAATACTCAAAAGATTCTGGTTTATCAAAAAAGCTTCAAAAAAAGTCCCCATAATTATTTTTTTGCTAATCTTACACACCTTCCAAAAGCAGGTTTACATGCAGTCTGTACAATTTATTTAAGACTGTAGATTTGTATCTTACTAAAATTTAACTTCAACGCCTTTGAAACTCAAAAGTAAATTTATTACAGAAATAGAAAGTTCATAACCTTCCACTTGTTTGCAAGTTGTAGGTAACTGTCTTGGACACTATGAAGCAAACATTTCAGCCAAACAGCTGTCCATGGTAGGCTCTGCTTAGCTAGACTAAATGTGGCACAAAATTTTAATTATTTAATGCTGAGAAAATGTCAAGTATCACAGAGATGAATGTGGCTTATACAGATAAGTACCCATCGGAAAAAGCTTCTGGGTATATGTGTCTTTAAAGAGCAAATGTGAGCTGACAGTATACCTTCAAACACTATACCACAAACCAAAAACTCTACCCTAGCCATCACATAAAAATCTCAGAATGATACAGGCAGTTCTGTAGTTGATGTAACTTTTCTCCACCAGGTCAGACATAAGATGATATCTGAATTTATGCTTCCTTTGACTAATTGTGTAGGAAATTATCTCAAAATGACCCAGTTTTATTAGTTAATGAGCATGTAATACACTCAGGCTTTACCCCTTTCTTAGAGGTCTGTATTGAAGGTTGCTCACCCACACTAAGAGAACATGGAGGTCTATAGAATCAGGACACTTCATATGTACAAAAAGCAGGCAGATTAATTAATGGGGCACCTCACACTCCAACTTAAAATACTGCAGCTGTATGGCAAGAGAAACAGACAGAAACATGGCTCTCCCTTTGCCATGCACTGTTTTCTTGGAAGCACATTGCATCAACACGACTGAATAAAATCTTTTCCAATCTCAGTGGGGTAAACAGAAAGTTTAGTGTATCTTGTGTCAGAATGTATGACAGACATGGAATAGCAGCTACAGAAACATTTGCATCAAACAGTAGCCCACCCATACCTATGATGTATACACGTTCCACAAAAAGCCTTTACTTGATATAGGTGCCCTGAAGGCAAATTACAAAGATGATCTAAGTAAGAAGAGGTACAAATAAGACACCATCACAGATGTATGGTCTGTGTCAAGCTTTCATACATGTGTGGCACAATTAAATAGCGCCTGTGTTTTAGTTTTCGGTTCCTTGTTTTGAAATAGCGTCTCTGTCATTAAGAAAAGATAGCAAATTATGCAAATTGTGTCTTTTAAGTCTGAAGTACACCGTGTATTTAAATGTACACTTACAAAATAGGAAACCCATAAACAGGTCTCTAAAGGGAGAAGTTTTGTTCATGAAGGAGTCTCATGACCAGGGAGCTGTTCACAAAGAGGGACCTAAGGTCTATTCTGGACTCCTTTTTTTAACATGTTTAAAAACAATACCTTAAAATGCATGTCATAGTTCACTTAGAATATGAATGGGCTTGATTTCTTGTGGAGTTGTTTAGATTTTAATTAAAATAAACTAATAAAGATATAATTATGACAGAGAATAGATGAGACTAAGTGACCACAATTTGAATTCCCTTCAGTGTTGTAATGAAGTGCTTTAATCCTGATAGCAATGGTCAGTCTTAGTGTATAACTTGTTCTTCTTGTGCTTATTCTAATAACAATCTTCATTTTCCTAATAACAACAACTAAAATTTAATTTTTCTCTGTGGTAGTTGTTTCCAGTAAACCAACATAATTGCAATCCAAGATACCTAATACCTTCACCTGGTGTTATTCAGCATTTTGTTTTCCAACTACCTCTATATCACTACAGTTTTGAAAGAGAGACAGTAGATCAAAATAAATTAACTTTGAAGGAGCAGGTTTTGAATTTTGCTTACACTCTACATTTCTCTGCTCCCTGCTAAACCCTCTCCTATTCCAGTGCTAACAGCTCTCCTTTTGTGCAGTAGCAAAGAGCTCAGGATATATACAAAAATATTTTGCAATGTGAATATATATAGAAAATTACCATTCACACATCTAAAGGTACAAAAATGATAGGGGAACTATTGAACTAAAGTGCATGTTCTTCAATTTGCTGGATGTTATCAAATGTATGTTTATGCCATTACTTTAAGAATATCAAGTAGATAATTTAAACCTTGAAGGATGTCATGACAGTCTGTAAACAGAACATATGTAAGCAGATTGTTTCATCTGGGTAAAATACTGATATGATTTCCCTTAGAAAATAAATCATTGATGTGTCAGAAATGCATTTTTAAACTCACAGAAACTTCTAAAGGTCTAAAAGGTATCTTAAGTCTTTTTATCAGCTGTGCTTGTATACATAGGGAGAAAAGCCACCCTAAACAGTATTCAGCTTTTGTATAATACCAGGATATGTTTGTTATCCTTGCAATGTCATTTTAATGCCCTCTCATATTTGCCTAATTCCACAGCAGCCATTCTGTCCTGCTTAAACACTGAATGTTGATGAACCTTAGATGAAAACCAACAAGGGCAATTGAAACTAATGGAAAAACAGATGCCTAGAGACTGTCTTAAAATAGGCTGAATGGAAGAGCAGAAAACCCTAATATTAAAGAAAATGAAGGGGGAAACCCTTGGGTTTAAAATTACTGGATAAAGGCTTAAATATTATGGTATAATATGATAAGGCCTCTAAAAAGTCTTTAACCCTTTACTTAGGAAATAACATGTACAAATTGTGACTAAGCATCTTGCATTACAGATTATTTTTATCAAATTGCCCAAACATTATTTGGAAGTATATTATGATTTTTTTTTAAAATAAGTGTTAAACCCACAGGCACTTAACTTTTCATACACAAATAATGACACTCACAGTCAGGCCAAGCATGACCACTGTTTATTACAGCATTTTTTGTTTTAGAGAACTCATGAAAGCATCAATGCTAAGTACGGTGATGACTTTTGACCAGAACAATAATAACCTGTGGGCTGAAAGAAAATATGTATTGCAGTATAATCCCTAGTGGACAGTAGTGCACATAATAAAACTACCAGACATAAAATTTTAGGGGTATAAAAACTTAAATTTTTTAGAAACTCCCTATTGACTAGCTGTTTGAAATATGTCCAACAGGAAACATGGAACAAGAATGACACCTAGTGGTTCCATAGTCTTTCCATCAGGGAGGTTTCTTGTTCCTCTTCATTTGCAATGTACAGTCACATATATACACAGAAACGTACATGTTTTCTCAGTCTTATAGTTGATTTTACTTTTCAGTCTTCTAAAATCAGTGTTCTTCACCCTCATGTTGTCCCTGACTCACCTTGTAATCTCATGAGATAATCTATAAATACCGGGTAAAGGAGAGATGCCCTTAACTTTGCTCCATTTATAGTCCTCAAGTCTGACAGCTGCAGAAAGCTGATGTGCAGAAGCAAGGGTATATACTTCTTTGATTTAACTTCTTTTTGATTAAGTGGTCATTTTTTTATAAACTGACTCCCCCATATTTGCTTTCATTAGCTATCAATTTTCTTTGGAGAATTCTTAGAAGACATATTAAAAAGAGAGGAAAATATTTCTGAACTTTAACTGAAGAGGGATCTTCCACTATTATCAGAGCTTTGAAAAAGGCTGAAAGATGAATTTGTGGAGAAACTTCAAATGGAACTAGCCCTTGTATGTAGACGAATGTATTGAAAGAAAATTCCCAGGCAAAATTAAAATAAATTTTCATCTGTTATGTTTTGAAGCTATTCCTGACATAAATGCTTTGTAATACTCAGTTTAATTTAAAAATAGCAATGTCATGTCTCTTTCTTAATATTTACCTGAAAATAACAAATGTAAAATCTTATAAAAAGGGTTATCCATAAACAAGCAGAGAGGAAAAGACTGGTTTTCCAAAACCATGTGTCTTAAATAAGCAGTAATGCTTTCATTGCTCCCTGAAATATCCTACCCTGTGCTCTCCTCAAAAATACATGAATATGGTTGATTGACAAAAGCCTGCATAGATATGAATCAGAACATTTTAATGTTAATTTATATGAAGATGTAATGATATTCTACTGCATATTTTTTCTGCTTCTGAATCTATTTCTGGACCACTAGTAATAAAAAGGCACTGCTTCTTTCAAAGGTCTAATTACAAACCTCTAGAGAAAATAGTGCAATGGAATTTAAACATTGTCACGGTCACTGACCTCAAGCTGAACAGAGAAAGCAAATCTGCTGCAGTCCTTCACTTTACTTTTCAGTAGTGGTGAAAATCCGTATCTAATATTGGTTATATTTATTTACATGCCATGCTACATTATAGTGACAAGACCTAAGAAAATACCTGGATTAAATCTAGACAGATAAAATGTACTCTGCTTTTCATGAGCTTATCCTTGGGAGTCAGGCTTGAGAAATACTATGAGCTTTCCCATAATACAAACAAGAAAGATTTGCTTTACATAGAAAGCATGCTGTGCTGGGTCATGGTGTAACTCCAGACAGTGACCAAGAACCACACAGCCACTCACCTACTGCCCCTGCAGAGGGAGAGAATTGGGAGGGCAAAAGAGAGAAAACTCCTGGGTTGAGATAAACACAATTTAGTATGTAAAACAAAAGTCACACTTGCAAGCAAAGTGAAACAAGGAATTTATTCACCACTTCTCATGGGAAGGCAGGTGTTCAGACATCTCCACAAGAGCAAGGCTCCTACAGTCCCCCCTTTTTCCCCCAGCTTTATATACTGAGCATGACACCGTATGTTGTGGGATATGTCTTGGGTTATTTGGGATCAGTTGCGCCAACTGTATTCCCTCCCAACTCCCTGCACCCCCAGCCTCCTTGCTGGTGGGTTGGGGTGAGATGTAGAAAAGGCCTTGGCTCTGGGCAAGCACTGCCCCAGCAATAACAAAAACATCCCTGTACTTTCAGCACTGTATTCAGAACAAATCCAACGCACGGCCCCACACCAGCTCCTGTGAAAAAAAGTTACCTCTATTCCAGCCAAAACCAGCATAAGCTGCTAGATAAGAGTCTTAATATGCTGGCCACTTTGTTGAGGATGCATGCAGGTTCCTGAGAAATACTGTTTTTCATTTTACCGAAAATGCAGTCTAATCTAAGTCTTACTTTGTGAAATGGTCTTGAACGTTTTTGGTAGACTTGGTCAGGAGGACAGCTTCCAACAAATTCTAACATAATGGGTGACAGATTGAGGTTTCTATGGTTTACATCATGCAGGCATGTGGAGGGGACAGTGCAGGGATGTATACATGTTTTGTTAAAAGATTTGTGGCTTTATTACTGTGTTATAGCTGTAATTCATTTTATAGCAATGAATTTACTCAATGGATGTAGCAAGAGTTTCCTCTTCTTTTTCAAGGAAAATTTGGTCATCTAATTAAGTTCCCTGTGTAGAATTGAGAATTTTGTGCTTAGGTTTCTGATTTCTGTTTAGAGTGGGTCTAAAGAGAACTTCTTTGTGACTTAAGTTCTCCACCTGTAAAACGGAGAAAGTAATTTCTTTCTACTCCCTTTTATTCAGCTCTGCCTGTTTAGGTGATAAAGTATTCAAGGTAAAACATGTATTGATTTATTTGAATATATAGATTTTAGCAGCAAGAGAGCATTGATTCTGCTCAGGTCACCAGAAGGACCTCAGACTGATTAGGATTAAAATATAATGGCTGCTGCCTAACATTTCAGGTCAGAGGAGCCTGACTTGTCTGTTGCCCCCTCCTTCACATAGTTAATTTGCTGATGTATGTTTGAGTCTATCACAGCTCAGTTCTTTCTTTGCTCTTCTTCTCAAGGAAGGCAGCAGCCTTTTCTACAGTCTCCCTTAGATGTATCTCTGTTGGTAGATTTGAGAGTTCTAGGAAACCTTCCCAGACAAGGAACTATTATTTATTGGGGTAGATTTCCAGAAGATTTTCTCGCACTCGTCTGGGACAGAAAACTGTCAGTTTTCCAAGCAATGCCTGGGCAGGATTCCAGTTTCAGAGTTTTCTTTGTAAAGTCTTCAGTGGCAATGGTAGGATATAAAAGAGGTTACAGCAAAATATGTGCGGTATGGTCAATGTTTAAGAAATGTGTGACCACAGTGAATGGTCACCAGCAAGCAAAATGGATTATTTCTTTTCTCATCTGCACCATAACATATGGATGCCTCTTTGAAGCACGTATTTCTGAAGCTACCTGAATTACAACTCACCACAACATTTCATAACAAGCAAAAATGAAACTTCCCTCAAACTTCTGGATTATTGCTACTCCTTCTAGGTTTATTGTACAAAGACTTCCTGCATCCTTCTGAGGCAATAGAGCTCTTCTGGAAGGAAAATTAAAGGAAGAAAACAAAAAGAAACTGCCTAATTTTTCTCACCCATGAAATCTTAATTTAAATGGTATCTAAATTAATAATTCATAGCAAATGCATTGTGTGATTAATCAAGCCTCCTTTTGTATTATGCACTTTTGTACTATGGTATTATTTGCATTACAAGTATACATTATTTATTTTCTCAGTGTAACCGTTCTTAAAAGTATAGTTTAAGAAAAGAGCTGGGGTTTGACTATATCTGGGAGAGTTAGCAGAAAGGCAGTATTTTAAATGTGTTTAAAATATTGGTTCTGTGTCCAATAAATACCGTTTAAGTTATCATCCCTAACATAAATTTGCTACCATGGTATTTAACAGCCAGCTGCAGAGTAGAAATTGAAGACCTTAGTGTAAGCCCTTGCAAATTACTTCAGAGAACTGCATCAGTTTACTTGTAGTTCATACATTTGCACAGGAAGTTCCATCTTATATGCTAGATCTTTCTCTGGCTCATTTAATTTCCTCTGTATCAAGCACATTACAAGGGAAAAGTGGACCCTGCCCTTTGCATCACAGTCTCCCATATTTCTTACTTGCTGCTCATTGGTGAGAGAGATATTTTCCCTCCGTTCTTTGTGAATAAATCTCAGATTGCCTCTCTTTGTATATTCGTGCTAGAAAACCATCCTTCCCTGAAATGTTCATTTGAAAGATCATGGAAAGGAGGCACACATAGTAAAACAGGTTCACTTGAACAAAGATTCACAATAATCCTTTTGTGTTGCTCACCCTACACCATCTTCAAGTCTAGAATGAAGGTTCAGGTCATTTCTTGTTCTGTCTCCACACAGAATAATGGAAAATTCCAATTTCCTGTTACAATGTGTGTGTAGAAAATCCACTTTAACAGCTGAAATAGTTAGAATTTGGAACATGTGAACCTAACCTACCCAGGTGAATCTTCATATGATTTGCTTGCTCAGGAAAGTGAGGTGACTATTTCATCATACTTAGAGTGTATTGAAGGAATTAAACAGTAAAAGCAAAAGAATACTGTGAGACAGTTTTATTTGCTTCAAGGTTTTCTTGCTCTCTATGCAATGAGTCTTGCTTGGAAAAACGTGGCCTCAGGACCTGTGATTAAAGACTGTTAAATACTCAGCAAATGGCCGCAGCATCAAATGGAAAGGAGTGATGAGAGAACAGAAGGAAATCTTGCATATCAGACCAGTGTAAGGGCAAAATGTAAGCACTTACCTTATCACCTTCATGCTATAGACAATGGCTGTAAAAAAATCCTTTCTAAAAAATGACTTTTCCAGGAAGTTAACAATAAATGACAGTTCAGAAGAGAGAACAATTTACTGATATTCTGGACCTGAATAGTTAGTTGCCTGAGTAAGGCTTGCTTTGTTTTCTTTTTCTTTAATTTGTTCTCACTTTTATTGCAACCCCTCAGGCTCTGGAAATTGGTATCTTCAATTACAAGTTATTTAAATCAGCTGTTCCAGATACGTATTTGCTATTTTGATCAACTCTTGAATGCTAATTAGAATATTCTTCCTACTGCTTTTCTCCTTAGGAGCTAGAAACTCAGCTGTGTAAATCAGCTTTTGATGATGTACACAGTGGTATGTTTGACTCTGAATGTTTAAAGAGAAGGAAATGTTGCAATAGCATATTTACCACAACGGTATTTGATTTCGCTTTGTTAAGGGTAGCAAAGAATGGCAGAGGAAAAACAGATTTTATACCTAAGTGGTTAGACTGTAGTTCAGGAAATCAGTTATTTTGCATCAGTTTTTATGAATGACCTTCTTAAAATACTAGGTTAGTTCTTTTTCCACAACACTTTTCCTGTCTGAAAATTAAATCCCACTCCCTTATCTCGATAATAGGACACAAATTTTCCTACTACACCAAAATGCTTTAAGGCTGTTTCTAAAGCTTTCATCACCCTCCTCATAAATGATGAGTATATGACCTGGAGAGTAACTTTTTTTTTTTTTTTTAAACAGTGGTATATCTACAGGAAAATGAGTGACATTTTCATCAGCATTCTCCTTACTAACTCCTTCCCCAAAGGAATTTTCTTCATAACTAAATTGTGTAGGATGCCAAATAGTAGTCAAACCTAGTGTACCAGCAGGATGTGCCTAGTGAGACCAGCATGATTTCTCCCCTCAGTCCATTGAAACAAATTTACCAGACTTAAGACAGAGAGTGCTCATCCCTGGTGTGCTAGGCATGGAGGTGCTGCAGTTCCTGGTGCCCAGGTCCAGCCTACAGTGAGACTGAGCACACATACTCTCTGTGTGCTATACATGCATACTCTGGAGGAAAGCAGCAGATCAATCCCGAAATGAAAATAATGCGTTTAGAGCTGACACCATAAAGAGCAATCACATAAATTTAACCTAGCCTAATCAGGATTGAAACTAAATGAAAGAGGATCAAATGGTCCCATTTTGTTCTTATTTTCTACCTAACCAGACTCAAAGATTGCTAGCAGATCTCATGTCCTCCATTCATGTATCCTTACACAGGGCACTCTGTAGCAGGCCTAGGCTTCCCTGTAGCTAGTCCCCAGATCTCATGTCATACCTACTGGCTGGTCTAGCTTGACATGTGCTGCTGTCTCATAGAAACACATCAATCTCTACAGTAGCTGGCCCACAGGGCTGTGTTCTCCTCCATATCTCCCAGACTGCTTGAACTACTTGCCAGTTCATCTGTCTTGAAGCCTTCAAGCTTCTTGTACAGAAATACACACAAGAGCAGAGATCACATTCCCACAGCAAAATGTCTACTGAATGTACAAGCTAGCTGCTTACATGTCTGCCCCTTTTATTCTCCTCTCTCTCTTTTCCTATGTTTGTTCCCTCCAGATCCAGCATCTCTCTGCATGTCTCTTCCCAAACAGCCTGCTTCAAATTACTTTTTCTGCATTCAGCCCAGTCTTGCTACATCCACACCCAACTCTGCTATTTTTGAAGGACTGGAGAGAAGACTACAGGTTTGGTTATATGAATGTTTTGTGAAACCTCCTTAAGGGAAGACTATCAGTGCTGTTTGGTCTGTGTAGAGTTAAAATGCGTGCCTGGATGCTTGTCTGTATCTGCATTCTACTCTAGAAATTTATCAGAGCAAACTGTGAGGCTTATCTCACTTCTTTGCATAATTCTAAACTAACCAGGTGTTAGATGTCAAGACAAATTAAAAGTAATTCAGGATTTACTCAAACTTTATGATGTCAAGACTAAAGATGGAGGACAAGGAAGTATCAGACCTACAGCAATATTAACATTTTATGGTTTATTTCATTAGTTAATCCTTATGAATATCAAATATCACAAGCTTTCGCAGCCTGGCTCTTCTCTTTGTATAACTGAATATCTTTCAAAGCTAGAATTAACCACAAGCTGATTCTGAATTACAATCAGAACTCTGGCTTCGCATGGATAACTGAGACTTGGCTGGGTAACACTACAGGGATCCAAATGGATATCTACTGTTTGTTCTGAGGGAATATAAAATCAGTTTGTTACAGTGATATAGTTACAGTTTTTTAATAATTTTGTTCTTGAATTTCAGATTTGGGCACTCCTGAAGAGATCTCAGAGTCTCAGATGTGTTAGATTTCAGAGTATTCTAAAATGCTTATTATTTCCTCTCTGGACCTGGAAAATAGTGGATTTGTAAACGTGAAGTAGGGAATAAGAGGGTTTCTATTCCTAAAAGAATTGTTGGGGGGCTTGTATAAGTAGTTCAGAAGTCATCCATATTTGGTCATTCTGGTTCAGTTGTTGTGTGTGTTACTGTCTGCAGGGGTATGCAGTGCTTCAGATTCAGTGGAAATAAACAAAGGAAAAAGATTTTTTGCCACTGTGTATTTATGTGACTATTGACAGCAGCTCAGAGGAAAGAGCATACTAGTACAAAGATTTCCACTTAATGTGATCACTAGCTAATTTGATCCTCCCTGTTATTTGATTTGATCTCCAGGAAATAAATCATTTCCATTGATTCTTACTGTGGATTCTTATTGCTTATTTTGTTCACGTCCACTTCAGCTAATACTAGATAATTCAATCAACATTTATTGAATCTGTCATGGAAAAGGGAAGAGTAATCATGTTGTTTACAACATAAAAATAGATTTCTATCATGTGTCTTTTCTAGTCTGCTTTTCAGTTTTCCTGCATCAGTAGATAATGACTTGAAATTGGTAGTTACCTTTGAGAGAAGCTGGAAATTAACATTTTACGGCACCTGCAACATGGCCAAGCAGAAGATAAAATTAAAAATGGAAAAAGCTATCAACATGTTTCTACTCTGATTTGTAGTGATGTATAAAAGGGTCCACACTGTTGAAGTCAGGCAAGCTACACTGACAAGAAAGCAATCAACCCAAGAGATTACATCCTTGGTCTGTTTAAGCATTAGGTAATGAACTTGCGCAGAATGCTGTTTTAAAATTGAAATTTCACTAGTTTTGTTTTCTCAGGTCATTTTAGCAACATATATTTTAGGTGCTTTCTTAAGTCCACTAGGGATAAATCATCTACTTGCTTGACATGATCCAAGTAAGGTGAAAACAAATAGCCAGCCCCTATGGAGAATTCAGTTGAGTCAGTGGCTGTGAAATATGTGGGTGGTAAAAATTAAGTTAATTATGATGGGAGCATTAATTAGTCTTTTAAGCCACTAAGGCAAAGGAATTTTATATTAGCTACTACTATTAACATGAAGCGGTGCCATGGAAGTGATTCTCCCCCTCATTGACCGGTGATCATATTCCCTGGGCATCAAATGTGGAAATACATAATCTTCTTAAACAAAAATACTTTCTGAGTCTTTGCCTCAAAATATGGGATCCCAAAAAAGTTCCCCTATTGAGCAATGGATAATTAAGACTAGATTTAATTTTGATTTTCAGTGTTGTGACAACATTTTTTCAAGGACACCAGTATAAAATCAAACAGTAACTCAATAGAAACTGGAAATGTTTCATATGCAAACAACTGCTTCTAATTGCATCTCTGCTCTAATTTTACCACTCTTCATTTTTATGGTCAACCACTCAAAGAGGGTAGATATTTTTGCAGCATGACTGAGAAGGTTTTGTTGTATTTAACAGCAAATAAGTATAATTCTATCATAGGGAGATTCTGTTTATTTTAAGTAGTTCACATATATATATGTTGTGGATTACTGCATTGTATAATATAAGACTGCAGAAGAAATCTAAAGCCCAACATACTGACATTTTATAACATGATTTTAGTTCAGGGATAGGCATAAAGAAATGCCTGAGAATGGCCACTCTTTTCAGTTCTGTGTTAAGGACCTACTGAGTATTTAACTCTAGAACGTTCTCTGTTCCAAGGAAAATGGAAAAACCCATCATATAAGTCTTCCTTTTATAAAGTGTTCTTGGAAAGAGATGGTCATCTTAGTGAACGTAAATGATTGTGATAAATATAGAGATGGAGAGGAAAGTTGTCATGTGTCTAAATCATGTCTTATATTTTGTAACTGGAATTACAGAAAGCATATATTAATGCAAATTAATTTCACTACTTTTCCGCCTATCTCTTTAAAACTTTCTAAAATATTTAAAACTTTGTCTTGTAAAAACTAAGAATTTTCTTTCACTAATCTATCAAAATTGAGATTCATATACTGTTATATCACAGGATGATGATAGTTATTTTTCCAAATAAATGCTTTTATTAGTTGAATGTTTAATTCAGCATACAACCTAATTATTGTATCATGAGAAGAGACTGGAGGATACCAATACCCCAATTTCAAGAGATCAATGTTCCAGTATCTGGTTCCAAGGCTCATAAACTGACTCCTCTGCAAGATAAATAAGACAATAGCTACAGATTTGGTTTTCTCCATGCTGCTTAAGAGGGAAAATTATAAGAAGCAAGCCATTCTGGTCTGGCAGGAACTGTTTTCTATCCCTAAGTTTGGACAAATCCATAATCTTTAATAAGTAAGCAACATATAGTTTTTTTTAAACAAAGAACTCCTGCAACAGCTGAGGGCAATAGTCTTTTTTGACTAGTGTCAGATCCCCAGCTGTGCCCAGTCTCCTCTGATTCAGAAGGAACACACGAGATAAAAAAAATGGCATAAATCTATCTAATTATACATCATAAAAGCTCATCTTCATGAGGTGTCACATACTAAAAATTACAATTTCTTCCTATTAAATATAAAGAAAGCATAAGGTGACAGGCCCAGTTGTAGATAAGTATATTTTGTAGGTGGATTAAGTCTACCTACCATGCCTGTAGAAGTTCAGGAAAATAATGAGCCAAAATAATCCAAATAATGTGCTGGTTTATTTCAAATTTCAAGAGTGGATTTCTTCATCATAACACTGGTTTTTTTTGCATACAGGATTCTGGAATTAACTCAGACCCCCAATCTCAGTGCAGTGGCTGTTCATTTTCTTGCACAGAAGAGAAAAACACAGACAAGATAACTCCAGCCCAGGCTCATCTCATGTCACTTCTGGAATTAAATGCAGATCTTGGAAGAGCTACAACATCTTTTGGAGAGAGGGGACACTTACAACTTCTATTGTCTACAAGAATTTTGGGTGACTAAGTCCTTAAATGTATTTATTTCACTTAAATGACTTAACTTGGGAGGAAGAAATCTGGGCTTTTGTGTCTTTGTAGAGATTGGTAAACTGTTTTCATGGAAGTTTGGAATACGAAGAAATGAGTCTTGCAAATTCAGTAGGATATTAAATGTCTATTGGGAAAATGTAATAGCAATGCTGTTTTCCTTGCAGGCATATTGCACTAATCTTGCAAGAGTAAACTCTAGAAATTCAAAGAAAAGACAGCAATAAAAGTACATTTGAATGAACCAGCACTGATCCAACAATCTGTAAAGGAATAAAATAAACCAGTGAAAAAAGATGCAGTCAGTTTCAATGACTTATGACTAGAAATTGTGTATCAGCCTGAGAGATAAAAATACAAATAAAATTTCCTTCTGATATTAATTGAAAATTCAATTCAGTGTTACTGCAGAAAATCCATAAAGCTCAAGTAGCCTTGCCATGAATTTGTTGATAGGCAGAAAAGACAGGCTGTGTATCTTGCTGCTGGAATCAATGGTACTGAACCAGGACCTCTTGCAAAGGCAGAAAAATATTTTGTCTATGTAGTAAAGATCACAGTATTCGATTAATTAAGTTCCCTTCTCATTATTCAGCAGCTTCTCTTTCACACTTGGAAAGATTTAGAACTGGTTTAGATTTAGAACAGTTTAGATTTAGAACTCTTCCTTGTATCTATATTCTACCACTTTATTTAATTTATTACTAACCTTGCTGAAACTACCGGCAGATTAAGGTACTGCATAACAACTGCAATCCAATAAAGGCTGACCAGAAGCAAACATAAAACTCTTCGGCATTAAAGTGTGAAAATAAAGACTTGGATTTTAATTCCAAGATGAATGTAAAAAGCAGCCAGTACTAAGGTGCAATGCAGTCCTGTTGTTGTTGTTGTTGAGAATCCAGCAAAGTATTTTTGATTTAAAATAAGTACTGGCTTATACAACACCATCTGTTTAGTACTATCATACTTACCTAGAGACACAGGCATCTGATATGTGTATTAGGATGACTGTTATTTAAAATACTGTGACTACACTGAGTCTTCAAGTCTGAAAAAGAAGATGAGTACAGGTCTGTACAAT